>NW_026067927.1:40115424-40219874 GCF_014885135.2 Alexandromys fortis
AGATATAGAGAGAGAGAGAGAGAGAGAGAGAGAGAGAGAGAAGGCAGAGTCAGAGAGATGCCATGGAGCTGTCGAAGGAGATGGACGCTGGAAACTGACTGGTAGGCCACAACCTCGTGGTGATATACTGATTAATAGAAATTGGTCAATTTAAGATGTAAGAGTTAGTTAACAAGAAGCCCAAGCTAATAGGCCAAGCAGTGTTGTAATTAATAGAGTAGTTTTGTGTGATTATTTGGGTCTGGGTGGCTAGGAAAAGAGCGAGCACTCTCCTTACACAGCCTAGTTTGCTGAGTTCCAGGATAATTGAAAGATCCTGCCCAAAAAAAAATTTTAAAAAAGGCAGACAGTACTTGCATAAATGACATATGAGGTTGTCCTCTGACCTACACACACACACACACACACACACACACACACAAGTCAACTAACTGATAGAACTTATAAAGACAGATTATCTTTTTGGCCTTCTCTCTGACTAAAAGCAGCCCCATTCTTACCCATCCCTCTGACAACGATTCCTACATTCATTTATACCCCTGACCTTGGCGTCAAACGGCCACATCTTTGACTGCCCGCAGGGGCATTCACAGTTAGCCCCTGCCCAGCACTTCATCTACTTTATAGACACAGTCATGGCTGTAGCCTTCCATTGCCCATTTCCATCATGACATCAGCCCATGTTCTCACAGCGTGCTGGAGTGCAGAACATGTCTCATCTTTAGCAGGACTCTCTGGGGCCGCTGTCATTGCTGTTTCCACACTGGTGAGGAGAGTGAGCCTTAGCAGAGTGGCAAACCCAGGGCTGGGACCCATGTCACTTCCTTTATCTTTGCCACTGAGACTTGAAATCTCTAGGGAAACACCAGTTCTTCCCCAGCAGCCATGAAGGTCTGCACTGTGAGGTAAGCGGACAGACACTGACCACCGAAGGGGTCTTGCTTTAATTCTCCCACGGTGATGTCTTACCAGCTGACCCTTCCATTGCTTTGGTTCTCAGACTTTGGCATCCCCAGAATGTTTTGAGGGCTTTATAAAATACAAATACTGGGACTCACTCCATGTCTGACTCAGTAGGTCTGGAGTGGGACCAGAGTGTGTATATTTCTGAGAAATTCTCAAATGATGAGGATGAAGCCAGTCTGAGGCCTCCTGAGGGCTGGTGGTCCAAGCCTTCTCTACTAGTCCTGCATACAGTACTTCAGTTCGTTTACCCAAGAGTAAACTGGTAACCGTCACTTTTCTTCCTTGGGGAGGGACATCAAGACCACACTTTTCAGTTACTCTCAGTGACTCTGATCCCGTCTCAAAGAGAAAGAGCTCACACAAAGCTGATCCCAGCACCTGGGATCCCACGCCTCTAATCCCAGAACTAGGGAGGTGGAGACAGGAGTGATATGTCTGGGCGAAGAAAGGACTGCAGATGCAGTCTGAGGGTGCAGCCTGAGGGTGCAGTCTGAGGGTGCAGGCTGAGGGTGCAGTCTGAGGGTGCAGTCTGAGGACAGGATCACCCCTTTTGTCTGAGCATCGGTAGAGGTAAATGATCTCTCTGGGTCTGGCTTCTCCGCTTCTCTGATCTCTCAGCTTTCACCCCCTAATATCTGATTCTGGGTTTTTATTAAGAACGATTAGAAATCGTGCAACAGTAATTTCTAAGATCATTGCAACATGAAAAGAGATGGGGTAGACATAACAGCCCCTTTATACCCTTGCCCCGAAGAACAGTTTGGGAAATGCTAAGGTCCGTGAACGAGGGAGGAATACCAGCAAGTGTTGTTATCGCTGATTACTAAGGAACTGTGCTATGGGACAATGATTTATGCACATTTGATTAAATAGCCGGGGAGTAAGAATGACACAGTGGCTGAAGTCTATGGTATCACTACTCCAGCAGCTGAGGTAACAGGATTGAAAATTCATAGTTATCCCGGACGACATAGTGAGAGTCCCTATCAAATGGAAAGGGAAAACAAGCTGGATGCGACGGAGTGTTTGTTCCATGCTCAGCACAAGGGGGCGCTCGCTGCCAGGTAAGTCAAAGAAGCTACGTGGGGCCATCCCTCCTCCCCGCCGCACCTAGCTGGTCTCCCAGCACAAGCAATGGCCAATAGGAAAATGGATAAAACTGCATGTAAGTAATCCGAATGCATGCAATTTGTCCTCAGTGTGTGGCAACTCAGACAGTTGCAGGTGAAGATGGCGCGGACGATCCTAGCTATAAAGGACGGAAAGTTCAGCAAAGGCTGAGGTGTTGACTGTAAGAAGTTTGTTCAAGTGGTAACTTACTGTGAAATGTTCAGTATTTTTGAAAGACCTGATAAATCAATAACTTCAGGCCCCAACTATTACCAATCGTTTGCCTGTCCAGATCTACTCAGGTAGCCGAGATAGACCGCAAACAGCTCAGCCCTCAAAAGTGAGAGCCTCCCCAGGCCTAGACAGCTCCCTTTGCTGTTTGCCAAATAGATCAATCGTACGTTGTAGGGTATATTTAACACTGGTGTTCAAATATTGCAAAAGACCATGAAAAAAATATATATCCAGGGATAGACACAAGCCAAGAACAGATTAAGCCAAGCTTGGTAGCTCACACCTGTAAACTCGGGACTCAGGAGGTTTCATCTCTGCAGTTTCAAGGCCAGGCTGTCTAGAAGGTGAGTTGCAGGCCATACAATGGAAAATAGATAGTGAGATGAGATAGATAGATAGATAGATAGATAGATAGATAGATAGATGATAGATTAGATAGATAGATAGACAGATAGATAGATAGATGATAGATAGATAGATAGATAGATAGATAGATAGATAGATAGATGGAAGATAGATTAGATAGATAGATAGATAGATAGATAGATAGATAGATAGATGATAGATTAGATAGATAGATAGATAGATAGATAGATAGATGATTGATAGATAGATAGATAGATAGATAGATAGATAGATAGATGGAAGATAGATTAGATAGATAGATAGATAGATAGATAGATAGATAGATAGATGATAGATAGATAGATAGATAGATAGATAGATAGATAGATAGATAGATGATGGATGGACAGACAAGGCCCCCAACCATTCACCCTGTCTCTGAAGCATCAATAGCCTACCACTCTGCCTTTGACCACGATTCCATCAACACCGTAACTATCAAGATGCCAAGACATATCATAGGGAAAAATCTTGTCTAGGTCTCTTATAGGATATAAAGCCACCAAATGCCTGCCATTCACAAACCCTACGCTGTTCTAAATCACAACAAGCAAGAGAACAAATGGGGACCCTTACCTATTCACTTGCTTCATAGCAGATATGTTTTACCATCCCAAAATACTGCAAAAACACTTTCCTTGCCTGAAGCATGAAACAGATGCCCCCACCCCAGCTTCGTGTTCATCCAACTTGCCAGTTTTAGGATGGTCCAAACATAATCACATTTAGTGGAAATCTTTAACTTCAATATGTATCTGCAGAACCACCTTTTTAACTTACGAATTAAAATGTGCTTAGCAGGTCCTGACTCCACTATAAATAAAGAATTACTTTATTTAAATTGTGGTCGATCTTTTCAATGTTCCTGAAATTGTCTGAGTGTGCCCCATATACCATTAAGTGTCACACACTTAGAAAGTAATTCCAGGAATACTATTTAGGGGAGGTTATGGGATTGAGAGACCTGCTTATCTCCTGGTTTCTCTTGGCCAGCGGTGGGAGGCTAGAATATTTACAGTCTTTTAAAAATATTTTTATTTTTGATTTTCAAGACAGGGTTTCTCCGTAGCTTTTTGGTTCCTGTCCTGGAAATAGCTTTTCTAGACCAGGCTGGCCTCGAACTCACAGAGATCCGCCTGTGTCTGCCTCCCGAGTGCTGGGATTAAAGGAGTGCGCCACCACCGCAATTTTTATTTATTTTTATAAGCATTGGTGTTTTGTCTGCATGTGTGTCAAGGTGAGGGTACCAGATCCCCTGGAACTGGAGCTACAGACAGTTGTGAGCTGCTGTGTGGGTGCTAGGAATTGAACCTTGGTCCTCTGGAAGAGCATCCAGTGTTCTTAACCACTGAGCCATCTCTCCATCTCCCCAAATTTACAGTCTTGAAGCCACCTGGCATCACTTTCTTTGTTCCTGAACCCCAGTCCTATCATTCTGAACACATTTTTTTTAAAAAAAAAATATAGGGTCTGCATGGTGAAATTCCATGCAAACATGAAGCTAAGAGTCATTTAATCAAGGGCTTGGAGGACAATGGCAGCTGTTGGCCAAAGGAAAATGCCTCTGTTCTGCTGAGGTGTCTCCTGATATACAGGAATGTTTGGCTGATGAGTCAGACTTTCCAATATTACAATATTTTCTCTTTTTTTCCCCTGGAAACTCTCTCTCCCTAAGAAATACATTTACAACACAGAATAGTGTGTACATATACATTGATATGTATGCATGTATGTATGTACACACACACACACACACACACACAAAGGGAAAAAAGTTATCCAAATCAGAACTTTGCCTTCACTGTCAAATGTGCTTTGATGTTTTCTCTTATTTTTTCTTCTGTTCATTTTATTTAAAATAAATAAACAAACAAATGTTGCTGGCGGGGTGGAAGAAATGGCTAGCAGTTACAAGTGTCTGCTGCTCTTGTAAAGGACCAGGGTTCAGTTCCCGACACTTACGTGGCAGCTCACCATCATCTGTACCTGCAGTTCCGGGGTATCTGACAGCCTCTTCTGGCCTCCGCAGGCACCAGGCATGCGCACAGTGCACAGACATAAACGCACACCTAAAATAAAGCAAACAAATCTTTAAAAGAAGTGCTGCACAGATGGAGAGCGGTAGGCCAGCAGATTCTAGGATTGTGAAAGGGCTGGGGAAGAGGGAGGGGTGACTTTGGGTGGGAGAGCAGTTCTGCATCTTGACTGACTGCGGCAGGATTGGCTATACAAGTGTGTGCGTGAAATAAAGTCTCTGCCCCCCCCACACACACACACACCTGTGTGCACATATTGAAGTTCATGATGTCCAGGTAAAGTTGTGAGTCTACAGCAGTGAATTTGCATCAGAACAGTTTCCTGAGACTGGAAATGCAGGATTGGTGGGTGGGGAGCTCATGGGTGATGTCCCGTTGCTCTACCTTTTTTCCCTCTTCTTTCTTTTGCTGTCTGAAGCAAAGCTGGAGTTTATTAAGAAGCAGTTTTCTGGGGCTGGAGAGAGCGCTCAGCAGTTAAGGACTTCCTATTCTTCCAAAGGACTCTGGCTCAAGTCCCAGCAACTACTTGGGGGTTTATAATCATCTGTAACTCCAGTTCCAGGCATCTGATGCCCTCTTCTGACTTCCGCAGATGACAGCAAGCACACATGGTACACAGACATGCGTGCAAGCAAAAACATTCACACATTTGAAAAATGAACAAATCTAATAAAAGATTTAAAGAAATAGTTTTAGTACAAATTTAGCCTAAGCTTTAGGGGAGAAAGACGGCTTGGGGGAAAAACAATGCACATCCAAGACATGGCGAGGACTTCGAAAAAGACAAAACCCTCTGCACTGTTTTTATAGCATCTATGCATTTACAGTTTGAGAGCTTTGGGGTTTGTCTTATTGTTTTGTTTTGCTTTTGCTTAGTGTTTTGTTGTGGTTTGGTTTGATTTGTTTTTTTTTTTTTTTTTTTGAGAAAATTATTCTCTATTAGGTAGCCCTGACTATCCTGGAACTCACTATGTAGACCAGATTGGCCTCAAACTCACAGAGATCCACCTGCCTCTGCTACCCTGGTGCTAGGATGAAAGGAATGAGCCACACCTAGCGTTGTAGTGCTCCTGTTGTTTTTACTTAACATATCATTATTTGTTTTGATTTTGTAGGTTTGTCTGTCTGTTTTTAGACAGAGTCTCACTAGGTGGCTCAAGGTTTCCCTCCAACTCTAGACCACACACACATACACATACACAAACACATACACACACACATACACAAACACATCATGGTGCCCATACACATACACACACATACACAAACACATACACATCATGGTGCACATACACACACACACATACACATCACGGTGCCCCATTAGTGGGCACCACTTGTAGCTTTTTTTTTTTTTTTGCAGTGTTGTTTAATATTACATAGACTGACACCACAAAGTCATCACACACAGGTTAACTCAAAATGCATTTCACCAGGACTGGAGTCTGGATGCCGGGCTAACAGCAAGTGTGGATGCCTGAACTGACTTCATGCCAGCCAGCACTGTAGCCGCTTGAGCTCCACAGCTTCCGCTGTTTGCTCCAGTGAGGTTAGAAAAGGCCCACATGGAGTAGACCAACTTGTTATCCTCCCTCCTTGTGTGCCCGCCTCGAGATACCCCTGGCCCATCCCACCCTGCTTTGTATTAGTGTATAACAACACTGCACAATCATGACATTTACGCACACACAAACACACATAATTGTAAAAGGGTGGAATTCCCCTCCTTCTATTCCCCAAGACTTGGTACAGTGAAATGGTGTCCTCAGTTGGCCTGAGTCTGTGAGAAGTTAGGAGGAAGGCAAACTCCTGGCACTCACATGACTTTCTCGGTCTTTGGAGAAGTGTATTTTAAGCCAGCCCTCCTGAGAGTATGCACATGGGTTTATTGGGAAACTTGGAAATCTGGCTGAAGCCGGATGCATGTTGGCTGAAGTGGCCACCCGAAGCTGATTTTTAAAAGCTCCTCTGTTGTACAAATAACGATTTGGGAGGGAAGCTTCTTTTCAGCTTACGTCTCTTTAAGCCATGCAGTTTTGGATGTTGACAGAAGTCAAAATTCCTGCCTTTTGTGATATCAATGACTCAGTTTCCCCAAGTGTGAGGGCCAAAGACGGGCAATCTGCGTACCTGCTAACACTTCGGTGGAGCATTGTTTGTTCTCAGATGGAAGTAATTTTTCATTAGCCTAAATGGATGCATACTTTATAAGCACGGGCCATGTGTTTCATATTCCGCTCATGTTTATTTACACATGCTGTAAACACGTGTACATGAAGCCGCATGGGCATTTGGGGAAGAGGAAGTGCCTGGAACCTATGCGTGAGTAAATACCACACTTGGAGGCTCTCCCTCGGGTGACAAATCAATCACCACACAAAAATTCCCATTTCCCTGCTTCCTACCTTTTGTGGGGGTTGCCCTACAGGGACTCAGACATTCAAATTTTCCTCAGTCTCCTTCCTTTCCTTCAAATGCCCAGCTTTCTTAAGGCTCTGGTTTATTGGAAAAATAATAAAGCATCGGAGATCTCCAATAAGTCATTATTGTAGTCCTCTCACACTGCTACTAAAATGTCACCTTGGTCTTGGGAAGAGGGATAAAGCCAGGGAGGCCTTCCTCAGAGCGCATTCCCAGACCAAGAGCCAAATGGAAACCAGAGGAAAAGTTCAAAGTACTTTCAAAGAGGCTGGAGTAGAAGGAAAACGTGGAAAGCCTGGCAAAGAGGGGCAAGGCAGATCCACAGGGAAAGGGCAAAGGGGCTGCCACCCTGAGTCTTTGTCCATTGATGATTTCAGGGAGGCTGGCAGGAGCCTTGGGCAACACTGTGTTGTAGTCCCCGAGAGAGAAGGAATTGCTTACACTCCATGCCTGTAGGCTTCAACGCCACACTCAGTTATAGGCCATTCTGTGGGGCTCAAAACTCAGAACAGGTGTTTGAGATCATGGGAATAGAGACCCAGATTTGTTCCTGGGAGTTTGCCTTTCTGCTGTGCTCAGCTTTGGGTCCAAAAGGCACAGCTATTTGTGTTGACTGCCGTCAGTGTATTCTTTAGCTTTGCGGTTGTCTCTGGTTCCAGGCTGTTCTTCTGGCTCATGTTTAGCTAAGAGTGATAAACAGTTTTAGGACTGTTTTCTAAAATGTTAACATTTGGAAGTGTGTATGTGTGTGTATGTGCACACATGTGTGTGTGTCTGTATGCCTGTGTGTATTCGTGTATGTATAATGTGTGTCTGCGTGTGTGCATCCATGTAGATGTGTGTATGCCTCTATGTGTGCATGCATGTATGTGTGTGGTATGCGCATGCATGTATATGTGTGCTTTGTGTGTCTCTGTGTATGCATGCATGCATGCATGTGTGTACAGCTGTGAGCCTCCACACTAGAGGAGAACTTTGGGTGTCCTATTCCACCCCTTGCTGTGTTGTGTCCTTGGTACAGTCTCTCACTGTTCCTGGAACTAGCCTGGCAGCCAGGAAACGCCAGTAATCCTCCTACCTCCAGCTCCATGGTGCTGGGATTTCAGGTGCATATGCCGATGCCCAGCTTTTAACATGGTTGGTAGGATAATAACTCAAACACTTGTGCTTGCACAGCAAGTTGTCCACAGGTGGAAGCTGCAAGGTGCCACCTTCAAAATTTGCCTCCCACCCCTAAGTCCTTCCCTACCCTAACGATCTCTCTAAATCCCTCATTGCTGAACTTAATGAAGAGAAGTTAACCAGGTCAGTGGGGTTATTTCTTTCTGCAAGTAAATTTCACAGCTTCCTCTGTCAACATGGAAGACTTCAGCCATACTTAGGGTCAATTTTAAGTGAACAGTTCTGGAGTCAGGCTTACACAGGGCGGGGAGAGGTAGGAATGTAGTGATGGGCGGTCTTGCTTTACTTCTTACAATGTGTGTGTGTGTGTGTGTGAGCCTCTTTGGAGACAGAAATAGACCCAAATGTTTTCTCTTGGTAAGAAACAATTCGTTAACCATGACCATGTGTCTCTGAACTAAATAAAAAAGGTTTCAAATACACACACACACACACACACACATTCTAGAAGAAAACGATGGTCAAGCATATATCATATTGTTAAATGGTCTGCTTTATACTGAAGGTTTTTTTTAGGAGGTTGAAAGCAAACACAATAGGTATCTTGAACTGAGAGCTGGACTTTATGCCAGGTACACACTAAGTGCTCATATTAATTTTTAATATTAATTTCAAAGCCCATACATGGCATCTTAGTCCTCACGATAGAAGAGAACACACATCCTCGGAAATGATCAATAGCTGGCTCAGTGTGAAAACATTTAGCATCTTAGGCAGGATGTGAACCCAATGCACGTGTATCTTATAGTGGACTCCCAAAGTCACAGGCTACCCAGAGACTCAGAATGAGATGCCATTTGGAAATAATCTTCAGAAATGTGCTGCTTAGTGAAGAGTGTTCTGTCGTCAGATAGATCCTAGATCAAAATGACGGTGCCCTTGTAGTAGACCCTGATGCACAGAGGTACCACCTGATGATGGGATGTAGACCCTGATATACAGAGGTACCACCTGATGGTGGGATGTAGACCCTGATGCACAGAGGTACCACCTGATGGTGGGATGTAGACCCTTATGCACAGAGGTACCACCTGATGGGATGTGCAGCAGTTACAGCTAAGATTGCTGGTAACCCAGAAACCAAATGGTCTCCTTAGAGTCTTCAGAGAGCGTGGCCCTGTGGATGACTTGATTTTAGACTTCCAGATTCCAGAACCATCTGTGGATTTCTATCACTTTAAGATAACCACTCCATGATCCCAAAGAACGCACCATACAGCCATGTTATTTCAGGGATTTTGGAAAAACAGAAATAACTTAAAAACATGTTTTCAATCCTACATCCCAAAGCCAGTCACCACAAACTATGAATTTTCAAGTCTTCTTTGATTCTTTTTGAAGAATCCCATTCATTTCCATGTTTCAAATTAGAGGCTGGAAATGAGGCTCAGTTGGTAAAGGACTTGCATGATGTACATAAGGCCCTGGATTTGATACCCAGAAGCTCACACCCATAACACTAGTAGTCGAAAAATGGATACAGCAGATTAGATGTTTGGGGGTATCCTCAGCTACATGGTGAGTTCAAGGCCAACTTGGGCTTCATGAGACCTTTTCTAAATACAACAAGAAAATAGTAAACCATTCTGCATTTCCTCTCTTGGTGGATGTGCAGTGAAAATGGTTGCAATTTCCAGAATATGGTGAAGATTTAGTCACCACCATCCCGATTTTAGCTCCTTGAAACAGAGCAGGTGGAGACCATAGTCCCATCTTTGGTTTGGAACCCTGACACTGAATGAAACAGCTGGCCGTGGAGAGATCTCCAGGAGGTGGCAGTATGGGTCATGAAACCATCAACACCCCTGAAACTACAAGCCAGTGACTTCTCTGGTATAGCCAGCAAACCTGGACCTTTCTAAACAGCCCTCGAGAGAGCAGCCAGACCCCTAACTGGAAAGAGAGGTCACGTGGGATGGGGTGGTTGCTTTCCAACTTTGTGTGGTCTTTTATTCTTGTTAAAGAGAGAAACCTTGGATTACAATGCCAAGCTTTTCCTAAAGACCTTGGAGATGTTTGTTAGCTATTTCAACACGTCAATACCCCCTCACCATGCTGTCTTCTGTTGGTCTGAGCATTCCAGACAGGCACCTCCCAGGGTCAGTACTATTTAGATTGTGAATACAAACGCGACCAAAATAGAGAGAGCACAGAAAGAGTGAAAAGTAACACAATAGGCTCTTTTTCTCCTGTCAAGCTCGTGATCTCTTGCCTCTGTTTCAAAGTGATGACATCATACACATGCTCACTATACCCCACGACCTATTTCTATAACCACTCACTGGCGACATGAGCCTCATGTTCCCTTCACTCTCTGACCCTGAGTCCTCCCTTGTTTTAGTTTTTTTATGTGTATTTAATGGTATGTCACCCATTTTATATGTGTTTGTACAGATCAAATGAGAAAATGGCTTTAAAACCATAATTCAGTAGTTCTATTTCAAAAACACCGTTTTCATGAGTATAGCTGAGCCGTGAGTCACTCCCAAACACTGTTAGGTCATAGTTACCAGCAAGTCTGTTAAAACGTGGGTCAGGCTTTGGACTTCAGTTTGGCAATTTCTCAGAAATTTAGAAAAGAACCTACCTCAAGACCCAAAAAAATATAAAAAAAAGATTCTCAATCGTACCACAAAGGCATGTGCTCAGCTATGTTCATAGCAGCATTGTTTGTCATAGCCAGAACCTGAAAAGAACCTAAATGCCCCTCGACCAAAGAATAGATAAGGAAAAATGTAGTACATTTACACAATGGAGTACTACAGAGCAGAAAAAATAACATCTTGAAATTTGTGGGAGAATGGATGGATCTAGAAAACAACATATTGAGTGAGGTAACCCAGACCCAGAAAGACAAATATCATATGTACTCACTCATAAGTGGCTTTTAGACATAAATTTTTAAAAACCTACAATTTACAATCTCAGAGAACTTGGACAACAAAGAGGAGCCTAAGACAGACATACATGAACCTAAAGTACATGGGAAGTAGAAAAAGACAAGATCTCCTGAGTAAATTAGGAGCATGGGGACCATGGGAGAGGATAGAAGGTGAGGGAGAGGAAAGAAGGGAAGTGGAGACAAATATAGCTCAATAAAACAATAAAAAAAAAAAGAAAAACATTGGTCAGGAAGGTCTGTCCTTGATCTTCTGGTTCAGTAAGTCAAGATGGGGACAGAAAATCTGCAACTGAGCCCCTCCCAGTGCAGCTGTCACACGGACCCTGAGAGAACTGCCTACTGGGGCCACATCAGGACACGCTGGTACTTGAGACACAAAATTTAGACGTCTTTTTACAGAAGTGGAAATACTGTTCTAGTCTCCTTCTCCTGGGTGTGGTTCCTTGCATTGTCTAGATGTTACCAGCATACTAATTATTTCATTCCCAGTAGAAATGGCATTTTTTTCTGTGTATGAATATGTGTCTGTATGGGTATGTGAAGCATAGTTAATAAAAACTCAGAGACAGAAATTGGGGTTCAACCTGAAGACCCAAAAAGCAAAGCAGCCAGCCACTGACTCTTACTTCGACCTCCATTCGAAATGGTGATCCTGCCTCCAGGAATCTCAGAATGAGACTGTCTGAGAGCTGTTTCCTCCCATTTTATAATCCTCTCTAGTTCTGGGATTAAAGGCATGCACCACCCAGTTTCTATGGCAACAAGTGTGGTTGCTGGGATTAAAGGTTTGTGTTATTACTGCCTGACTGTAAGGCTGACCAGTGTGGCCATTTTACTCTCCCAATCCACAGGCAAGCTTTATTCATTAAAATACAATTGAAATGCCATTACAGGTATGTGTATGTGAATGCAAGTGGAGGCCAAGAAAAGGTGTCTGATTCCTTGAACCTAGAGTTACAGGTGGTTGTGAGCCTCCTGATGTGGGTGCCGGGAACTGAACTTGGGTCCTCTGAGTGAGCAGCAAGCGCTCTTTACCACTGAGCCATCTCTCTAGCCTCAGCATTTTCTGGTTGGTGGTGCCATCTTATCCCACTGACGTTTCCTAGTGGAGACGAACAATGATATCAACAAAGCCTACAGGATATCCTCAAAGTATAAAGAAAAGCTCACTGAAGACCAGGACCCTGCTTCAGACATGGACATGTCCACCCAGGGTTTCAACCCCTTGTCAATATTTATTTCCTTATAGAATTCAACTATTCGTCATATAATGTCTTTGTTTAGTTGGCCTAGTTTTTGTTTATTGTAAATCTTGGTCAAAACTACAAAACATCTAAGACCAGGTGACTTGCAAAGAATAATGTTTATTTAGCTCAGATTCTAGAAGCACAGCACCGGTATCGGCTCGGTACCAGATGAGAGCCCTCTTGCTGGTGGGAGTCTCTGCTGAATGCCAAGACAGAACAGGACGTTATGTGCTGTAGCAAACTGCAAATTAAAAAGCTACTAATTAAATCTGGGGGGCCTCACTCTCATGACCTCATCTAACCCCAAATGACTCACCAATTCATGAGCATATGATTTTGGAGACATATTTCTATATAGAGGAAATTGGGGAGACACATTTAAAACTCAATACCCCTTTGCTTCCCTTTACCCAAACGTAAGGAGAGGGACTTTTGTTTACTTTGATGCTCCAGTGGAGGGTAAAGAGGTATTCAGGTATTGTGTTGAATACAGGGTGAGGTGCCGGTAGTGTGTTTCTTTCCTGACCACTTAGGATTTTGTGAGGTACTTTGTATCCGAGACCATTTAATAGTTGCCAGAATGATGGGAAGATTGTCTCCCTGTTCTATCAAAATATACACAAACAATTATGAACTATAAAACCCAGGTATTTTAGGAGGGAGACCCTAAATCCATGACTCCCTCCTAACCTAATCAAAATCCACACAATTTAACCAAGAGTCAAATGGACATAGAATTTGAGAACCAACAGAATTAGTGCTGGCAGAGACTAAGAGATTAAGAGTCAGGATGGCCCACGCAGAAAGAGAAAGACCCCCATTGTCCCCTACAGTTTACTGGAGGTTAGATAAAGAGAGCAGGCCCAGGTCTTCTCTCATAGGCTGGGCTTCCTCTTGGCCCCACTAACTGTGGATCCCAGATAATATCCTTCCACTAAGTATGTGTGGACAGAGGGCATACCCAAGGCACTCGATTGACCTTCATTTGACTCGGGTTTTGATTCAGACTATGCATGTGACACAATTTCCTGTCTGCAGCCATCTCTGCATTTACTGCAGGCTGCAGCTTCTGAGTTTGGGACTGTGCTTTATGCTTAGCAGCCTGACAACCCACCTGCTTTTTGTTTAATTCATCCATTTGGGACTTTGGCTTTTTGTAGTCCCCCACACACTTGAAACACACACCCATCTGCCTCTGGATCCTGAGTGCTGGCATCACAGGCATGTGCCGCCACACCCGAAGCCATAATTTAGGTTCTGAAATTAAATGGATCATAGATTTAGAAAGAGCGATTCAAGAAAATGATTGAGGCTCGGCATGGAAGACCTCAATAGACCAGGAAGACTTACTAAGAAAGTCTCACGGAGGGATATAACAGCTGGAGCTCAGAGAAGGTATAAACCAGGGAAAACAGACGTGGACATTCAATAAATGCTCTCAACGTCTAACGAGTGGAAAGACATCATTAGCAGAATTAGCATCTCTTGAATGTTGACACACAGCAGGCAGCCAGCCAAGGGCTGCATCTTCTGCGACCTTCAATTCCCTTCTGAGCCGTGCAGCGCATGGGGTGTTGAATCACAGAAAACTGCTATTTTATACATCATAAGCGAGCGAATAAAAACAATGTCATTTGGCTCAAACTAAAAGTCATCATTGCCATGAAAACAGTGCAGCTTCAGGGTCTGAAGCCAGACTGCTTTTCTTCCCGCTACACTAAAGCTAAACTTAGGGAAAGCCGCAAGCAACCGCCCTGTTTGTGCGACACCGGCCAACATTTCTTTTGATGATCTGTACTTCCCTGCTCCTCCTTTCTAGTCATAAATAATGCACTTTAGGAAGCTGTAAGTACCTCTTGAAAGAGCCCTGAGCACCGAAGGAACCACAAATGTCTGTTTTCAGGTTATCAAACTTTAATGGTGCTGTTTTGTTACAAAGTGCAGCAATCCTTTCAAAGAGACCATTCCAAGAACTCATTATGTGCTTATAAAATAATAAGGCACTTCAGCAAGTGTCGAGCGAAAGGCAATCCCCTCCTTACAGCAGCGCGCAGTATACCCTAATTAAGTTTTTAAATCTTAAGCATGTGGCGATGCTTCCTCAAGCAAGAGTGAATCAGGCATAAAGTAAGTTGGATTGAGGGACTCCCCAGAACATGACTCAAATATAAGTTAATACACACGTGTACCAATCACTCCCCCCGCAAAGGCTGTGGTGCCTGTGGTTCGAAGGCTGGCTGTTCCTCAACTGACTGTGAACACCACCAAGCTGAACTTAGGAAGTCACTTTCCTGGTCCTTCCCTTTCCTCACCTTTTTCTTTTCTGAGCCGATGTATGAAGTGCATCTCCTGGTTTTCAGGGCTTCTGTTCCTGGCTCATGTACTTCTGCTGGGTCCCGGGACCATCTATTAACTGGTTTTCCCCTCGATTGCTTAGCACCCACAGTAAAATCTTCCAAAAAGTGAGATAAATGATATCAAAAGGCATCTTGGGTGCTCAGCCATGAAAGGGCTTCCCTATCATCCTCTCCAAGGTTCAGGAAACACTACAGAGTCAGGAGAAGAAAGAATATAAGAGCCAGAAGAAGAGGCAGGGGGTAGAATTGCTGTGGGACATGACCTGGCTGCTGTGACTTCCTGCACAATAAGGTCATGGCAGGTTCATGGCCCCAACCCTCCTGCATAATTGTGTGCAGTTAATGGCTAACGGGGAAGAGAAGAGAATTTTTTTCAGTGATGTAGTTTCTGGTAAGGTACCCAGACTCTGGTAACAAGAAGCCTTCATCTATGCTCCTGATAAGAAACGCTAATGAGAAACCCTTGGGTCTCTTCTCTCTCTCTCTCTCTCTCTGGATTTGAATTCGGGTCCTTAAGTTTACAGATCAAGCAGTCTTATCCAGCAAGCCATATCCAAGACCAATCATAGATTTTTTTTTTTTTAAGACTACTGTGGTTGGATAGGGCACTTGCAGCCCTGGGATCTTTACCTACTGCCTAGCTGTGCAGCCAGGCTTGTCCAGATGCTTCTGAGTGTCCCCACCTTAGTGCACGTGACTTCTGGTTTGGCTGAATGTGCTATTCTTGAGTCCCCAATTTCCTTCCCAGACTTCCTTCCTCAGCACATGCCGCCACCACTGGTGAGGTCAGACTCCCATAATAGATCCTGGATCCAAAACCTTTTCAATTGGACCTTGATGGAAACAGTAAGAATTCCATTTGTCAATCTGTTGCTCTTTAATTTTACTGCATACCCACAATCTTCTGAATGAAACAATACAGAAAAGTACAATAAAAAACAAAAAAAAAAAAAAAAAAAAAAACAAAGAAATGACCCCAAATCCCATCTACTCTTATCAGAAAGAGGGGATTTGGTGATAATTTCCCACAGTCTACCTTTGCAGGAAGAGAAATAGAATAAATCAGGGTAAATAATTAAATGTTAAATGTTGCAGCATTCTGACCTGGGTTCTATTTGTAGATTTTTTTTTCTTTCCTCAACCAATCAGAGCCCTGCAGTGTTCTGGGCAGGTGCTCTACCACTGAGTTAGAGACTCAGCTTTAAATTAACTTTCGAAATATGTGTATTTCCCATTCCCTCCATGAAATTCAAGATGTGTTAGGGAGAATTTTAGGTGGCATTTCCTTTCATCCTAATTAATACCGATAGAAAATATTTTTGTTTCAATTACAACTAGAGTTACAAGAACCTCCCATCTCAATCCGAAGAAACAACCAACATGCCTTCATTTCATCTTCCATTTGCATCTTAAGTGTCTGCACTTTCCCCCAGAAGAATAGCCTCTTGGGGAGAGCTCGGATGCACTTTCAGTGAGATGTTGCAGTGACGGCACAGCAGAAGGGCTGTGGAAACACTTCAAACTTCAGTTCCATTCCAACCCTGGACAGCCCTAATGCCACGCAAAACACTGGAACATTTTCTTCCTTTCCTTTCTTTTCCTTTCCTTTCCTTTCCTTTTTCCTGTACAGGACTCCCTTCCATTTGCTTTGTGGAAACATATTAAAAGAGAAATGTTTTGGCTCTTTTCTTTTTACCACAGCTAGGTCTCATGATCTCCCAAATCCACAATTTTTTTTCTTGGAATTCTATTTTTATTCTGTGTGCTGATCATAGTCCATATGTGTCAGCCTAGATGTGAAATATATACCCTCCCCTGAGAAAGAACTAACAGAAGCCGGGCTACATGCTGAGATCTGTCTCAATATAATAAAATAATAGAATAAACACCTGACACAAGGTCTGGGTCCTGATAAACTTTACTAAGTTATCTTGATGTTTCTTTAAATTGTGTAAGTAAATATATGGTCATGCATATGGATTCATGTACATGTTTATGTATATGTGAATACATGGTCATGTGCATGTGTACATGTGAATACATAGTCATGCATATGTGTGTGCATACACATGTATCGCATACATGGTCATGTGTACATACACGCATATGTGGTCATACATGTGTGTACATGGCCATGCATATGTGCAAGTATACATGTGTGTTGTGTATGTGGTCATGTGTACATCTATGTATACATGGTCATACATGTGTGTGAATACATGGTCGTGCATATGTGCATGAGTATATGTATATGTGAATGTGTGGTCATGTGTATGTGTACACATGAATACATGGTCATGCATATGTGCATGTATACACATGTATTGTATGCATGGTCATGTGTACATATATGTATGTGTGGTCATACATGTGTGTACATCTGTGTGAATACATGGTCGTGCATATGTGCGTGTGTACACATACATGCACTTAGAATCAAGAACCCCAAACTAGCTAGCCAGTGAGCTCCAGGCATCCCAGCACTGGGATACAGGCCGACACCGTTACCAGCTTCGCATGGATGCTGGAGATTCAGTAGAGTCTTCCTTCTTGTGTGCCAAACACTTTACCAACTGAACTATCTTCCCAGCTAAGATTTTGCAGTGACCAAATGAAATTATGTGATAGAAACTCCAAAATAAATGAACCCAGGATCACCTGCCCCGAAAAGCCCTTTGGTCCTTTCATTCTCAGAGGAAAAGTTTTCTCGCTGTCCTCTGAATAATTCAACACAGAACAAAAACCTAACATGCCTGTAGCGAAAGTCACCCATGCCCCACAGCCGTGCCCACAACTCACTACCCAAATGTGTGGCTGCCGTCCGCTGCACGCCTGTTCCCCTGCAGTGGTGCAATGCTCTTACCTTTGGGCATTGTGCCATGAATGGCAGGAAATGAATGTTCCCAGGGTGCGGTCCTCAGCAAGTGATGGATGGGAGCAGAGGCATAAATTCTTCATCTTCTCTGCTGATGGCTTGGGGCAGGAATGACTGTGGTATTCTCCAGACACTCCACCAAACCTCCCGGGAACCAATTGCTCATGAAGGCAGCCTTCTTCCAAATACACGATAATTTGCCTTCTGAGACTTTTCTGTCTTACCTCCCCATCTCCAGTGCTTCCTAGAATCATCCAGAGGTACTTGTACTCAGAACTTTACTGTAGATGCTTGCCAGAAGAATCCCTCTATCTGAGAGTAAATGCCTAACTTCCAATATGATAAATTCAAACTTAAATGGAAATAAGGTCTTTATGGGATGATCAAATAAAATATGCTCTCCCCAAGCTAGAGAGGACCCTATGGTATGACTGGCACTCCTATAAGAGTCGAGAAGTGGGAAGAGACCTAGAGAGGAGACCACAGGGAAAGGGAAAGCCATGTGGCAACAGACAGTGGATTGACACAGCTACACATCAAGGACTATTGCTCACTCGAGAAGCCAAGACAAGAGTCCCCCTAGAGCCTTCAAAGGGAGTGGGACCCTGCTGACACATGACCTCAGGCTTCTAGGCTCCAAAATTGTGAGACAATCCTTTTCTGTCATTTAAGGGCACTCAGTTTGTAGCACCTTGCATGAGAACCCTTAAAAGCTAAGTTATCAATCCTATGTATAATACATTCCTCAGAACATAATGATAACAACAACCACTTTGTGTCTTCATTTCCTAACTTTCTGGTTCAGGAGTTTTGGCAGGACTCAGCTCGGCAATGCTTCTGTCCCATTTGGTTCCAGCTGGGGTCTGTTCTCTGGTGTTCAGCCAGCAGGTGGTAAATCTAGAGCATCCAACACAGCATTGTTCCTTAAAGTCTGGACTTAACAGGGCCTCAACCCAGAGAGCCTGAAGACGGTCTCTCCTACATAGCAGGATGAAGGTCACCACGCTCTTCTGTGATATCTGGGGCTTCCAGGGACAAGGTTTTCCAAGGCACCCAGGTAGACATCGCAAGGCTTCTTGGAAGTCCTAGGATGTCACTTCTATGACATCCCTGGCTTTCTAGATCTGAATCTAGCCTAGGTTGAAGGGAATAGGGATTAGACTCGGTGTCACAATGGGGCAGAGTAGCAACGAGGTGTTGCCATCTTTAATGTACCCACACTGTGCCTCCACTACAATTCTGGTGGACCAGGTCATCACACGTGGGCATTCACTTCTGCTGTCCAACATGCCAGGACTCTTGCTGTTTTTCTAATGTTCCATGTTCCATCTTGCTCTGTGCTTTTCAAAAATTCCATTTACTGATTTAAAATAAAGTTTTTAAGAATACATAATAGATGTCCATCCTCTTCTGTGCATGTCATGTAGATACTTGCTCACCTGGGAGAGGAGCCCACCCTTGAAGTGCTAATTTGGGCCCCACTGTCGCCATTTCAGCATGGACCCTTCCTCCCTCTCCCCTGTTCCTGCTTTGGCAGCTGGGTATGCATCTTCCTAAACTCCTCAGTGAGGAGCCCTCCTTTCCTACCCCCGTATCATCATATTAAAACATAAGTGAATTGTCATTGACCCAAAAACCCCCTCAAGACAAAAGTCTATTCTATAAAGCAGACCATTGGAATTTGACATCAATGTTCTTCCGTCATTTTTGAGTGACTTTCCTAATGTCAATCATCTCAATGCATGAATTTGCCATCTAGCTATTTTCAAGGTAAATGTAAAATCAGAACAAGGTCCTAGAGAGATGATTCAGGAAAGGGCTTGTCTCACAAGTATGAGGATCTGAGTTCAATCCCTAGCACTCACCTAAATGAAAGGGGGGAAAAGACAGACTTGGTAGCACACTTTTGTATTCCTAGCACTGGAGCCCTGGAGACAGGCAGATCCCAGAAGCCAACCAGGCCAGCAGCTTAGTCTGTTTGTCGAGTTTCACCGCAGTTAGAAACCCTGTCTCAGCAAATGGGGTAGGGGTGTCACTACCTGAAGAATGGCACTAACGTTGTCCCCTGGCTTCTCCACCCATAAACAAGAGCTTGTCTCAATCACTGGGGAGAAGTACAATGTAGGAAGACCCTCAGCGTCAACCTCGTGGGCCTCCACACACATTATACACACACCCGCTCAACCATGTACCCACACTCATATAAACATGATTATACCCACATGCATATACCGACAGGTGTTTGGGGTCATACTATAGCTGACCTCTTTTTGGTCCTTTTTCTTGTTTTGGCAGCATAAAAGAAGCCCCAGTTGATGCAAACACAGACGTTATCCAGAATCGGAGAAGAGGTAAGGCAAAACAGCCCAACGAGGCTCCAGTGAACCCTCCTTGTCTAATCTTGGAGAGTTTTGCTAGAATCAGAAGATAATCATGTGAAAACCACTTGCATGCATGTGTATGTTCAAAATCTGCAGCCACTTTCTTTGTTGTTGTCGTTAGAGATCTATCCTCAGATGCCTCCTAAGTGTGACATTCTTTAAAAATATCTATACTCGAGAGCTTATTTGGAGGTTCTAGCAGGGGAACACAGCCTTGATGCAAAACAGGCACTCCTCTGTTTGGGAAAGGTCATCCTCTTTGACCCTGCACAGTTTTGGAAGGGACGCACATGGAGCAGCGAGGAAGGAAGCAGGAAATCCAAGAGGAATCCCATGGAGGGCCCAGCAGAAGCCAGAGGTCTTGAACCAGACCAATGACTCACTGCGGTGAACACTTGTAAGTAAAGATGCATGGACTGAAGGAAACACTGGGTGACACACTGGGTGACACACTGGGTGACTCACTGGGTGACTCCCTGGGTTCCACTGTGGCTTCCATGATGAGAATTTGTTTTCTCTTCTTACACTTTATTTTGTTTGTTTTGTAGGGGAGGCTGCAGGGGCAGAGGGCGGATGTGAAGGGATGTGGAGATGAACGGGACCAGGATGCATGATGAGAAATCTACAAAGAATCAATAAAAAGCTTTTTGAAAAATGTCTGTGCTTGTACTCAAGCTATACAATGTGAGGCACATAAACCTGAAGATCCAGCTCAGTGATGCCAGCGCACACCCCTCGAAGTCTGCCACCCACATCGAGAAACAAGACACTTATGCCATAGAGATCACCATGCTCCCCTTCCCACCACCACCCCATCCTCAGAGGCAACCACTGTCCCAAACTCTCCACAGATTGTTGCTTTTCCTGAACTTCCCACCAATGCTAGGAAACAATATGTGCACATGCCTGGCTTCTTTTGTTCAACATATTCTTAAAACTCGGCTGTGCTTCTTGGACAAGCAGTTGGCCTCTCCTTCTGTGTTAGCACACGTACCTTCCGTTAGTTGGTAAAACTTTCTAATCCCACAATGATAGCAGGATTTGGGTTTAACCACTTCACCCCCAGGCATGATTTCTGGTCTTGATCTCTGTACCATCTTCTCCCCCACGCTTTGAGAATTATAAAGTCATTTGCCAGACTGTCATTCCCAACGCCGTCAAGGTCTTTGGAGAGAAAGCCTTCAGTGAGCTTAGCATTCAGTACTCTGTTTATCTTCGAATCAAAAGTCTGCTTGTTCTGTATTTAACCATTTTATTTACATAGAAAACAGAAGGCAAGACCAGATAAGCTTCCCGACTTGGGAGCCTGGGCGGTGCTTTAAGACAAAAGGTCCACACTCTGCCTGTAAGATGTAGAGCACAGAGTGGAAAACCCCACCGAGCACTTTCCTGGCCTTGGGCCAGCCCTCCGAACACTTAAGATGCATCTATTTTTTAAAGGTAACTTTACTAGCATTTAGGCCGTGTTTCCTCTTGCTAATGCGGTCTTCTCTTGCCTTCCATCCAAAAACAGATTGGGAATAGAGGAAGATATATTCTGTCCACAGTTTTATTTCACCCATCATCTGTTCATTTTCAGCTAAGGATACCATTTATAGGTCTTTAAATATCAATGATGGTGCCAAACATGCCAAAGGTGCAGTATCTGCCCAAACTGATTAAGAAATCCTGCAGCTCTTCAGGGTGAGGTGGAGTGGCACTGGTCTGCAATGTCTCTTCCTAGAGGTGTCCTTCCCCCACCCCAAAGACATGAATGAGCCCATGGGAAGCTCTGCCTATCAACAAACCACAGGTGAATCCCTGAGATATTTTCTTCCATTGTTCTAATACAATATAAGGCTGGCTCCGAATCCTTTAGAAACTGAAAAGGGGAAATGATGGATGGGTTGTCCCTTGAGTCTTTATCATCACTACCCTGCAATCTACAATCGCCATAATCTGCCAGCTGGATGTCTCACAGTGCTGAAGGCCAGAGGACATTGTCCCAGCGTTTATCCTTGTGTTCCCGGATCCACCCATAAGCTGGTTAAATACAGTTTTTTTGCCATAGTAAGAGAGAGACAGGTAAATGAATTATGTAAGTCTGGGAACTAGAGGTGGCCTGACCTCTTGTTTTTTTTTTTTGTTTGTTTTTTTTTTTTTCTTTCTTCAGTTCACACTGAATATTGCTTTAACATACTCACCGGAATATTTTACCATCTTTTATTGAGATTAACTAGAGAGCACAGCCCTTATTTTAGTATATATTAAACACAGAGTCTTGCCCATAGGATCAGGAAATCATTGCTCAGTGTGTTCAAGGGAATTGGCTAAAAGCAATCAGGTATTTGGTACATGGTCTATCTTGCTGCACCCGATCAGAAATCAAGCTTCCCAAGGGTGCCGGCTCTGTCTTCTTCATGCGTTGTTATAGCCCTGAATGTAGATCAGTGCCTAGCATGAAGCAGGTCATCTATAGACACCTGTCAGAAACACGAGGGTTTGGGAAATAGAAGAATGGGGAGAGAAGAAAAGAGTAATCTCAGCCAAGGCCGGGACGGTGTTTCATCCTTCTAGTAGAACAACCATGGCCTTCATTAGACCAGCTGTGCCTGCTTTCGGGCTTGAGGACTGTTGACAGGCCCTCAAAGAAGGAGAAGCAGATATTCAGGATCCTCACCTGAATATCTAGCCGTTCCTCAGCAATTCTGCCTTGATTTCATGAAGCCTTACTCTAGGAGTGGAACTACATTATATAGGCTGGGGTTGACTGGCAGAAGGCAGCTCTGTTTACACAGCCATGGGAAGCCATCATCCACCGTAGGTATATTCCACATTCCCTCCACTCAAGCTGCTAGAGCGTCACCACTTCCCTGTCCCTAACCCCTTGCCCTACCTGCTCTGTAACTAGACATTATAAACTCGGGTTTGACAATGGGACCTTGCAGGGAGGGGTAGACTTGGCTTAGTCCCCCCAGGGAGAAAATCGTTAAGGCAAAGTAAAACAGTGGCAGAGCATTTGTCGAGAATACTGGACTCCTTTTTTAAAAATAAATTATTTTATTTTATTAACATTTATTTTACATACAGACCACAGTTTCTCCTCTCCCTTCTCCCATTCACTCTCACACTGCCCCATTCATCCCTCCTCTGTCTCCATTCAGAAAGGGCAGACCTCCCATGGGCTTGAATAAAGCAGGGCACATCAAGTTGAGGCAGAACCAAGTGCCCCCCCATTCCCAACCCCCCACTCCTGCTAGCCATCAAAGCTGGGCTAGGAAATCCAGCAAGGGTTTCCTCCCCCAAGCCGGCAAAGCACCAGAGACAGGTCCTGATCTCACTGCTAGGAGCCTAACAAACAGACCAAGCTACCCAGCTGTCTCTCTCTCTCTCTCTCTCTCTCTCTCTCTCTCTCTCTCTCTCTCTCTCTCTCTCTCTCTCTCTCTCTCACACACACACCCCCACACACACACACACACACACATATCGAGGACCCAGCCTGCCCAGATGTGGCCTTCCTAAGAGTCCATGAGCCCCCAGGTGTTCAGGTCAGCAGTCTCTGTGGGTTCCCCCATTGTGAACTTGACTCCCCCGGGCTCGGGCTTATACAATCCTTCCTCCCTTCCTTCAGGAGGACTTTTCAGAGCTCCACCCAGTGTTTGTCTGTGGATCTCTGCATCTGTTTCGGTCAGTTACTGGATGAAGGCTCCGCGATGACAATTAGGGTCATCACCAATCTATTACAGTAGATGGCATCCTGTAGTTCAGGCCCCTCTTCACCATAGCTAGGAGTCTTAGCTAGGAATCCTTTGTGGATTCCTGGGAGTTTCCCGGCTACCAGGTTTCTCCCTGATCCCTATCCAAATATCTCTTTTGTTACCCTGCCCCTCCATCCTGTCCCCAAACCACCTCCTGCACCCAGTTCACCCAACATGCTCCCTCAAGTTCCCATAACCCCATCTCCATCACACCCCTGCCCCAGTTTACCCAGGAGATTTCTTCTATTTCCCCTTCCCAGGGAAATCCACGCCTCCCTCTTTGGGCCCTCTTTGTTATCTAGCCTCTCTGGGGCTGTGGATTGCAGGTTTGTTATCCTGTACTTTACTCTTAATATCCACTTACGAGTGAGTACATGCCATGCTTGTTCTTCTGGATCTGGGTTACCTCACTCAGAGTGATTTTTTTTCTACTTTCATTCATTTGCTTGAAAATTTTATGAGGTCATTGTTTTTAACAACTGAGTAATAATCCACTGTGTAAGTGTACCACGGTTTCTTTATCCATTCTCTAGTTGAGGGACATCTAGGTTGTTTCCAAGTTCTGGCTATTACAAACAATGCTGCTGTGAACATAGTTAAGACTAATTAGGATCATGCTATAATCTATCTTATTGATTTTCTCAAAGAACCAACTCTTTGTTTCATTGATTCTTTGTATTCTCTTTATTTCTATTTTGCTGATTTCAGCCCTGAGTTTAATTATTTCCTGCCATCTACTCCTCTTAAGTGAGTTTGCTTCTTTTTGTTCTAGAGCTTTCAGGTGTGCCGTTAAGTCACTAGTGTGGGCCTCCTTTAATTCGGTCCTAAGCACCCCAGAACTGGGAAGAGCTGAAGTGGATGACTTTCAGCTGGGCATGGTGGCTCACACGTGGAATTCCAGCACTTGAGAGGGTAAATGAGGAGGGTGGCCTTGAGTTCAAGACCAGCCTGGACTGTGTACAAAGCCAGGTCCTGGTCCATGTGGGCTGCAGAATGTGCACACATCTTTACAAAAACAAAAAAAAAATTAAGAAAAGAAAACTCTCAGCTATACCTCAACCCTAGTCTACAGATCATTTTTAAAAATGTGGTAGGGGGTACCACAGAAAAGGTAAGGGTGATGGTGGCTGCTGTTTTTCCTAATGCTCAAAGGATACTCAATAAATGTACGTACTCATGAATATGCAAATGATCTATTTAAAGTCTACTGACTTGTAAGAAAAGTCTTGAATTGCCTCTTGGTGTTCTAGGAATTCAGCATTTCTCTGTGCAAATATCAAACTCCTACTTGGGCACACCAGATGGTGACTTGGCTCCTCTAGAAGCAGCTGCTTCCTAAGAAGAATAAAACCTACACGCTGAAAAACGGCCCTAACGCTATGTGGTTTTTCCAGGGCCTCTTTCCTTAAAAAATGGCTTGGGAGGCATGTGATATAGATGACGCAGCTTCATGGGGCCAGACTGGAGCCATGTTACATGTCTGATTTTTACGGAAACCAGAGGCTCACAGCAAGGGTCAGGCAGAACAGACAGAAAGGAAGAGCGGATGCTGCTTGAAAAAAAGATGTCAAGACAAGGGATTGTACCAGATAGCATAATTTAATGCCTTAAAAAAAAAAAAGCTATGTGAGTCTCTTGTTTTTCCTCCTTGTCGTCTGTGTTCTGACGATCGAGAGTGCATCAGTGGCTTAACGACATTTGCAGAAAAAAATTACTGTAACCCAGCGTACCCGAAAGCTTATAATTTTCCTGGCCAGCCATGTTGAGGTTTATTCCTTTCATTGCATTAAAAATGGAGACTAATTAAGACAACTGGGGCCAGAGTGGGCCAAATTGGATTTTTCTTACGGCTTTCCCTTCATCTCACAGAGTGATGTCATTAAATGTTCAGGCTACGAAATGTTAAGGACAGCCTGTTTCCACCGCAGCGTAGGTCACAGAGGAACGCAAAGGAAATAGGCTGCAGAATGCCATAAAGCTTTAAAGACGCAATAAAAATCTCCACCAAGGTCATGCAGAACATGGGTGTTTTCTTCACTTTGTCAGCAGCCTTCCAGAAGGTGAGGGGAGCGCGGGTTGGGGAAGATGACTTGCCAGCACCACACAGGCGTTCTGTAGATGATTTGATCTGGGGGTCTTCTGGATGGCCAGCTGTCATTCCCAGCCTTTAATAAAGAACTGGGCACGAGGGTTGTCAAACTGCATACCTTTTTGGTAGACTTAGTTGGCCCAGGCAGCTTTTGAGTCATCAGGCTATCTTTTATGACCAATTATGATTAAGAAAGCCCTAGTGTACTTCCAAAGCAGAGACACATTCATTAAATGCGCTTACTTCATTTGTTTCCATTGGCACTGGAATTTAAAGAGTTAAGAGATAAATTATAGGTCACTAGCCAAATTTGTTTAATAATGATGGTTTATTTTCTTTTTTGGACGTTTGGGGACTCCTAACAGTGGGAGTGGGGGTATTTCTGATTCTTTTGCCTGATTTTGGAACCCTTTTCCTCCAACTGGGTTGCACTGCTCAGTCTTGATGTGAGAGTTTGTACCTGGTCTTGTTGTATCTTGTTGTACCATGTTTGGTTAATGTCCCTGGGAGGCCTGCTCTTTTGTGGTGGGAGACAGGGGTTGATCTGGGAGAGAGGGGAGGTGGGGGAAGCTAGGAGGAGTGGAGGAAAGGGAAGCTAAAGTTAGGATATATTGTATGAGAGAAGAATAAATAAAAAATTAAATATATATCAATATTATACATAACAATGAGGTCAACTACAACATTTTATACATGTACATAATATATTTAGCAGGTGGCTTTTCTTTATACCTCTCTGTGTTTGTGTGTATGGGTGAGGAGATCAGAGGTGTGGCCCTCACATTCCACCTCGTTAAAGGCCGGGTATGTTATTGTCCAATGCTGTGGACACCAGGTTAAAAAGTCCATGAGTTTTCAGGGACTCTGCTGTCCTTGCCTCTCATCTTACCCTAGAGATCACAGACAGACAATATTACATCCTGCTTCCTATAGGTTTGGGGGGTCTGGACTTAGGCCTTCTTACTTGTGCAACCAGCATTTTATACTCTAAGCCATTTTCCTAGCCCAGAAGAATGGTTTTCTTTGTGTGCAGTAGGCCTGCTGCATCCTCAGATTCAGGAAAGCATTTAGCCATATTATTCCTTTCGATTGATGGGTTTTCATGTGTGGGGGCTGCATTTGGATCTTTTCTTTTTTCTTTTTTTTTTATTTTATTACTTGAAAAAAATACCAATCCAAATTCCCACTCCGTCCACTCTTCCCACTCCCCTCCTACTCCCTTCACACCCCCTCCCATCCCACCCCCTCCAATCCTAAGTGAGGCCAATGGTGCATCTTTATTCTTATCCAGACTTCACTGTTTGTGCTGATGTTGTTCAAAAAGCACTGGTGTAACCAATCAGCTGGCATGCCTTCAAAGCATAGAGACTGGTTCTCTGTGGTACGAGGCAGACATTGACCAGAAAGCTGTAAGTCCTACAGCTGGAGAGATGGCATGGTTGGTAAAGGGCTTGCCATGTAAACACAAGTACCTCATTTTAATATTCAGAAATTGTATAAAAGTGCCCAGTGTTGGTGCACCCTTGCAATCCTGGCACCAAGGAGACAGAGACAGGAGGCTTCCTGAGTTGCTCTGGCAAGCCAGGCTAGCCTAATCATCTAGTCGAAGCCAAAAGACCCTCTATCAAAATAAGATGAAAAGTTCCTAAAGAATGATACCCAAAGTAATCCTCTAAACTCCAGACACATATACACACATACATGCAAACTGCACATGAACACATATTTATGCATGTGTGTGCTGGTGTGAATGTTTGCGTGCACACACATGCACAAGAAAACGATAAGATCCACCCCAAAGAAGTCAAGATAACCCACATAGAGTGGTTGCTAGCAGAAGATGACACAAAGTGGGGGTGAAGTCACAGTGATAACAACAGCTGGGGAAAGATGAGGAGGAGATAGAGGCCCGAACGATGAGCACATCCTGCAAGGATGGGGGAGTACAAAAATTTAAGGGCAGCAACCTTTGAAGAATGGATAAAGCCTAGAAAAGGACAAGAGTCTGGGAATTTTAATAAGATTAGTTTGACCAAAATAGAAAAATTGGCATTACACCAGCCTTGTATGGACTCAGATGCTAAAATGGGGAATTTTTACTTTTCTTTAAAAAATAATCATTTATTGAGGTATTATTGACACAGAAAAAAATGTACAAATTTAATGTACATAACTCAGTGAAACTGGATATACTTACACACCATGGCACTATCACCACCACTAAGTCCATAAATATCCATTAACTTTTTTTTATTGACTGTAGGGAGACATAAAGGGCTCTAAGCAAGGGGCTTATATTATCCAAGGCTATTTTGTCAGAAGCAATGGGGAAGCCAACCCACCCTGGCTTAAACAGTAGAGTGAGTCTCTTGGCTTATGTAAAGGAAATGTTTGTATAGGCGCTGGCCTCAGACAACACGTGGTCTGGCAGGTCCAAACAAGGATGCAGGAAGCTGGAGTCCAGAGTCCTGGCTGCTGTCTCAGTTGCATCCTTGGTTGTCACGTAGTTCCTCCTTTCCATCTGCTGCAACTCCAGGCCCAGGTCTCCTCTGCAGAGGAAGAGTGAACTGCGATGTTGCTGTGTTTTGTTTTTGCACCTGTGGAAGAAGACTGAAGCAAGTTTTCCTGACAAATGGCCTTTGTGTTTCCAGGAATAATACTGGGTTACTGCTTAGGCTGATGGGAATTCCAGATTTTTATTGGCCACCACAGTCTACCCCTGGAGTAGGAGGTAGGGCAAATTACCTCCCCACCCTCCAACCACAGCTTTCAGAATGAAAGAGACTTCCTGGGGGGATTTAGAGTGCGGCCAGGAGAGAGGAGCTCTTGGGTGGCCCAGGAGCAGCAAATGTCCACTAGCGGGAATAAAATGACGAAGGTAGGTTTATGTGAAAGTCAGAACGGCTTCCTCTGGCTGTAAAACCAAGGAAGTGTGAACATCCAATCGTCACCTCCCCAACCTCCTGTAGCCTAATCACCGGACTCATCCTTTCTGTTTCAGGGCCCTGGGTCGTCTAGTTTGTAAAACCAAGGGTGAACTTGACAGTAAAGGACATTTCCTCCTGGAGACGCAAGAGTTTCTGCAGAAGTGCTGTTTGCAGGTCCCCAGCTCATTTTATACACTGACCAGCCAGGAGAAGGCAGTAGGTGTTCAGAATTCATGAGGAAAACATGGCCAGTCTGCTGGAAGACTGTCTTGTATGTGTGTCCTTTTTTTTTTTTTTTAACTATTAGGCTTGAGTTTTTACTATCCACAAAAGCAAATCTTGGCATTGACTAAATGGAAAGAAGGCAGCTACATTCATTCTTTTTTTTTTAATTTTTCTTTTTAATGTGTAGCCCAGGCTGACTCAAACTCGTGATCCTCCTGCCTTCCCCTCCTCCAGCAAATCCTTCTGGTGTGCGCCACCACAACTGGCTACAGAAATAAAGGGTTTATTTTCTCCTGTCTGGCTGCATTCGCTGCAGATGAAAACCCACTGTGAACCACAAAGATATCTGGCGCAAATGAGGAGCATGCCCACCAGCCTTCCAGAGGCATGGCTTCCTTCAGGACAGGAACAAACTGTTCTTACCATTACACAGAAGAAATTGTGAGGGCTTGGTGTCTTTGGAACTCGGTTTCTGGAGGAGATGGGGGTGTGATACCAGGTCTTTCCCACCTGGATTTCAACAGAGGAAACTCAACTTGATCTGAATGCCCTACCCTACCATTTCATCCCCTGCCCATGTACCAATGCCCTAGAAAATGACTGTCATCCTGGGATGGTGTGAAACAGGAAGGACTGGAAGAAACCCTCCAGTGAGAAATGCTTAAAAGAAGGAGCATGCCAAGTTCCCAAAATGGCAAACACAGCCCGAGACAGTCCATTAGAAAGTGCATCTGAGCTTAGCATGATTCTCTAACCCTCAGGGTCCCCTGCAAGCACAGAAAGCTCGCAATTTGTAGGAGCAAGCTGAGCCATAATGACTCTTGGCTAGGAAGGAAAATGCAAGTTCAAGTGACACACAGAGAGTAAAGGAAGCAGGTCCTCCACTCTCAGTTTGTGTTTATCTGTATGTGACCAGCAACTGCTCTGTGAACAAGCTATGCTGAGTGCTCTCTGGGAATGAGGCATGTTATTGACGTTTAGACTAAAGACTCTGTCTTTCAATGAAAGCATCGCCCTCCATCCCTACCCAAGCAAATGGCATCCCCTTCTCTGATGCTGCAGCTGAAATGCAATCTTGCATGTTTGGAAAGAACTAATACCGATGGAAGGTGCATGAGGTGGAGCATGAAGAGTTGTCTGGTGTGGGATAAATGAGCTCTAGGTAGAAAGGGGTGAAGCCTGGGAACCATAGGAAGCCAGGTGACAGTGAGTAAGAAATACTTAGGTCAGTACCAACGCTCTTAGCGTTAAATACTTACAGGTGATCTTTCTGCTATTGCTGGGGTTAAGGAAGTAGACTTGTACCTCTTTTCCCTCTAAATTCCCATAGCACCCCCTTTTAGAAATATTTCTTTGCTTGGTAGTTCGGATGTTTCCAAGTATCTCTAAGGTACTCGGTATATAAAGTAAGTATAAGTAGTTCTAATTTGACTTTCTGAAAGCTCACAGAACAAATAATGCAGAGACTGTGGCTCACTTTTCCTAAAGAATTTGAATATATCTTCATATCATAGTAGCACCATAAGACCCTCAGGCCCTAAGATCCGTCTTTCTCTGCCTTGCCAGATTTTTACACGGGTGCTGAGGATTGAACTCAGGCCCTCATGTTTTTTGTTTGTTTGTTTGTTTGTTTGTTTTTAACAAGTACTTTAATGACTAATACAGCTGCTCAACTCCTCCTTTGTTTGTTGGATTTTACGATATTTCTAGGCTGGCCTCAAACTCACAGTCCTCTAGACTTCACATCCTGAGTGCTGGGATTATAGAACAGCAACATGCCAAGATTTGTGGCTCTTCTTCACTACAGTCCCTGCGCACACAACAGTAAGAGAAGTTCTGCTTGCTGAAATCCGTATCTTCCCTGACAGCTCCCTGCTCTTAGTTCCAAACAGTAAAAATAAGGAGTGGACTCTTGATCCTTCTGCTGGTCTGTATCATGTTTCTAAGTTTATTTCTCAATTTCTAGATTTAACTTTAGACTTGAAAGTAGGTGTGTGTGTGTACATGAGTTTTGGTACACCATGTGCATGTGGGTGCACATAGAGGCTAAAAGAGGGCACCAGAGTTATAAGTGAGCTAGAGTTATAAATGGTTGTAAGCATGTGTACTTGGGAACAAAACCAGGGGGTTTGCTAGAGCAGTAAGTGCTCTCAACCACTGAGTCATTGCTCACCCAAACTTTAGACTATTTACCAACTCTGGTAAGAAAAGTGTTTAAATCTATTTCTGTGTCTTCTAGCTCTTCCTCCCACTCCTACTGTTTGGCAGTTAGATTAGAATTATCCGGTCTTTGATTATATATATATACCATCAACAGCAGGCCTCCGTATTTCTGAGTTCTATATTCATGACTCAATCAGTTATGAACTGAAAACTTTTAGAAAAAAATTGCAAGCATACTGAAATGTGCAGCCATATTTTTTCTTGCTACTGTTCTCTGAGTGTAGGGGTAGCCTCAGCCAATCACCTTGCTTGTAGGGCGGGGTCCCCTGAGGATTTTTTTTGCTAATAAATATTGCTGGTGTGCTTCCCCCCCCTTCCTTTCTGCTTTCCTATTCTCCATGGGAACCTCGGGTTCTGTAAGTCTTTCCCTTAATAAAGCTAAATACTTTATTTTAATTTCTGTCTGCCGTTCATTTACACCACTACATCTGAGCAGTATAACTAGTGTTGATATAGAGCTCAAGCCATGATGAGTATTATAAGTAATCTGGAGATGGTTTAAATTGCTGAGGCTGTGTGCGTAGATAGTGCACAAATACTATCCCATTTTCAGAACTCTGTGTGCTTTGGTCTCCCGAGGAAGATACTGGAGCCAAACCTCCTCAAGACCAAGGACAACTACATTCTACTTTGATTTGGGTGGGGGCAGGTCTTGGAAGTGCGATCTCACTAACAGCCCAGATTGGCCCTGAGCTAGTAGTTGTCCTGCATCAGCCTCCCAAGTTCTGGGATGACAGGCATGGGCCATCATGTCTGGCTTTTGTGTATCATTATGATGTGACAAACAGCATCCTTGATCCTCTAGCTCTTCCACCCAAGCACAAGATGAAGACACTGGCTACGAGCATTTGTTTCTGCCTCCCTCTCGATCCTCTGCTCCTGATGTGGGAGTGATTTCTTATTAATAAAAAAACTGCCTTGGCCCATTTTATTGGATAGAAAATTAGGTAGGCGGAGTATACAGAAGAGAATTCTGGGAGAAAGAAGGTTAAAGGAAGAGTCGCCATGGTTCTCCCGCTCCAGACAGACGCAGGTTAAGATCCTCCCTGGTAAGCCAGCTCGTGGGCTACACAGAATATTAGAAATGGGTTAGAACAATATGTAAGAGCTAGCCATAAGGAACTGGAACTATCCGGGCCAGGCAGTGTTTGAAAGAATACAGTTTCCGTGTAATTATTTCTGGGCATAAGCTAGCCATGCGGGCGGCCGGGTGCCGGGGACGCAGCCCTGCCGCCGCTCCTATTTCAACAGATGGCGCCCAGACGTGATGGGCTAAATCCACTTAAAAACCTGAGAAGGCTTAAAAATAAGGGAGAGAGAGTTTAACACAGATTTTTGCTGTTTTGTTGGTGGCGTGCTGTAGAGAGATTCCTGATTCAGCAACAGCAGCAGAGAAAAAAAGCTGCGTCATTTTAAAGCGCGGCTTCCTGGGGCTGTACTGCCAGCGTGAACTCTGGCTTTAAAGCATTTCAAGGCTTTTATGGGACTGGATGTTTGTGTTCCCGCTTGGGATCGGAGGAGAGTGCTCTGAGACCGTGCCGATGGCTCAGCGCTTCCCGCCTGCACCTGGGCAGACGGCAGAATCAGGCTTAGGCAGGCGGAAGAGCATGGCGGATTCCTGCCGCCATACAGAGACGCGTTTTCAGACTGCGCAGTGCTCTGCGTGTCAGATTTGGCTGTAACTTGGATGAAAAGAGTTTCTGTGCTGCACACTCAGTCTCAGAATTAAACTGCTGATTGCGGCTCCAATGTGAACTGCTGTGTGCCTGGAACTGTGCTCAGCTCAGAAGCACCAAATGACTCTGAGGCAGGAGCGGCTGCTCCATGCTGAACTGTGCTGATCTCAGGCAGGAACTACCGTAATTACCTTAAAACCGTGCAGTTAAGGTTTAGACTGGGCAGGACACAGGCAGTACCGTATTACCTGTACATGGTGCAACTTAAGTTTTTAAGAAATGCTTAACATTTTAAGAAATGCTCCTGGATAGTAAAAAAATTACAGATTCACAATAAAACAGATTCAGACACTGTTGGATAAATGTACGTAGGCTTGGGAAAGAGAAGAAAAAGAATATAAAGAATAAAGTTAATGTCTTAAAAAGAAAAAGGGTAAAGTCTTTAAAGAGACAGAGTACAGAAGTACAGATAGTTATAGATTAAGAGAAATAAAGAAAAATAAGCCACGTAAAAATGGAAAATTCACAGAGAGTCTGGATTATGTACATTGTGTTTTCTTTAAAATTTTTGACTGTGAAGGAGCTAAGTACAGAGAGACATTTCATTATATGGGCTGCCAAGCTAAACCAAAATGGATTTCATGAGGGTATTATGATTTCAGAATTTGGGTCTAAGGATATGATGCTTTGGAGAGGGTCTTCTTTTGTTTTTGCAGAGGATGAGACCCTGTGGATTGCATCTATTCCGATTTGGTATGATAGACCACGCCCTCCTGAAAGGTTGCTGTGAATACCCTCAAAAAATTGCTTCGCTCAATTGCCAACTGAGATGAAACTAGCATACAGGTTATATCATGAACAACCTAATTAACGACGCCCCTATTCAGCAGGAAGCAGTTTGTAGAGAAAAAACTACGCCCATGTTCCCAAATATTGTTTATAAATGTTCTTTTACATTTAAAGGGGGATATGATATAGATATGAATAATTTGCATTGGTATGGATTTTATGGTCAATTTTGTTATATGTATATGTATTTTTGATCTTGATTAAGGTATTGTGATTGTGTAGTTCATTTAAAAATGTAATGTATAATTAGGAAATATAGGTTGTTAATGGATAATCATCGCTAATACTTAAGCTTGTAGTCATGTTAGTTAGATTTTCTAGATATATAGAGAGATATTTTAGTTAGATAGGCATTCTTCATATCTTTCAAAGGCTGCAGAATATGGCATTTAAGATATTTTAATAACTTAGGGTTTTTCATGACAATGAGACACATTTGCTCCTGGCAGCACCAATCTATTTCAAGAGGAAGATGGGCATCGAAGAGAATCCTTATGGAGTTTGATAGCCATTTGGGCAAGAAACTGCTCTTGCCTGGACTGTTGCATAAACTGGACACAGAGAACCCGCAGAGAGAGGACTGCTGAACTTGCCTAAAGGTGAGATGACCTTTTGGGGTTCCTGCTTCATGAAAGAGTCTGTGAGACATTCTGCAGGACACAGCAAAAAGTGACTGAACTGTCTTTGGAATTTCTTGCTTGATGAGAATGTCTGCTGGATACTATGGGCCTGTAGGCCGAAGATGGATGCCCCAACGGTACAGAGGAACTTTGGGTGACTGTCCAGGCAGCGAGATGTCTCTGTCATTTCTAGAGTTTTCTTATTTCTTGTTTGATAGGTAATATTATATCCTTCTGGAGTCTTTGATGGAGTTGAAGAATGGTTAGTTATAGTTTTCCTTAGTTATGATAAGAGATAAAATAGATATAAATATTGTAACTGTAATTCTTACTTGATAACTGTTTTGTTATATGTAATTTTACTATGTTAAAGTTAAAGCCTTTCTTTTTTGTTTAAACAGAAAAAGGGGAAATGATGTGGGAGTGATTTCTTATTAATAAAGAAACTGCCTTGGCCCATTTTATTGGATAGAAAATTAGGTAGGCGGAGTAGACAGAGGAGAATGCTGGGAAAAAGAAGCTGTGTGAGGAGTCGCCATGGTTCTCCCGCTCCAGACAGACGCAGGTTAAGATCCTCCCTGGTAAGCCAGCTCGTGGGCTACACAGAATATTAGAAATGGGTTAGAACAATATGTAAGAGCTAGCCATAAGGAACTGGAACTATCCGGGCCAGGCAGTGTTTGAAAGAATACAGTTTCCGTGTAATTATTTCTGGGCATAAGCTAGCCATGCGGGCGGCCGGGTGCCGGGGACGCAGCCCTGCCACCGCTCCTGTTTCAACATGCTCCCCAGCTTCTATCGCTCAGATTTTTTTCCTTTTCTTTCTTTTTTTTGGGGGACGGCATATAGGGTCTGACTTTAAATTGCCTATTTAACTGGAGATGACCTTGAACTCCTAATTCTCCTTTCTCCTTCTCTTATTTGGGTTATAAAAGTCAGTTGCTGCCCACTGAGCCACACCCACTCCTCTTGCTAGGACTCTGTCCTCTGCCTTGGCCACATCTCCTGTATCTGGTCTAGGTGAGACCCGTTGCCAGAGTTGAAATCCAGCAGCCAGAGGTGAGGGATCAGCTGTGTCGTTCTTGATAATTAAAATCAAAGGGAGGCAATACGGTGGCTCATGTCAAAATTTGGGAAAATGAGACCTTAGGTTTGCTGTAAATTCAAGGCCAGGCTCGGCGACATGGTGAGTTTCAGGCCAGCCTGCACTACAGAGTGAGACTGTGTCTCACATTTCCAACCCAAACTAAACAGCAAAGGGGATGCTAAGGTGGGAATGCTTTTCTAAATTCAAGTTACCGCATCACAGAAGCAGACTCGGGAAAGGGAACAGAATGGAGTCTATTAGCATTCTGCTAGGTGCTCCTGCTAAAAGGCTCAGGGCAGAGCCTATCTGAACCTTGACGCTGGCATCACCACATTTACATAATTAGCACCGTTTTAATCTGTGAGACAGATTATTTTTAACAACTATGTGCCTGCGCTCACACGTGTGTGTGTGTGTGTGTGTGTGTGTGTGTGTGGGTGCGTGTGTGTGTGTATGTGTGTATGTGTACAGAGAACAAAAACTTGAACTCTGAAGGCTCAGATACCTATGACTGTCAAATGCCCCGTTCCCATTGTGAATGTCTTTCAATAGTCCTCACTGACATAGATGCCTCGCGAATGGCTTCCTAATGTGTTAGTCTCTTTTTTCAAATGCATCTTTTAAGAGGGATCAAAATGCAACCCAGTCACAGTGAAAACAGATGTGTCGCATGAAATATAAGCTGAGTGCCTCCCAGCAGCCCTGGGCATTTCCTGATGACAGAAATAAAGGACAGATATATTACTTCAAGCAGAAAGCAAGGCCGGCAGCACAGAAGCAGCAAATGTTTTCTCAGCAGTCGCAGAGACCCACCGTTCCTAGTTTGCCTGAGATGTTATCCCAGCTTCAGCTCTGAGGAACAAGCCTTAGAGATCTGCCCTGCCTCCTCCCAGTTAAGATTACAAACAAACTTAGAAATGGTTGAACTATCTCTCTAGATTTTTTGCATTTTTAGCATTTGGCTTTGGTTTTCAAAGATAAGTTTCACACATAACCCATGCTGGCCTTGAATTCACAGCCATTCTCCTGCCTCAGCTTTCTAAGTGCTGGGATCACAGCCATGTGCCACTGAATGTTAGTCTTAGCATATATTAATTGTGAAAAATAGAAGACTCAAACTTGAGCACATGTAACTGTTTAATGTTTGACGAGGCCAAAGACAAACTTCAGAAAAGGTAGTGTAATGGTCTGTCCTGTCTCTTTGAAGAGGCGAACCTCACCCACTCCCTCCCTCTTAAGCAGAGCAAGCAGATCTTTCTTCTGCTTCCAGCCTGAGCTGTCTTTTCAGACTCTCTCTCTCTCTCTCTCTCTCTCTCTCTCTCTCTCTCTCTCTCCCTCCCTCCCTCCCTCCTTCCCTCCCTCTCTCCCTCCCCCCCTCTCCTCGTCCCCTTATTCCATTGGCCCCTTTCCCCTCCATAACCCACTGAATAAACTATACCCAAACCCCCTCTCCACATGGCGTGCCTATCTGTCTCTGTCTCTCACCCACAATGGCTCCTTATGGGACCAACTTCCCCACCAGAGGTCTTTTACCTGCCGGCCCCCTCCTGCCTGGGACTTACAGAGGCCTGGGATGATGGGACCCAGCTGCCCCTCCTAGCCCACTTCCTGCTGCCCACCCTAGGGGAACTGAGCTGCATCACCATTGCAGGTAGCATCTCCAATAGCTAGAAATCTACCTGTAGACCCATAACCATCACCCTGCCCAAAAATCAACCCCAAATGGATCAAAAACCTAAGTAAGTGTGACTAAGTGTGAGATCTGAAAATGCTGGGAACAAACGTAAGCAGGACCCTACAAGTCGCAGGTGGAGGAAAGGACCCTACAAGTCGCGGGTGGAGGAAAGGACCCTACAAGGCACGGGTGGAGGGACAGACCCTACAAGTCGCAGGTGGAGGAAAGGACCCTACAAGTCGCGGGTGGAGGAAAGGACTTTCCGAAGAGAACTGAATTTGCTTAGAAATTAAGGTCAACAATGGAAAAATGGGACCTCCTGAAATTTTTCAACTCTATTCCGTGAAGGAAGCAAGCAGGAAAGAGTAAGTTCACAGAGTGGTAGAGAATTTTTGCCAGCTATCCATCTGAAGATTAATATGCAGAATACATGGAGAACTCAGAAAGCAAACAAGAAAACGAATCTATTGGTCACTTTCTGTTTCTCTGACAAATTTCCACTACCTAAAGCAACTTATGGAAGAAAGTGTTTATTCTGACTTACAGTTGCAGAGGGTTAGAGTCTGTAATGGTGAGGAAGTCTGGGCAGCAGACAGCCAGATCAGAAAACTGAACTATATCTGCAACCGAACAGAAGAAAGAGCAGACTGGAAATGGGCAGAGACCAATTACCTCCAGTGATCCACTTCCTCCTGCAAGGGTCCACCTCTAGAGGTCCCATGACCTCTCCAAACTGCACCACCAACCAGGAACCAAGTATTCAAATAACTGAGCTTGTGGGGGACATTTCTCATTCAAATCACCACAGCAAACAACCTAATCAAAAGATGGCCATGGGACTAAAACGAAGTAAAATTGGATAAGAAACAGCTTTAAAGTTGTTAAATAACCTTAGGAACTCTAGAAATACTAATTAAGACTACTTTGAGATTTCATCTTCTGTAGCACGATTAATAAAAACCCAGAAATAGAATTTGGGGTTCAACCTGAAGGTCAGAAAAAACAAAACAGCCAGACACCGGCTCCTACCTCATCCTTAGTCCGAAATGGTGGTCCTACTTCCAGTAATCTCAGAAGGAGACTGTGTGGTGTGTGAGAGCCGTCTCCTCCCATTTTATATTCCTCTCTAGGACTGGGATTAAAGGTGTGCACCACTACCCCCTAGTTTCTATGGCAAACTAGCATGGCTGGTGGGATTAAAGGTGTGTGTCACCACTGCCTGGTCTGTAAGGCTTACCAGTGAGGCTGTTTTCCTCTCTGATCTTGAGGAAAACTTTATTTATTAAAATACGAATAAAGTATCACTATGATCTTCTCCCAGTCAGGATTTCTAAAATCAAGAAAACAACGGACAGAAAGTGATGGTTGGAGAAAACCCGGAGAAAGGGGAAGCCTCATACATTCATTCTGGAAATGCAAATAGACTCAGTCACTCTGGAAATCAGTCTGGAGATTTCAAAAGTTCTTTGGGTATATGCTGCTATGTGAATCAGCTATACCTTAGCATATCCCCAAAGGACTCAGCACCCTATGCCACAGATACTTAGCCATTTTCATTCATATATATGTATACACACACATACATATATATATATACACACACACACACAAACAATAAGTAATAGGTGTGCCAAAATGGAGAAGAGAAAGCCATGATCCATGATGCTTCAGCTCTACACAAAGAACTACAGGCAACTCAGTAACGCTGAGAGCGAGGAAAATAGTCTTCCCCAGCATGGAAGGGCATGCCAATTATACCAAATGGTCAGTCATACATACAAGTAACATGCAGACTGAGCAGGTTACATTTAGGAATATATATGTATATACATATATGCAAACAACAATTAGTTTAAATAAAAGAGGCCATGAATTGGAAAGAGTGTATGAAGAAGTATCTGGAAGGGTTTGGAGAGAGGAAAGGGAAGGGGGAAATGATGGAATTATTTTATAATCTCAAAATAAAAAAAAATAGAAAAAAACGCAGATTGTATTCCAGAATTAGGTACAATTATCATATGGCAACTAAAAATGAAATAGTGTATTTTAAAGGCATTTTTAGAAGGTAAGAGTAGTCAAGGAAAGTGTCTTACTACTGTCTCCTTGTAATAAATACTGAGGAAAGCAACTTCAGGAAGAAAGTTGGCTCACAGTTCCAGGATACAGTCCATCGTCGTGGGGACAAGGAAGGGAGGGAAGGAAGAAGAGAGAGGAGGAGGAAATGCAAAAAATAAGATCAAGAAAATAAATTTTTAAAAAATCATCACAGAAGCCAGGAGTAGTGGCACACGCCTATAAATTCAGTTAGTCAGGAGGCTGAGTCAGGAGGATCATAAATTCAAGTCGGTCTAGAAAGCTTAATGAATCTGCTTCTAATTTTTCCTTCCTCCCTCGCCTCCTCTTTCTTTGTCTTCTCCTCCTTCCTCGCCCCCTCTTTCCTCTATCTCTCTTTGTCGGTGTCTTGCTTTGAGCCCTGGTTCTTTCAAAACTCAAGAGACAGTCACAGCCCCTCCCATGCTGGGCCAGTGGGTGTGCACTCCAGTGCCTGGCTTGGCCTGATTTTGACTTGCCATCTCTTTCATGGGTTTTTGTCCTTCCCCAACTCTAATTTTGAGAGAACACAAGGTTTTGGAGACCACAGGATAAGAGGGACATACGCAGAGAGCAGTTTTCTTTTGATCCTGTCCTGAGACGCATCTGGCAACTGTTCTATGATCTCAGCAACAGCTCTGAAATCCCTTCTGCTGGCGGGAAAACACAGGCAAATCAGAGACAAGATCAATGTCACTTAGTGAATTAGTGACAGAGACAGGAACAGAATCCAGACTTTCTAACTTCAAGATCCCCCGTCCTTTTCATGTTTAAATGGCTCTTTTTATTTTAATCCAGCTGTGCCATGTTAATAAGGTTTTGAGGAGAACCAGCTCTGTGTTTTGTGCAGTTCACAGATTTGATATTTACCTCAGCTATTTGTTGTCTGTTAAATAAGTTTTGTTTGTTCTCCAGATGTCCATTATCTGGCAGCCTATAATCATATACAATTGTTTACACCACTTACCGTTTGCTTTCAAGTCATGCCAAGAAGGACTTGGTGTAAACTAGCTGTCTGCGACAGCCACACTAAGCTAAGCCTTTAAAAGGGTCTATTTGAGCCTATATAAATAAACACAGCAATATGGAAAGTAACCCCATGGACATTTATGGCACTGTGGGGCAGCTGGGAAACATATGGACTTTCCCCCATTGTGGTTTGGATTCTCTCTTTCTCTCTCTTTTTTAAATTGTTTTTCTTAAATTCTTTTAAAATTTTTTCATTGTGCATGTTCACAGTACTGTGACACATATGGACATTTTCATACAAAACATGACAACGTTGAGCTTGCAACTCTTGTCATGGTTGCAGAGAGTTATTGACATTTTAACTCACTGTCTCATCCCATCTCCCACAACCCTCACACACTCCAAGGAAACCCTTTCAGATGCAACCAGTTACAAGCAGGTGGTTGGCAAACCCTCACCCTGGGATTGATTTCCAGACAAAGTGATCAAAACTAAATCACATCTATGTTCATTAAAAGGCCATCAGGCAGAAAGGGACAACTGCAGAGCCACAGATGATTTGGTCCTTTGGCCTAGTAAATGTGGTAAGAAGTCACCCTCCAATGAACTGCTTAGCTGTATGGAAGTCACTGGAGCCTAAGAAAGAAAAATCTTCACATGCGCACCCCAAATATTCTGCACGCCCCCTCTGTGGAAAACAATTCAATACTCCTTTCTGGAGGTGGCGGGGGTCCAATGACATCACCTGTGGGATGTGCACAGGCAGGGCAGGAGCACATACATGTGGAGCTATCATTTATGTTTATTTATGTTTAGACAACGTTTCTCACTGGGCTGGAACTCGTATGTAGTCTAGGCTGGCTCGCCAGTGGGCCTCAGGACTTCTCTGGTGCCCCTCCCCCCTTACACACACACTAGGATCATAAACATACTTCATACTTTCACTCTCCCTCCTGGTTTTCCCTCCCCATGTTGGGGCATGATCTTTGTATATGAAAATAATATTGTGTGTGAAGAGTGTTTTAGGACTCAGTTGAGTAAAAGTGAGTTTTTCCTTCTTCATTAGATGCTGATTGACTTATCATTGTGCACCCAGAACTTGGCCAGGTGTCATGGGCCAGAACAAGAGGTTCACAAGGATAGGGGAAGCTCTCATCTTTACTCTTGATTAATTAGTGAATTATCACTCCATTAGTAATTTAGAGGCTTAAGAAATGGCTCAGCAGTGAAGAGCACTGACTATCACAGTTCCCAGCACCCGCATGGAGGCTCACCACTGTCTGTAACTCTAGTTCCAAGGGATCTGATATACTTTCCTGTCCTCTGTGTGATATCAGGCATGCACATGGTGTACCAACATATATGCGGTCAAACACTCATATACACAAAATAAATAATTTTTAAAAATAATATTGTAGGTGATTTTGTCTCACGTTGGCTCTCAGAAACAGCCCTCCACTCCCTATAGATTTTTCATTGTTTTTGTTTTTTGTTTGTATGTTTGTTTTGAGCAGTGGTAGGGTTTTAATCTAGAGCTAGGCAAGTGTTCTGCTACCCCCTCGGCCCTTTGCATTTGTTTCAATAATCAGTTCTATCCCCACCCTTATTGATAAGTGATTTCTTCTGCTTTAAATTTCACCTACTTAGGTGTAAATCTTGTTTTGCAAGGACAAGGAGGACTGTCTTCTCACACAACATTATTTTCACGTATGATTATGTCACAGACTGCGGGGGGGGGGGGGCTCAGGAGGTAAAGTGTATGCCGTGGGAGTGTGAAGACAAACATGCCTGTGATCCCAGGGTAGGGAAGGGAAGACAGGAGGAGCCCTGGCCAGCCAACCTAGCCTATTGGTCTTTGTACCCTTAGCAAGACACATGTTCAATAAACAGCTGTTGGATCCATAAATGAATGAATGCAAAATATTGATACTTTCCTTAAAAATGGCAATGTGCTTCCATTCCCATTTGGATTGTTTGAATTTGACTGCTCTTAAGTGGCACCCAAATGGTGTTTAAATTTCCTTGTGGTGTTTAATTAATGCCAGAAGGGTTTATGTTAGCTAAAAATCCTATGAGGTCATTTTTGTTCCATGTAATAAATTTTATTTATTAAATGCTTTTTTGGGGAGTGAAAATTATTGTTGATTTTGGAGTGTATGTGATGAGAGTGTTGTGGTTATATTTAAAGAAAACGAAGACTGAAATATTTAAGAGCTGAAATTAGGTGGTGTGCTGAATTGGCTTGAGAATAACTGGAGAGAGTTAGGGAGTGAGCATGTGGGTAAAATTTCTGAGAAAGACCATGAGTTGGTTGGTTTGGATTTAGGGTGCTGGGAAAATGGAGGTTCATTAGGCTACACCCACTGACACTACCTATCTGCACATTTTTACACGGTATCACTAAAAGCCATGTTGTGTTTTCAGGAACTTTAGTCAAGAGTAACACCAGAACAACAAACATGAAACCACAGCGTTCGCAATGCCCACAGCACTGCTCTGAGTCAAAGGAACAATTTTGTTTCCATTCCAATTCAGTTCTAGTATTCTTTGGATAAGATTGCTGGGTAACATAGGCTGTCAAGTTAAACTTGAATTTCAAAACACAAGAGACATTTTGAATATACTACAAATGTTGTAGAGAAGGAACCTCATACCTTTTGTTATTACTTGTGAGACCTGGCAGCCTCATTTTTGGAACTATGATATGTTGAAAATTCTGACAGGTAGTCAGGCTGGTTTCCACATTTATCTGATTTAAGTATATTGAAGGCCTTGTTTAGCTCCTTTGTGAGAAAACGGCTCAACTTTACTAGGAAAAAATTCAATTAGAATACTTGTGTTTTCAAGACAATTTTTTAAAAATATAAATTAAATGCATATTGTTAGTGTGGTGGTTTGAGTGTAACTGGCCCCTATAATCTCATAGGGAGTGGCACTATTAGGAAGTGTGGCTTTGTTGGAGTGGGTGTGGCCTTGTTGGAGGAAGTGTGTCACTGTGGGGGCAAACTTTGAGGTTTCCTATGCTCAGGAGAGGGAGAAGACATACTAGTATCTGGCATCTGTCCCTTCCTGAACTTCACTGTTATTCATTTGGGCTTTTTTTTCTGGCTAGAATCTCATGGCCTTCATGCCTCTACCCTCAAAGTAGACTTTTATGTCATCCCTCCTTCCAGCTACACAGCAAAGGAGGAGTTATCAAGCCTCAAGTTATCTTTATGTCTTTCAAGAGAAATCTTATCTTGCTTAGTCATGATTGACAAGTTTGAGGCATTGCACCCCGAGTTCCTGTTGTTAGACCTGTTGTTAGATGACACAATTCACTGAGTGCCTTTTCCGTCTCTCACACTCATCAGCAGTGTTAATGGATCCAGCTGAAGAGTTTGTATCAGAGCTTACAAATGCAGCAGGGCTTAGTAAGGCCTCCTGATTATAGCGCCTATCTTTTATTCTTTTGTTAAGAAATGAGAATATCACCAGGTGGTGGCGGTGCATGCCTTTAATCCCAGCACTGGGGAGGCAGAGGTAGGTAGATCTCCAAGTTTGAGGCCAGCCTGGCCTATAGATTTAGTTCCAGGACAGTCAGAACTACACAGAGGAGCCCTGTCTTGAAGAACAACAACAAAAATAATTGAGAATTAATTATTTCTTCCTTTAGATGAAATTTGTTGTCCATATGTCCTTACTATCTGTGTATGGTTCCTTTTATATCAGTGTCTTCATCACTTTCAAATGTGTTACAAATATTGAAATAGCTGGATAGCCACATATGAAGGAAAAGAAAGAGGGCAAACAAGGGAGTTTGGTCAATGTGTAGGGGCACCTGTCACCAAGTTTGATAATGTGAGTTCAATCCCTGCAGCCCACATATTATGCCGTCATGTGTGCTACCCTCACACACACACACACACGGGGGGGGGGCAGGTATTTGTGTGATAAAAAGTCTAGTTCATAAAATGTATAAGAAAAAAATCTCAGACTCAGTAATAAAACAACCCAATAGAAAATAGACAAGAGGTTTCCGCATACATGTCACACACACACACACATTTCAAATGGGAGCATAAAAGGTGTTAGATATTATCCAGCATTAGGCCCATGGACATGAACATCCCAGGAGATCACTACGTGCTTGTTAACACAGCTAAAGTTTAAAGGTTGACCGGAACAGGCACTGCTGAGGATGTGATACAGCTGGACACTGCTGGGGTTGTTTACCATGTACGGTCTCTCCTTGGGAGACGGCATGGCAGTGCCTTTAAAAGTTAAGTACACACTCCTTGCATCCCTAGGAATTTATGAAAAGGAAGTAAAAGCATATGTTTCCACAAATATTTATGTTTAATTGTGTTAGTAGCTTTGTTTGCAATAGTCAATAACCATAAAACAACCCAAATAGCTATCAGCGGATGAATGGGTAATAAGTTATGACATACTCCTACAATGAAATTCTACTTAACAGTGAAAAGGAACTGTTGGTTACTTTGTATCATGGACAAATCTTAAAATAAGTATGCATCAAAAAATCAGATAAAAAATGTGATTCCATGTATATGAAATTCTTTTTAAACTTTATTAATGTGTATGTGTGTGTGTGTGTGCGTGTGTGCATGCGTACAAAGGGAGTAGGCACACATACCACAGCATGAATATGGAAGCCAACCAAAGGACAACTTGTGTCGTTAATTCTCTTCCTTCACCTTTATGTGGGTTCTGAGGATTGAACTCAGATCACTAGGCTTTTGTGGCAAGGGCTGTTATATGTTAAGTCATCTTGTCGATCTGAAATTCTTGACTATATACATAAGTTACCATGACATAGAAATATTCAGTCACTTAGAGAGGGGACAAAGTATGAGAAGGACAGGAATAAAGCTTCTAGGGTGGCAGTCAGATGTTACAGGTATAAGGACTGGAAAATACATAATTTTACATTTTGGATATGTGAAACTTGTTGTATGTCTTCTAAATCATAATCAATTTGTTTTTAAAAGTAAATGCTGGCTCACAAGCATGGTGTCATGTGAGTGGAAAGGACAGGAGTGTGGTTAGTCCTGCCAGGCACTGCCCCATAGTACAGGAGAGGGTGGGCTGGTATTGTGTGTGTGTGTGTGTGTGTGTGTGTGTGTGTATGTGTTTACCACTAGAAGCAAGGATACATTGTTAGAAGGATAAAAATACAATAGGAAAGCTCATTGGAAGAATAATGTACATAGAGAGATGTGTTGATAGCTTCTTTGGTCCACAATAATTCAACACTTGCCATGTTTCATCAAGCTTTGGGCTACTGTGTATCCAGTTGGTGGTGACAATGTGCTCATTCCTTGCCTTCCTGCAATGATTTGTTGGTGGGTGTTCTCATCTTCACAGGTTTTCAACACCCGGTGAAGTCATCCATTCTCAGTCAGTTGTTTTGAAACTTGAGCGATGATCAATTGACTTCATGGAACAGCCTGTTCCCTGTAATGCCAACAGAAGGTTCTTCTAGCAGTTTCCCCATGCCTCTCCTTTCTAACATCTCCATGACCAGCCCTTGCCTTTCTTCTTTCCCACTGCTCTGCCTTCCCTGCAATGACTAGGATTTCTGGAGGAGGTTGTTTAGATTGGCTCAGAACCACCGATTTCGTTACTGGTCCCAGCACATCTCTCCGTGCTAGGCTTCCGTGGAGCCCTACTGTCAGTCAGGTCATTTCGGGAAAGTTTCCCTCTGTGGAGCGGCTCTTCAAGGGATCCTAACATCCTATAGTCTCACATTTGGTAGTTTGGGGTTTGGGGATGGCAGGACTTTCCCTCGACTTATCAGTGGCTCCAAAACTTGGCCAATAACCAAAGAATTCTGGTAAGTTAGTTGTATAACTGTGGCTTGCCTGTCACTGCCTTAGAACACTGGTGCTTTAGCATAATAAAAATGGTGGCATACTCTAGAGTTTTGTGTCCATACATTATATATAAGTGTGGTTCTAATGGCAGTTAAGGGACTTGTTTGAACAGAGCTTAGAAATGAGTGGAAATCTAGGGCTGGAATATAGAAAAGGTCTTCCGTCAACTCTCAGTCAACTCTTCTTTCTGGACGTTGGCATGTATCTCAATCTGTTTGTCGCTGGGTGATTTGTAAAGGAAATTTATCTTGGTTCACTGTCCCAGAGGCTGGGAAGTCTAAGAGCATCACACTGGCACCTGGGTGCCATCTGGTGAGGGCCTCATCCTGTGGAGCAGCAGGAAGGATTACATGTCGGGAGCGAAAGCCCGAGGGAGAAGAGGAAGCTGTTGTGATGACCAACACTTCCCCACAAGAAGTGATTTATTCCTGAAAAGTTAGCACTAATCCTTTCAAGAATAGAGAGCCCCATGAGACCCAAAACACCTCAAAAAGTCCCAGCACCTCTCTATATTTACCCTGGTAAAAAATTTTCAGCATGAATTTTGGAAGAGACAAACCATCTTGAAGCCAAGATTTTGGCATCAATATGTAGAGAACCCTTACTCTGCCCAGAGAAGTTACAGATGCAGGTGGACATCAGTCTATGCTTTTAAACAAAGCTGTGAGTTAAGCTGCTTTTTAAATAGATTTAGTGCTCAAAATACAATTTGAGGCAGAAAGTCTAGCAATGATACATTTGCCAATGTTATGGCCTTTTAAACAGCAAATGTGAAATAAAAGATGTTGAAATTATTTATGACTTCAGCTAGAGATTTGGCAAGCTTCAGTTCATTTCTTGATAAATCATCTAAACACTGAACAGCATTTTGTGTTCAACTAAGACAGAACTGGAATTAATAGGCTAATGTCATCTGAAAGTATGTATTACTAATTCTTAACAGTATGACATTATTTTCCCTGAAAGACACATTTAATATCCCGGGAGAGTCATATATTAGGAAGTAAGCACCATTGTGCTATCTTATCCCCAACGAGGGCCACCTATATACACAGCTGTCTTTTGCTTTTCCTCATTTATTCATGCTTCCTCTTTGGAGTTGCCACCTTTGTTCAGGGTAATGGACCCCAAAATGTCCTAAATGGCTCCTTTGTAGCGACTGGGATAGGGCTGCGCATCTATTAAATGTTCATTAAGTCCAACCAGCAATAGGGATTTGTGTTCCTTACCACCAAAAGAGGACCCTAAGGCATGGATTTGGGTGGAAATAACATACATGATGACATAATTTATGCCAGGAAGATTCATGGCAAGTGAGGGATATGACCGAAGGAAGGATAAAGCCAACAAGGGAATCAAATGATCAGGTTGCCTCTGTAGAAAGTTGGGGCACAAACCTGCTGGAGATCCCAGAGAGACTTTCTAACTCACATCTAAGGATCATCCAGGTGAGAGGTTTGGCTACTTCCCAACACAATTTATCACTGGTTGAAGGTCATTTCATTAAGGTCATTGAAGTTAGGTCATGTCTCTTCATCTCTTTGAACTTTGCTTTGTTCACTTGGGGGAACTGCTACTACCTGTGGCCGTTCTGGACCAAGAAGCTTCAGAAGGCATAAGGGCTTATGAAGAAGCTGCATTTCCTTTGTAAGCATCAATGTGTTCAACATATAGGAGTGTCTACTTGTTCTGTGTAGTTGCTAACATTACAAGGCTGCTGTGTGTCAATCAAGCTATATCTATGAGCTACCATTGTGTCAGCTTTTTAATTGGTTTATAAAATAGTGCTTTATAATCTAGATAGAGAAGATGCCTCATTCTGCTGATTGCTCCAAATTCATTGCTTTCAGAAGGCCAATATTTTTAACATCAGGTATAAGTCCTTAATATTACATCTTTTTCCTACTCTGCAATTGGTGAGCTCCTTGTATGAGTGTGTGCTCCTGTGTGTGTGCTTTCTCTCCAGGAATGTTCAAAGACTAATTTCACCCTCCACCACCAGGGCAAGTCCTCTGTAGGATAGGATTCTCTTCTTTCCCCTGCTTGGGCCCACGCAGCTGTCCTGCTATCACTACCACCCTACTACCCATCACCTCTGAGCCTGGAATGGGTTTCCAGGTCCCTACTATCTATACAGGAAGGAATGAAGATGCTGAGCTGAAGACTTTTGGGGATGGAGAAAAAAGCTACTCATTCATTCCTATAGCAGTGAGGACAAACTATGAATAAATAGTCTGTTGTGATTATCATATTGAAAGTTGGTTCCAAAATCTTGTCATTAGCAGTGTGAAACAATATTGTTTGGTCCTCAAAATTCCTCTTGTTGATTACTGTCTTTGAAAGAGTGAAGGATGTCACACTGTATTGACCACAGTCCTTTCCCCTGTGTTCCAGTCCATGCAGTGGTTTGGTAATGTTGCTCTTGTTTTAATCCACCTAGAACTAAATACAGAATTATGATAATGCTTACTCTGAACAGAATCCCAAAACAGTGGCAGAAAATAGGAGAGGTGTTACACAGACACGTTGAGAGTTCACTCTTAAAGTCTACGGTGTGACTCTATACCAACCCCCTCTGCTTTCTAAAACTGATCTGGCAGCAATGAACAATTTGAGGTTTTAAAATCTAGAATAACTGCCAAGCAGAGGGTTGAAGAGTGTTCGGGTGTCTGTTCCACATGTGACTTTAGTGCAGGGCTCCTCCCTCTGAAAGCAGAAAGGTTAGTACAGAGAGAAAAGGTTTATCATTCTCTTTAACTGGCTCTTCTTAGGACATGAGAGCAACAATTGTTTTCCCAGACTGGGGAGATGGCTTGGTGAGGTTAAAAAAGAAATGTTTCCCGTACAAGCATGGGACTGGAACAAAGATTATTTCACCAAATTAGATTTTAGTGAACTAAAGAAAACGGAAGTTTGTGAGAAAAAGAACGGCATGCCCTGGCGCTTACCTCAGCAGGTCTCCACGGTGCAAACCACTTTGCTATAGTGTGCTGTACACAACCAAGTTAGAGGACATCTCACATGGAGCCCTCTTCTGGGCAATCCGAAGATTCTAATTAAGCTTTTACGGGGTGCAGGCACGTAAGAAGCCCAAATGCTGTCAATCGCCATTCATCTTTGTCTTCTCTGTCAGCCAACATTTTCCCATGGCCATGTAATATGTCTCCATCACCCAGAAATCGCGTGTGATTAGCATGGGATAATTTGTCTGCTGAGCAGAGGATTGTCACACCCTTTGTGATAAAATGCCAGATGCAGGAAGCTCTATTTTCCTGTCCTAGTCCAAAGAAGGGGACTCAGCAGTCAAAATTCAGCATGTGACCTGCCTCCTGACCACACAAGCTAGAGCGGTCCAATCATATTCTTTCAGAGCGACAAGGAACGGGAATGAGGAGACCTGGGATGATCAGCAAGAAGGGACACAGCCACTGAGAAGCTGCTTTTGTTAAGAAACGATGGCCTCTCACTGAGGTCCACGTGCAGCTAAAAGGGGGGGAGGGAGCCTGGAACATTTGCTTCAATTTGCTTCTGCCTCCTTCCTCTGGCCACCAACATCCCTCCACAAGTGGGCATGGCGACCACTCAAGGAGCCCCTGTGAAGACAATGGAGTCAGCTAGCCTGTTTTGTTCTGCTTCAAGGCTGAAGGGATGAAGAATCACAGATGAAAGGGAGGCTGACAAAAATCCTTCTCCTAGGTGCCCATACACCCAGTTAAAATGAGAAAATTTTATTAATTAATATATGAAGAAAAGAGATTGGATGTCGGGGGACAGTCAGCGGTCACCATCATCTATACCTATATTGGGTTTTGTCCAGCTGAGACACGTAGAAAGTTCTTTTGATTACTCAGTCTGAGCCACATGGTCTCAGTGGGAGCTGAGAATTCATGGACCCGATAAAATAGGGACATTAGTCATCAACGTTAGCTCACATCAAAAGCCAGACTACACTTCTTTAATTCTTCCAAACCTTATGATCAAATCTATCCTTGCACCAGAACTAAATAAATACAAGGTTAGAACTAAACACCTACGGGAGCATTGATGTATACAAGATGCTGACTCCTGTTGCTCTGACTCTGTGTGGTATTAATTTATGGTAAATGAATATAACTATTTAAATACAATTGTGCATATGCAAAGTATTTTCACCAGGCAAGAGTATTTTCTTGAGAAAAATTCAATATGTAAATTTCATACTACAATCAACTTTATAACATAGTCTTTTTTACTTTTTCTACTCTATTAAAGTGTTTTTTCAAGAATCAGTTGCAGTTTCCTTCATACAAATTTTACACTGAAGTTATAATTTAGCATTATTCTTTCATTGCAAAACACATTGTAGCCATATGTGTCTCTGACAATAGGCATTCACATTTGAGTTTTAAGAAAATAGCATGGCTTTCATTTCTGCTTGAACTTTTTAAACTACATTTTGTCAGTATTAGATTTTAAAATCAATTTTCAATAAATGATCAGTTCACCATGTCTGTTGTTGTACTTTTCCCAATTTTCAATGGTTTTGGTAAGCAGTTTTTCCCCAGTAGGTTGTCATTCTATAAAAAAAAATATGGCTAGTTTTGACTAGTGTGAAATTTCATTTTTGTACTATTTCTATAAAATCCAATCTCTGCTTCCTCATTGGCCTATCATAATAGCCTCGATTACAACAGTCCAGGCAAATATTCTGTTATGCTTGGTGTGTACAAGTAAAACCAATTTTAGAAATATCTGGTTCAAGTCTCTCACTTTATAAGTGAGATTTATGAGTGAGGTGCAGAAAAGTCACCCGACTAGTTCTCAAAACTCGAGCAAGGGCAAGGGTTAATAAGAAAAGAGGTGCTGAACATATGTGACCAATATCAATTGACTGTGGCCGAGAATTGGGATGATTTGGGGTCCCAGGCTTGGGTGACCAGCAAGACATTAATGACATTAACTAAGAACACATGAGTTGGGGTAGAAGATACATTTTCAAGTCAACTTTTCAAATGCCAACTGATCATCTAAGTGGGACAGGTGGGTTTTCTGCTGTTTTGTTTTTTAGAGACGGGGTTTCTCTGTGTAACTGCCCTGGCTGTCCTGGAACTCACTCTGTAGACCAGGCTGGTCTCAAACTCACAGAGATCCATCTGCCTCTGCCTAGCGAGTACTAGGATTAAAGGCATGCACCACTACTGCGTGGCCAGGTATATTTTTAATAGAAACATTTCAAAGGATTTGGGTGGAATGACAGATCTGAGAGTAGCCAGCTTCCTGTCATCACACTAGGACAATAAACACCTAGGAGGGTTCCTAGCACCAACATCTGGCAGCTCACAATGGCTCTGGGGGATCCAATGCCTGTGGTTCCATGGACACCTTGACTCATAGGCATCTGTCCACACATAGATATACACACACAAACACATATTTTTAAAGATAATTTTAAAATCCTTTAAAAAAGATTTGGGAAAGTTGTGTAGACAGATATTTTTATATTTGTTTCTTTTTAAGATTGGTAGGATCTTGCACCATGGGCCAGCGTTTTGGCAGGCAAAATGAACTAAAGCTGGGTAGGGACGGAGAGCCCCTTACCCTCACAGCTTCTTCCACACGCTTCCTCCCTTAGAATTAGAAACCTGCTGAAGACTTGGGGGTAGTAGCATAAGAAGACCCAAGAGGGAACAAGTTAAGAAATGGGGAAGATGGGGGAAGGTTCAAGACATACTGAGTGGAAAAGGCCAGAGAAACGAGAAAACCCAAATTCTAGGTTTGGGTAATCAAATAACCAGAAAGTCTGCTTATCTAAAATTTATCAGTTCCTTTTGATAATTTCATTTTTTTAAATCTAAGATGCTTACCTAATTCCTCCCCATCTGCCACACCAACTTCCAAATTATCACTGACTTATATCTATTTTCCTCAAACCCTTCTTTCTGAGTCCTTCATTTCCAGCACACACTCAGCAGCCGGTCCTGTCGCTCACTCTTCAGGTGACAGAATCCATGCTCCTTACAAGGGCCCAGAAGGCACTCCAGGATCAGTCCCTCAAGCCTTAATGATCTCCCCTTGTGTTCTTTCCCAACCTACTTCCTCAAGGGTGTCGCAGGCGCCTGTGCCAGGTGCTTTGGATCCTTCTGCTGCTTTTCTCTCAGGTCTTTAAAATTTTCCTCTCCCCAGTTAAATGAGTCTCTTCAGAGAATAATGGGCTGTATTAACGTGGCTCTGACTGCTTTCCGTTTCTCGGAGTCTTACTGCCGTAGGTTTGCCTCTAAGAGCACACTGAGTGAGTGAGTAATCTCCACATGGGCAGGCACAACAGATCCACCTCTGTAGTTGCGAACACAGTGTCTGCCTGGCATATAGTGCGACCTTATTTAAGACCTGCCTGGCGCACAGTTGGACCAAATTTGAGACATTGTGGTGGGATGAATATGTAAACCGCAATCACAGGCAGCAGAAGCGTGGACTAAAGAATAAAGTGCACTCCTTTACCCACAGCACTCAGGAGGCAGAGGCAAGCGGATATCTGAGTTCGAGGCCAGCCTGGTCTACATAGTGAGCTCCAAGTCACCCAGAGCTACATAGAGAGACCCTGTCTCAGAAGCAGAAAGTATACATTTGCAGTTCAGTGAGGCGTGCGTGCTTTTACCAATCACAAACCCTGGGGACCGAGGCTGCGCGCGGCGTTCTGCGCCTGCGCGAGGGACCGACCCTCAGGAAGAACCGCGGCCGCCCGGGGCGCGCGTTGATGACGCCATCGGTGTTTGCCCGGTAGCCCGTAGTAACCCGGAGTCTGCGGAAGTGCCGTTGCAGCGCCAGCGGCTGAGACAGGTAACCCGCGGCTCGGCTGTCAGTCAGCTGCTCCGGGGCACGCGGACCCCTGGGGTGAGCAGGGGTGAACCCTGGGATTACTCCGTTCGGGCGGCCGTAGGACGAGCCCGTGGGACGAGCCCGTGGGATGCTGTCACGTAGACTATAGCCGCGTCCGTAGCGCTCCGCGCTTTTCAAGCACTGGTGACAGTTGATTGCAAAGGTGGCGCTCAGGGCAGACGGTAACCACGCTGGCCAGCGGTGCTTGGGGCTGTTTCCAAGGGCGACAGCCGGGTTCTTGTTGACGCTGAATTCAGTTCTGACCCCTCGTGCTTTTGTTTGGTGTCCACGTGCAATGAGTGCATTTATTTCTGGAGCGTATGCCGTGCTTCGTGTTATTCTGCCAGTGCTGCCAGTGCTTCAGTAGTTGGTAAAGATTAGGTTGTCCAGTATGGGGGGGGGGGGACTACAGAGTGGAATGTTATTTACTGTTAACCGTCTTTTAGCAGGAACTATGCCCAACACTTGACATTTCATTGTCTCCTTAGTTCATGCATAGTGTCGTGAGTTATGAATTATTATGTCTGCTTTACAGAGAAAATAGCTGGAGCTTAGTTCCATGAAATTGGGTGAAAATTACCAGTAACTAAAAAAGCAAAGTTAATATTTAAATTCAAGGGTATAGTATGACTTCAAAGCCTATATTCATCCATCCATCCTTTCTTTCTTCCTTCCTCCTCCATTTCCTTTTTTCTTTCTTTCCTTCCTTCCTTTCTGTTTTTATGTTTGTTTGTTTTTAAATAGCCACCATTAGTGGTCAAATACCAGGCTTTTTTTTTTTTACAGTAGTCATATGTGATCCCATGAGTTTGCTCACTCATCTTCCATGCGTGTGTGAGAGAGAGTAGGGGTGTGTGTGTAAGGACAAGATGATAACCTCAACTGTGGTTTTTTTAGATGCTGATCACCATTGGTTTTTTGTGGTTTTGGGGGGGACAGGTTTTCTCACTAGCTTGGAGCTTGCCATGTAGATTAGGCTGGCCATCACCCCAGGATGTGCCTGTTCTCACCTCCCCAGCACTGGAGTTGCAGACCTGGGTGCAACTATTTTACTCGGGTTCTGGGGATTAAATTTGGGTCCTTGTGCTTGCACAGCAGGTGGGTTTTCTACTGAGCGGCAGCTCCAGACTGTTTGGGTATTTATAGATATACTGTAAATTTTCATATTCTTAGAGTTAAAACATCCAGAAAACATGTCTTCCTTCTACGTGTACACACACACACACACACACACACACACACACACACCATCTATCTTTGAGGATTACATAAATGGCAAATGATGTTTCTTTATATTCAGAGCTCCAAGAGATGTGTACATTTTTTGTAATGAAAATGTCGGTAAATAATTTAAAGGCATTAAGTGGTTGTCTTGCCTTCTTTCTTTGTGCAGTCAGAAACATCATTTGTTCTGTGTTGAAATGTGGCAATTCCTTCAGGGCCTCTGCTGCGTCTGACTCTCCGGTTGCCTTGCGTTTGCGTTTGCTGAGCGTTCTGTGGCTCATTGTCCACTGTCACCAGTGGACAGTAAGGTGAAGTGAACAAACTGTAGGTGGTGGAAGCAGACATCTAGATTTTTACACCCTGGCTCTATTGCTTAGTAGGCAACTCGGGGACCCCAGGCAAGGTTCCCAACCTCCTACACCCCAGTCTCCTCAGTTGTCAGAGGGGACAATAGTGTTACTTAGAGGGGTGCCAGATTGGCTGCAAGGAGCAGCCATGTGCTTCCTGATGTTGTAAGCATAGGCAGGAGCAAGGAGCAGCCGTGTGCTTCCTGATGTTGTAAGGATAGGCAGGAGCAAGGGTGGCCCTGGCTTTCATCTTTGAAAATGACACTAGTTCCTTGTAAACTGTTGTTCCTGGATTAATATTTAATCTGTGTGTGATTGCTACCAGATAACTGGTTGCCTGCTATTGTAGATGTCTCGTTAAATTTCCCTTCATTGTGTCTTTATTGTACAATAAAAATTTTGCTTGAGATTTGAAATATTTCACTTTTTAAAAGTTTATTTATTGCAGTTATGTATTTCTCTCTGAGTGTGCATAATGTGTGCGCTGCTGCGTGTGTTGTCGTCTGAGTTGTCTCCTTCCGCCATGTGGGCTCGAAGGATTGAGTTCACATCACAGATTGGGGGCTCGCCCCTTTACCCGATGAGTTATATTGTACTTTTGTGTGTCACAGTAACGGACTTTGCATTTCTGCTTTGACTTTTGAGGTTACTTCAGGGTTGTCTGGTAAACGGAAACCCTGCAGAAGTCCATGAATGTACCCATTATGGGCATGTAAGGATTAATTTTGCCTTCAAAACTGCTGTTACATACCCATGTTCACATAGTCCTTCAGAGTATTTCTTTTTCTCCTTTCAAGGGACTAAAAATTGCTTTAACACAGAAAATAAAGCCAGACGTGGTGACAAACACTTGTCACCTGCTAGTGTGAATTGCTAGTTTGAAGTTGCTTTGGGGTACGTGGCAAGATTCTGTTTAAAATAAAAATAGCATAATTCCATTGGGGAATATTATTTTAAGCTGTGTTGTTTTTGTTTATGTTGCATTTGTTTAACTATGTGAAGCTGTGGTTCTTTGCCTGTCTAAAACACCTGATGGTCTAATAAAGAGCTGAATGGCCAATAGCAAGGCAGGAGCAAGGACAGGCAGTCAGAGAGAATAAATAGGAGACATCTGGGAAGAGAAGAGCAAGACAACAAAAGGAGGACATGAGGGGCCAGCCACCCAGCTCTGCAGCCACCCAGCTCCGCAGCCACCCAGCCACGCAGCCAGCCACGGAGAAAGAAGAAATAGAGAATAATAAAAACCCTGAGGCAAAAGGTAGTCACAAGAATTTAAATTAAGAAAAGCTGACTAGATACAAGCCAAGCTAAGGCTGGGCATTTATAATTAAGAATAAGCTCCGTGTGTGATTTATCTGGGAGCGGGGTGGTGGGCCCCCAAAAGAGTAAAGAGTTAAACATCCCACAACATAATCTCATTTCTGAAAATTTTAAGCTGTGCTCCCGGCCCCCATCTGTTGGGTGTTTTAGACCATGGCCAGCTACAAGCCGATGTTTATTCCTACAGTGCCCTACTTAGAAGCTTGAAAATGAGTTAAGACCCATGCTGATGATACAGCTTTCTTTGAAGATGTGTTCTGTGGGTTTTGAAAAGGTTATTTTTATTTTGTGTATGTTCCTAGATGATACACAGGACAAAAATTACCATTTTATGCAGCGCACAACGCCTGTCTGTGCTCTATGCGCTACCATACAGTTCCCGAGCTTCAGGCAAGGGGCTGGAGGTTGAAACATACAAAGACACACAGGCAGAGACAGGGACACGGACCTCTAGGTCACTGGTAAGAAGTCCCCTATTCAAAAGCACCACGGAGGCTTATAAAAACCCAACAGTCAGGTGGGCCAACAGGTGAAAACCTCACCCTCTGATTTTCAAGGCAAGGCAACACGTGCTTGTGAAGCAGAGCTGGTAAACAACTTTGACACAGCTTTCAGTAACTCAAATCAGAAGGAAAGTAAAGGTCACTATCAGGGAAAAGCAGCTGGAGGCCAGGACTCCAAATGGTCCCAACAATTTTAAGTTCTTTAAGTGCACAATTGGGTGGTATCAAGTACATTCACAAAGCTATGTGGTCACTGAAATGCATTTCCAAAACTTTTCATTATCACCTCCCAAAGAAATGCTGCACCCATTAAATAATTGCTTCCCATCTCCCTCACCCCGGACTGCAGATGTCCTCTGATCCTGCTCCACTGTGTTTGCCAGCTCCAGAGATCTCATGTTGATGGAATCCTGCCACATCTGCCCACTCGTGACTGGGAGAGTTCACGCAGAGTGTTCCCAGAACTTATTCATGCTGCACCATGTGTCAGAGCCACATCCCCTTTTGGGGTGGATTGAATCTTGCATGAACTCAGTCCTGGGTGATGGATTGTGAGCCTGCAGATAGTGTGGCTCCAGTGTTTGTGCTGTGAACACAGTACCTGGTGGGCATTGATAAGCTGGAGTCGGAGCACAGACTGTAGTGTGACATGGAGCCTAAAAATAGTAAAGGAAATAGGATGGCGATATAGGTTATACAGCATTCACAGCACCACACATGGCCTAGGCGTTTTGCCCATAAAGTGAGAATTTGTTTTAGTTCCTGTTATATGCGTGAAGAAGCTGTAGCATAGGCAAACTGGATGGATTGTTGGAGTTACAAAGTTGTTTGGTTGGTGACGTTGGGATCTAAACTTGGGCTGTCTGGCTCTGAAGCTCATTTATCCCTAGGCTTAGTCAGTACTAACTTTGTAGTGAACTTGGCTAACAGTTTGCTGTGCTCCTTGCCCACCTTTTCCTTTTCACTATCTTAAAACTGGACACAACTGGGCTCACTGGGCAGTGAAAGAAGAAACCAGCGTCTGGTTTGCATGGAACAGTCACATCCACAGGGAATTGAGACCACATCTCCACAACTGAGTTCTTGTCCTTTTAGAGCCTTGTCTTTGAACACTGTGTGGTTCCCACACTCAGGGCCTGTGGCAGGGAACTTTTTGTCCTTAGCCTCAGTGACTGTCCGAATGGATTCTGACACATTCATTTCACTGCTGATTTGTTAGTCTGTGATGCTTGCTTCCTGGAGAAGTTGTTGTGAAGTAGCATTTCTGTATTTTCAGTTCCATTGTAATGTCTCCTGACTTTTCGTTTGCTTACACTTTAACATTTGCAATTGAAGGTCTAATTTTGGAAAGCAATGGGAATCAAGATGTACTTGCTCTGTTTTGGCATAGAAGGCAAATCCACCAGTGCTTCTTGTTACCAATAATATCAAGCATATGTCATTGTATATTGTACATTTGGAGGTCTGAGCTGTCTGTTATGTGTAGTAGGTAGAGATTCTATTATCCTTTGTTGAACATTTGAGAATCTCAAGATGCTCAGTCTTCTGGCTATATTTATACTGGCTATATTTGTAGATTTAGAAGAATCCATTCTGCAAAGAAAGAATTCCAGCATGCTGTGTTCAGGTGAGCCATCCTTGCTTATAAGAGGAGCCTCCAAGTCTTTTACGCACATATATTCAGTTATCATTTTTTTCTGTAGTGATATGTGACCTGTACTAGATTGCAGAGAGAATGACCAGTATGACAGTTCTCAGAGACACTTGGATTGACGTGTCAGGGTTTTGACCTTGGTCCTGGGTGTGAGTGAGGAATCTGGGTAGATTGAGTGAATAAGGTTTGAAGCCAGAGCTATAGGACACAGAGGACATTGTTCATCTAAGAGGTGGGAGAAGGCCAGAAGTACAAAGATAGAGGAGAGAGTGTAATCCCAGATCCTAAAAGAGAAGAGACCCTGCGGGCGCGCATGGGGGGGGGGGGTCGTCCGTGTATTAATTCTGCCAAATTAAAGGCTGAGAGGACCTACTGAATTTGCCTTCACTGTGGAACTTGGGTAGTCTAGCAAGATGGGAGCAGAGCCTAGTGCACAGAAGGGGGTTGGGGAGAAAGAATAGGCAGAATGGTATGGGATAGAGAGTGCTTTGTTCATCTGGGGGGTTTGGAGCAATCTCTTCTCAGATAAAAAAGGATGGGAAAGAGGAGGAGTTGAGGTGGAGAATTCAGAGGGCTTGATGATTGATAAATCAAGGACCCAGAGGGGCAAACAGTCAGGCCATGGCTGTGTCCTTAGAAGGGAAAGGTGGGAAGAGATGACACTGAGTCCCTGCGGGGTTCACAGGTCTGCTCAGTGAGAGCTTTTGTCTGGTGGGTAGGAGACCCTGGATTAGCATTCCAGGGAGGGGAGGGAGGGGGAGAGAGAACGTGTAAAAGCTCACGCCTTATTACAGCGAAAGATTTTAAGTGAAGTGAATGAGTTTTAATACAGTATTCATGTCGTGAAGTTTAGAATAATGGCTAGTGAGAAAGGCCAGGAACTGAACTGCAGGGGCAATTAGGGAGATCTCTCTTCTCATACTGGAACTTGTGAATATGAGCCAATCACTCATGTGATTGTGTTGCTCATTTAGTTTTATTGTTCTTTGTATGCTCAGTTGAGATGTAGAAGTCGAGTGACTCCATTGAGGATGAGGGCTTGTAGAACAGTTGATCAGAAGAATGAAAGAGCAGGAAAATTGAGGCCAAATTATCATGTGAGTGACCAAAAAAATAGGTAAATGGGGCCTAGTGAAATGGGTCAGAGGGAAACCAGGACCCACATGGTGGACAGACAGAACCGGCTCCCAAGTGCTGTCTTCTGGCCTCCACAGGGGTGCCATGGCACCACCTCCAAATGAATAGTTCAATGCTAAAGAAAAGAAACAAGGCCATGACCTGCACTCTTTCCAGAGCATCATGGAATCTCAGCACTGGGAATGTTTATCTCTGACTCTGGGTCACACTGTTCCTTGCATTGTTAGGTACTGCTCTCTGGGTGTCAGGAGCAGCCCACCTGATTACCACCGATGTCCCTGTATATGGCCAAGTGTTAAAGGACTGTCCTCCAGCCCCATGAGTTCAGCTGTTTCCATTTGAATAGGTCATCACAGCTGGGCCTACTGACTTTGGACGTTACTTTGTAGAAAGGGGGCCGGGGAGGGTCATGGAACCCTTCTCTGAGCATCTAGCCATTCCTCTGTACCAGGTGAGTGCAATTCTGCCCCAATTGCCCAAGGCCTTGGGGATTGGCTATGGGGTATATAGACTAGGGGAGGAGCTCCATCTGAGCAGCCACAGCGGCAGCGACCATGCTGGGTACAGACCTTCCAGTTACCCTTCCACTGGGATTACCCATGCTCGGCCCTGTAACTCCTCACCCATTGCTCCGTAAGTAACCCCAATACACACGCTGGTTCCCAGAGTGAATTTTGATGGAATTGTACCTCGGGTTTTTTTTTTTTTTTTTTTTTTTTTTTTTTTTTTTCCCCGAGACAGGGTTTCTCTGTGGTTTTGGAGCCTGTCCTGGAACTAGCTCTTGTAGACCAGGCTGGTCTCGAACTCACAGAGATCCGCCGGCCTCTGCCTCCCAAGTGCTGGGATTAAAGGCGTGCGCCACCACCGCCCGGCTTGTACCTCGATTTTTTGTTGGAACCTTGTGGGGCTGGGGGTATTGTTTAAGTCTTCTCTAAGGAAATAATTTAAGCAACACTAAATATCTTCTGAAAGACTAAGTCACCCCCAGTTAGAAGCCATTGCCTTAGGGACAGAGAGTAAATGGATTGGACAAAGTATGACATCTGAGAGACGGGTGTGTCTGTGTGATAGTAGACATGTTGGTGGGGAAGAAGAGTGGGAGATCCTGATCTGCCTGCTGCGGGAAGATTTCACAGCTCAGCTGTTCATGTCACTGTGCTAGGCATGGCCTGTTGGTCCATATATTATAAATGGATTAGTGTCAACAGTCATTATACATTCCCTTGGGAGAAAAGAACAGTCAGAGCCTGGTTCAGTTCCCAGCGCCCACCTGGTGCTCACAGCCCTCTGTAACTCCAGTTGCCGGGGAACTGAAGGCTCTTCTGACCTCTTTGTGTGGTACAGAGACATACATGCAGACAAATTGCCCAGGCACAATGTTTTTTAATAAGTGCCCTGTAGCTCTTACATAGATATTTAAACTATAATAAGCTTATTTCTATTGTTAGAGGTGTTTTGTTGTGGAATATTATTTAACTAGGCAAAGGTGTGTTACATTTGTTTATGCTGCATCTGTTTAACGATGTAAGGATGTGTGTGTAATTATAAAAAGATGTTGCATTTGTTTCACCTTCCCTGCCTAAGGCACTGATTGGTCTAATAAAAAGATGAATGGCCAACAGCTAGGCAGGAAAAAGATAGGCAGGGCTGGCAGGGAGAGAGAATAAATAAAAGGAGGAATCTAGGCTTAAGAGAAATGGGAGAAGAGAATGAGCAGAAAGAAGGGGTTACGACCAGGTCGAGAAGCCAGGCAGCCGCCAGCCAGACACCAGAAACGTGAAAGTAAGATATCCAGAAGGAAGGAAATGTAAAAAGCTTTGAGGCAAGAGGCAGATAAAGGGAAACAGGTTAATTTAAAAGAGCTACGCAGGAAGGATCCTCAGCATTCGTAACTAGTAAGAAGCCTCTGTGTCATGATTGGAAGCTGGTTGATGGCCCAGAAGAAAAAAACCTGGTACGGTGTTTTTTTTCTTTAAATATTTATTTATTTATTTATTATGTATACAATATTCTGTCTGTGTGTATGTCTGCAGACCAGAAGAGGGCACCAGACCTCATTACAGATGGTTGTGAGCCACCATGTGATTGCCGGGAATTGAACTCAGGACCTTTGGAAGAGCAGGCAGTGCTCTTAACCATTGAGCCATCTCTCCAGCCCCCCTGGTATGGTGTTTTTAAGGGACTGGGATATAGTTCAAGGGTGAAATGCTTGCACAGCATGTTCAGTACACAAAAAGTGCTGACCTGATACTCACATCTTGATGAGATGACTGGAAAACCCCTTTCCTAAGAGCAGGGCACCCAGCTGGTGTGGGCATTCTGGATCTACCTCTGTGAGAAGCTGTGACATGGTGTGTGTTTATCCCCACACAAGCTGGAGTATAAATACTGAGGTCTGACCGCTTCTGTTGTTTTGAGGGAATTTTGAGTCTACCCTTGACCTAGCCTTGCCCCAAGTTCATCTGTGCCCAGGTGACCTGGTTACCTGATGAAAGAATCTCTCGTGGAGGGAGCCCATCCTCTTAGTGACTGAGGAAGTCTTCATCCAAGGACAGGAATGGGGACCTCTTGCCCTTCCTGTTTGGCTTCTTACAAAGAAAACAAAGAGACTGTTAGTGTAAGGCAGGAAGTTGGGGCTGTGGGGTCAGACAGGAGCCAGGATTGGGGGAGGTGTGGCCAAGACAGGATGTGTTTATCATCCACCCTGCAAATGTTGAATGGCCCGAATTCCTCAGTATACTAAACAGCATCCTGCCTGAGATCTTGCAAGTGGCTGGAATCTTTTGCCAGATGCAATTTGTTTTAAAGCATCATTGAAATTGAACTCCTAATCACAGTGGTTGGGAATAGATTAGCCTTGGAGTAGGAATATTTGCATCTCGTGGGATCTGTTAGGCATACAGATCCTTAAGGTCCAGTCGTTTGTTTTAACAAGAACTTCAGGCAGGTCTTGGAACAGGTGTAAATTCCACATTAGCAGCCCACGTAGGTCAACTTAATGGCTGAGACAAGAGAAACGTGGTGATGAAAGGGGGGCATTAAAGTTTCTTTACATTCACACTGTCCATGGCTGCAGTTCACCCTGGAGCCCAAACAATGTCAAATACGGTGGAAAAGAGCAGAGCCTTTCACTGTGCTTCCTGTTTCATCTGAAATATTTGCTCCTGGACTTGTGTGTATGTTGACAGTGCAAATGTGCAGTCATGCATGTGGAGGCCAGAGGTCACCCTTGGGTGCTCTGCACTGACCGCCTTGGTGTGTCTCTGGCCTCGAATTGACCAACTGGGTGTGCTGAATTTCTAGGGAGCCCAGGGATCTACTTGGATCTACCTTCCCAGTGCTGAGATTAGAGATGTGCACCTTCAAGCCAGGCTTTCCACTTGGGCTCAAGTCCTCAATGCTCGCCTGACAAGTATGTTACACCGAGCTGTTACCACTGCCTGTCTTCCTTGATTTTCATAAACTTTGTGTGCAGTGGCTTGAGAGAATCCTGATCCCATGGTTGTGAGGGCAAGGGTGGTTCAGGTAGCTCAGAAACTGTTAAGTCCGTGAAAATTTTCTGAGCATCCTGCTCCCGTGTGGATGGTTGGCTCCTCTCCTGGAGGCTGTCCTTCAGTAGCCTGGGCATCATATCGTTCGTCTCCGCGTCTGCATTTCCAGCAGCCCCTGTCTCCCCATGTTCTATGTAGTGCATGGAGTCCACACAGCAGCTTGGAGAAACACCGTGATTCACTTCCAAGGCTGGAGGTGATTTAATTACACTTTTACCCTGGGGAATTCCAAGATATAAATGTTTTCATGAGTTCTGAGATTATTCACAAATATGAACCTTAATTACTAGTCCTGAACTACCAGCTGTTTGCTATTCTCTGGGAAATCATGCAGAGATGCTAGGACATCATGAACACTCTTCCTAGGATACAAATGTCCCAGAAGATGGCTGAGTACAATTGTGTGACACAAAACTGGTGCCACTGGGTGAAATTCTCAATTTTATTTGCATATTGTATATTTTGATCATATTTGCCGCCACTTCTCCCAGTGACTCCTCCCATACCTGCCTCTCTACCCCTCCTCAACTTCATGTCCTCTTTTTAAAATAACCCACTGAGTCTGGTCGGTGTTGTTCATAAACTCATGGGTATAGGGCCATTTACTGGAGTGAGGTTGGCCTTCTAGAGGGCCACACTTAGAGAAGGCTGACTCTCTCCCTTCCACCAGAAGCCATCAAGTATCAGTGGCTTCTGGGGGAGGAGAGTGCTAGGGGCTGCTTATGAGTCTGTCCCAGCTCCAAGCTGGAATGTTACTCCTGGCTTGATCTCGTGCAAGCAACCATGGCTGCTATAAGTTCATGAGCATAGCTGTCCTGCCGATCTAGAAGACACCTGTTTAGACCTGGGCCTCCCTGACCTCTGACTTGCGGGATCTTCCTGCCTCGTTGGGCTGTGGTCCCAAGGCTTAAGGATGTCACAGTGCTGGAGTGTATTCTGATCAGTTTTTAGAAAGCCTACTTTTGTATTTCAGGGTTATAAGGCAAAGCTGAAAAATGCTCCAGGAGTGTGGCTTCGCATGCAGGCTCGAAGCCACATGCCAGCAGGAACATGAGACAGGAACTCTGAAGCCATCCGCGGTCGGGGCAGAAATGGGTTTAAGGACTTGGACTCTTTTTCCTATGAAGAATTGTCAGAATAAATTATTGTATCTAGCTCCTGGAAACAGTAAGCAACAAGAAGGGCCAGGAGTCATTTTCCCCTTTTCTCAGTTCTTGGAGCAGTTTCTGCCTTCCTCTGTGCCAGGGTTTAGTCACAGCTTCTTCCAGTGGGACCGAGTACAGACCCTGCATGTCCTGTGTCACTGCTGGGTGGGTGACCTCTGCAGAGATGTCTGACCCTTGCTGTGTGTGTGTGTGTGGGGGGGGTGCTGGGTGGGTGACCTCTGCAGAGATGTCTGACCCTTACTGTGTGTGTGTGGGGGGGTGCTGGGTGGGTGACCTCTGCAGAGTGTCTGACCCTTACTGTGTGTGTGTGGGGGGGGGGGGATAATGTGTCTAGGCAGGAACAGGGCTAAGCTCATCTTAGAAGTTGTTCTAAATCGTCCTCCGCACTAGACCTTCATGAGGCCATGGAACCCATGTTTTCTTGCGGGGATGGTGGATTTGGGGAGCCCAGGCTCTGCCTGTGCCCTGGAGATGGTCTTCAGGATAGGCTCCTTGGCACACTCTGTTGGTGGTGTTTGTAGGATCTACAGATCTCATTACCACCCTGTGGTTGCTGGGAATTGAACTCAGGACCTATAGAAGAGCTGCCAAGGCTCTTAACCACTAAACCATCTCTCCAGCCCCCCTAGCACTTCAATTTTATGGCTGGATAGTATTCCATTGTGGGTCTAGAACACACTTTGTGTAACCATTTATCAGATAATGAACATTTGGGTAGGTTTTCTTGTTTTAAAGCAAATATATTGGGGGCTTTTCCACCAGACGATTCCATAAATGTGTTTTTGAGGGGCTTGCATTTGGGAGGAGGAGTTGGCATTTGAATCCCTGTCTTTAATTTCTTTGGGAGCTGGAGTAGCCGTTTTCACTGTGTGACAGCAGGTGCCACTCACGCTGGGAATACTTCGGCGTTCTGTTCCTACTTCAGTTTCACCATTAGCAGCTTTTATAATGGAGTTTCTCAGCAGTTCTTGGAGAGGTGATCTTATTGAATAAGCTGATGGTTTTGTCTATATTTATAATTCTTTCTTAATCTCTTGGTTTTTACTGATTTTGTAACCCTACCTTATTTATTGCTCTAGACCTGTTTCTAGTATGAATATCTATAGACAAAAATAAATTACATTAGATCTTCTAACACAGTTTTACATATTTGTTAATTTTTATTTCATTATCACAAAATTCTCTGGGTGGTCTGAGATATCTTTAACTGTCAAGTCAGTTCTTTCATTTTTGAAGCTGCATTAATTGAATTATATCAACAAGATTCTTCAGTGGCTGTTGATTTTGGGTCCCTGTGGGCAGAGTACTTCGAAGTTGCCCTGTCTCAGCCTTGGTCTCAGCACTCGGCTCACTGCTCTGCCCTGGGGTGGACTACTTGGGTTCTGAAGACTTTCAGACTGTCCTGAAAGCTGGGGTGGTAGCAGGGGAACAGGGATGGCTTCCCTGCTGAAGAGGGTCAGGCGAGCTCTTTGGCCACTCGAGCTTCTTTGTGGAAATTGGCTTCATATTTTGCATTGGTGTGAGTCAGCAAAGCTGTTCCTGTGCTAGGTAGAGAAGTAGAGAAGACCTAAAAATGAATTTATTTCCCAGTTTTTCCATTATTAAACATCTTTGCGCCATCATCTAACTCCTAGATTGCCCATTTTTAGTGTCTGGTATTAAGAATGTTTTGTGAATTGTGTTTTGTCCAGTTGGGATGCATGGACTGTCACATGACAGTCTGTGTTAGATGCTCGGTTCTAGTGGAACAGCCAGTGGAATGTAAACATGAAATGCACTGTCTGATGGGATACAGTGTTGCATAGAGGCATTGTCATGGTCCTGGAGGAATGGTTGTTGTGGGATCCCATCACCTTTTTGGAGACTTCAGAGACTGCATTTTTTTTTTATTTATTAAAGATTTCTGTCTCTTCCCCGCCACCGCCTCCCATTTCCCTCCCCTCCCCCAGTCAAGTCCCCCTCCCTCGTCAGCCTGAAGAGCAGTCAGGGTTCCCTGCCCTGTGGGAAGTCCAAGGACCACCCACCTCCATCCAGGTCTAGTAAGGTGAGCATCCAAACTGCCTAGGCTCCCACAAAGCCAGTACGTGCAGTAGGATCAAAAACCCATTGCCATTGTTCTTGAGTTCTCAGTAGTCCTCATTGTCCGCTATGTTCAGCGAGTCCGGTTTTATCCCAGGCTTTTTCAGACCCAGGCCAGCTGGCCTTGGTGAGTTCCCGATAGAACATCCCCGTTGTCTCAGTGTGTGGGTGCACCCCTCGCGGTCCTGAGTTCCTTGCTCGTGCTCTCTCTCCTTCTGCTCCTGATTTGGACCTTGAGATTTCTGTCCGGTACTCCAATGTGGGTCTCTGTCTCTTGTCTCCTTTCATCACCTGATGAAGGTTAATATTCAGGAGGATGCCTATATGTTTTTCTTTGGGTTCTCCTTATTTAGGTTCTCTAAGATCACTAATTATAGGCTCAATGTCCTTTATTTATGGCTAGAAACCAAATATGAGTGAGTACATCCCATGTTCCTCTTTTTGGGTATGGCTTACCTCAGGATAGTGTTTTCTATTTCCATTTGCATGCAAAATTCAAGAAGTCCTTGTTTTTTACTGCTGAGTAATACTCTAATATGTATGTATTCCATACTTTCTTCATCCATTCTTCCATTGAAGGGCATCTAGGTTGTTTCCAGGTTCTGGCTATTACAAACAATGCTGCTATGAACATAGGAAATAAATATAACAATGTTTGTCACGGCACATCTAAGATGTCAGAGACTGAAACCCAGTGGTGGTGGTGGTGCACACCTTTAATCCCAGAACTCAGGAGGCAGAGGCAGGCAGAGCTCTGTGAGTTCGAGGCCAACCTGGTCTACAGAGCAGGTTCTAGGACAGCAAAGCTACACAGAGAAACCTTGTCTGGAAAACAGTCAGAGGCAGCCGCTGAGTGACTGACTGACCAGCCTCTGTCCCAAGTGCAGGTCTTGATGACCAGGTGAAGTCTCCTATCATCTTTAGCTGCAGGGAACCCTCAGAGGAGTCTTTCTGATCAGCCCACTGTAATCCAGTTTAAGTAACGTACTCCAGAATTGAAATGGGCTCTGTTTCACACGCATGTTGTCAATCAAGGGATTGAAAATTGATGGACATTACTTACATCCTGATCTCTGCAACCCAGTACTGCGGACACCATGGGCACAAACAAACCAGGCAAAGAGGCATGGCTGCCTTGGGAATAAATGTGATCTGGGTAGCCAGGGAAAACACTGATATCAGTCCGAGTTCAGCAGAATTTAGGGTCAGCTTTTGCTGGTGGGAGTCAAACACTATTGGATTTGGTGTTCACATCCCAGACCTCTCCTCTACCCTTGGCTAATTGTCACGCCGAGGTCCAGCTACTTGAGGGTGATCTGCTTTCCCTATCTTGGCAGTCATGGTTCCTGCTTCATCCTCATGTGCACTTTCTAATATTCCAAGGACAGTCTAAGCTTTGCACACATCACACACAGTAGGGTCTTCCCAGGATGGTCTGAGCTCGGCACACATCACAGTAGGGTCTTCCCAGAATGGTCTGAGCTCTGCACACATCACACACAGTAGGGTCTTCCCAGGATGGTCTGAGCTCGGCACACATCACAGTAGGGTCTTCCCAGGATGGTCTAAGCTCTGCACACATCACACACAGTAGGGTCTTCCCAGGATGGTCTGAGCTCTGCACACATCACAGTAGGGTCTTTCACACGTGGTTGCTGACTGCAGGCTGTTACCCCTGTGCTTAGGTGGGTTTAGAGATTGCTTGAGGAGCTGACATGCTACCACATGTGGTAATCCTACAAAGCGCTACATATTTTTATTTATAGTTAAGGGAATAAAGTCAAATCCCTGTTTGACTACATTTCCTGCAGTATTTACTCAGTGATGGATGAAATTGCCTCATGGGTCTGAGTTCTGCAATGAAAGACCCTATTGTAGTTTATATATACATGGGGGTGTGGTTGGAGTTACAGCTCCAGGGGGAATTTAAATTCTGAATATCCTGGTACTTTGGACACACAGTTTTCTGTTGTTCAACACTGTATTTTATTCAAAGTGAAAAAAAAAAAATAAAGAGCAAAGGGGGAAAGCTTAAGGTTGTAGTACTGGAACCCAATAAATCAAGTTAAAGTAACCAGAATGCAAAGGTTAAAACTGTCTGGGAGTTGATGGTGGTTCTTGTGTCAAACCGATTCTGCTATTTCTAACAACTTCAGCTTTAAACTGTACTAACTCTTTAAGGATGCCAACGAACAGCATCCCCACCCTGGGGAGACAGGAAAGTGTGCCACACAGGTCCAAGGGCTGGAAAGCTGAGAGCCATCTGTCTTTAAGAGATGGTTCTTCACAGAGCCACCTCATCTTAGCCAGTGTTTATGAGACTTCTTGGAGGAAGAAGGAAGTAAATATTTTGGAGGGAGCATTAGTCTTATATTGTATTTGTTTTAAATTAATAGGGTATTTCTGTTTTGAATAAAGTAAAAATTAATTCTGACTCCACTTGTCAGTCTTAATGATTACCAGGAATGGGCTGCCATCTCGACAAGTACAGTTGGCAGTAGAATTTAAAGCATATACTTGAGGAAAGCTTGCCCCTCCATTTAGCACTTAAAAACTAGACTAGCCTCCTATTTTCTGAGGCCGCCTTGTGTGTGAGAAGTCAGTCTTGAATGTATCAATGCATCAGGCTCCCTGTGAGGTCTGTATCGTTTATTCTGGCTACTTTTAAGATTTTCTTTTTTTTCTCTCCCTTTTTTCTTTTCTTTTTTTTTTGAAGTTTGATAGTGATATAGTTTGGCATTTTTTAGATTTGTAATGCTCTCACTTATCAGATTCTTTGAACTTTAAGTTTATGTTTCATCTGATTTTCCATGCTCTGGAAGGCTGGTCCTGAGCTGCTTTCTATCTTACCCTCTTCCGTGCCCTGATGGGCGACATATACCACCACAATGGCCACAATTCTAAAGATTAATGGTTACTTCTGAAATACGTGTAGGTTTATCAAAAAGTTACAAAGATAGTGAAGGGTATTGCCACATAGTCATCACCAGCTTCCCTAAGCTTTCTTGTGTAATGTATATTTATTAATTTTAAAAGGTTGTCTTTGTATAAACTTTTACCTATAGTATTTTCATATCCCTTTTTTTTCTGTCTTAGCACATTTTACATCAGACTGGAACTGTGTCTCCCACACATGCTGTTCAGGGGCCTCATGCTGTTGCTCAGTACTGGCCTAGTGTTTTTAGGATGTCTGTCAATGTGAACATGACATTTTCTCACGCCCAGAGAGGTGTAGTTTTGGGTGTGATAACAAGAATGCAGGTCAGATTCAGCAGGTCTGAGAAAGGAGCTAACACACTTACCCTTCAGAAAGAGCTGCTTTAGGTAGGGGAGACCACAGCAAGGCCCATGAATTGAGACTTGAAGTAGGAGAGCAGTTGGGAGGACGCTAACACAGCAGACAGCAGAGTGCAGCCTGAAAGGGAGAGAGAAACCTTTCCTCAAAACTTAGGAGCCTCATCACATGACAGATCCTGAAGGGAGAGACACACCCTCTGCTTTTCCCTTAGAAAAACACAGAGATAAAAGGGAGTTTCTGACTTTTGTGTCTAGGTGTGGCAGGAAGTTTCACACCACATAACTTAGTCTGGTTTAGCCCACATGCTCAGGGATCAAATACTAGGTAGGAGTATAAACTTACGTGCAATAGCAGGTGGTGGTGGTGGGGATAACTAGCCTTGTTCACAGCTGAATGTCAGAGAGAGAACTGCGGAAGACTGGAGAGAGGCTGCAGTGGGTGCTACCTGGTCTCTGAGAGGGAGAAAGGTAGCTGGAGGGTCTACCATCCAGTACAAAGTGCCCTTCTCACTGCATGCTACCAGGGTGTGAAGTGGGGACTGGCACCTCAGTGATGCTGAGGCTGAACTGTGTGAAGATTTCTGGGTTTCTCTGCTGAGAATGGTGTTTCCCCTTCCTGTTCCCTGTCATTTGCTAAGTCTACTGTAAGAGGGCATATTCATCCATGTGGTCAGCCTTATGTTTATAGGAGAATAGGTGGCATTGTCGTTCTTTGGGTTCTAACCCAATATCACCACTGCTTGCTTTATGCTTCCTGGTCCAGCCTTTAGGAGCTCTTCAGGTTGGCTCCTGTCTCTTTGAGACTCTCCTTCCTTTGTCCCCCTGGAAGAATCTGTGGTGGCTAGTCTTGGTTGTCACTTGACTTTATCTAGAATCAGCTGCCACCCTCTAGGCTCATCTTGGGTTTCCCCACCCTGTCCTATAAACATCTGTTTGTCTGAGGAGCCTGGTCCCTTTCACTGGAAAGTAGTGTTTGAATCTGGATCTAGGAAGTGGTTGTACTGTGTGTGTCATGGCCTCTTACAGTGCTTTGCACTCTCATTTGTTTTACTAGATCTTTTTAGATTCAAATTCTGTTGATATTTAACCTTTGGTTTTTAATCCCAACGATACCTAGGATGCTGTGTTCATTTCTTTCAACATTTTTTCTGTTTTACAGATTGAATTAAACCTGTATGACTGTTTGCCCCTCCTTACTCTTTAAGTAAAAATAATCTAGTAAATTTCCATATGTGTTATTCTTCAGTTCTAAAATTTCCTTTTGTAGGTAGCAGTATAAGTACTGATTGGATGTATATTGTTGACGTGGGCACAGCCACGGGAAATGGGTCTTTCTCCAAATGTATGGGTCAGGTTTGAAGTTAGCACATAGCCTTTTTCCTCTGGCCCACGTCTGGTTCTTTACAGACTGTTGACCAGCATGTGTAAAGCTAGGTTGAGGACTGCAGAGACTTCCTGCCAGACTAACCCCTCCCCCACTGTGCTGACTGAGCTATTTGTCCTGGAGGCCATTCTTGGATTCTTTAGTTGGTAAAGGTTGCAAGTTTAATTCAAGTTTTAGCTGCTCAGCCCAGGGCCAGTTAGGTAAAACCTGATCTTGGAAGAAGAAGTAGGATGATGAAGCCCTTGTCATTCTCTTGGGTGAGTGTCAGTGTCTGCCTCTCCCGCTTTTCTCACCTTGATTTGTGTGCACAGGCCGCCACTCTTGAGAATGTGCGATGCTGATGGTGGAGGATTAGTCTGATAGGAATCGGTCCTCTCATTAATGGGAGAACAGTATTGGACAAATGCAGAACCAAGGCTGTGTTGTGCTGTGCAGGCCTAATAAGAGGAGATTGTCACAGTCGGTCACCCAGTGCACAAGAGAACCGAGTGGAGCGACATAAAGCCCGAAGCCATGAAAGTGACTCCTACATTCAATGGAGAAGGGATTTTATTCTCTTCTAATAAAGAGTCAAGGGAGTTTGCTGTTTGAGGCTTGCTGTATGTGAGAGTTCCTAAGTCTTCAGACTGAAATAGTCTTAGGGAAATAAACTGCAAGTCCGCATTCACATGTGCTAAATGACACAGAAGAGCATCATAAGGAAAACACGGCAGGTGCGTATGAAGACAGGCACAGCCATAACTAACGTCAGCCAGAGGAGGTGGCAGAGAGTTGTGTCTGTAGTGCTAAGTGGAAACGGTATCAGCCTCAGCATGTGTATCTCCATCTAGTGAGGATTCAGTTAAGACCTTTCCCACACAGGAGGTGGAAGAGGTTCCCACAGGCTCCTTGTCATATCTAGGGTAGACACCATGGTCATGGCAGCTCTTATAAAGGAAAACCAATTGGGGCGGCTTACATTTTCAGAGGTTTAGTTCGTTATCGTGGTGCGACTATCGTAGTGACATACAGGCAGGCATGGTGCTGGAGAAGTAGCTGCTATCCTACAGCTTGATCCCAAGGCAGCAGGAAGTGGTCTGAGATATTGGGCATGGCTTGAGCATGTTATCTACAGTGACCACTTCCTCCAACAAAGCCACACCTCCCAGTAGTATCATTCCTTATGAGCTTATGGGGCCAGTTACATTCAAGCTACCACTTACCTCCTGACCTAGAGACATGGGAAGCTGAGCAGATTACATTTTCCTACAATGATCCTAATTGTGTTTTCCATCTCCCTGTGTCCCCCGCTGTGTAATCTTTCATCACCTATGCATAAGGAAAAAAGTCAATTCCTCTCTTCTTAAATCTATACTGGTCTTTGATTCTTCTCTCAAAATGATGTCTGGAACCCCAGCACCGGGGTTGGAGACAGGGGGATCCTGCCTGTGGCTGGCAGCCAGTCTAACTGCTACGGTGGTCTCGGATCAGTGATAGACCCTATCTAAAAATCACTAGATGGAGGGCTGCAGAGAGGGCTCAGTGATTAGGAGCACCTGCTGCACAACATGGACACTGGAGTTCGGATCCCAGCACCGGGACAAGAAGCTGGTCATGTAACTCCAGCTCTGTGTGATCTGATGCCCCTTTCTGGTCTTTGTGTACACACAGGCATGTGCACATACATACATGTACACACACACTGTATCTTAGAGTTACTGTTGCTGTGATGAATACCACGACCAAAGCAACTCGGGGATGAAAGGGTTTATTGGCTTAAACCATTTACATTATACAAACATTGTTCATCACTGAGGGAAGTCAGGGTAGGAACTCAAACATGCAGAAACTGGAAGACGAGCTGATGCAGAGGCCATGGAGGAGTGCTGCTTACTGTCTTGCTCCCCTGGCTTGCTCAGCCTGCTTTCTTATGGAACCCAGGACCACCTGCCCAGGGATGGCACCTCCCACAATGAGCTTGGCCTTCCCCTATCCGTTATTAAGAAAATGCCTGTAGTTTTGCCTGCAGCCCAATCTTGAGGCAACTTCTCAATTGAGGTTCCCTCCTCTCAGATGACTTTTGTTTATGTAAAGTTGATGCAAAATGATCCAACACACACAGAAACACAAAAAGTTGAATGTGGTAGAAGACACTCAACATTTACCTCTGCCTTTCATACCTGCATGCAGGGGCAACTTGACCTACACCTGTGTGTTCTCGTTCTCTCTCTCTCTCTCTCTCTCTCTCTCCCTCCCCCTCTCCCTCCCTCCCTCCCTCCCTCTCACTCGCCCTCCCTTCTTCCGTCTCACAAACACACATACACACAGAGGAAGGAGAAGTGATAAGTATACTAACTTTCAAGGCTTAAGGTCATGCTGTACTTGTGGGTTGTTTGGGACACTTGACACCTATGTGAGACAGCTGTGTAGCCTTCCTGGGTCATCAGACCCTCGGACAGGTGTGTCCTCTGAGTCCCACTGGATGACAAGACTGAGGAGTTGTAGAAGGATGGCCCTGCTGGGTACAATTTGAATTCCTCAACTACAGGGTAGGACAAGATGGTTACTGCCCAAAGCTACAAGGTTCGTTTGTCATGCAACAACCAGAACAGCGTTGAACAGAGAAGGAAAGCGAGGGGTGGATGAGTCAGTTATTGTAAGGAAGCAGGTGAGCAAACATACTTGTTCAAATAAATATCGGCCTGAAAACATTGGCTGGGGCCATGAAAAGCAGTCTGACACCAAGGTGTCGGCAGCAGTGGTCAGCAGCTGGTGTGGTGCAAGGAAGAGAAGTTTGAACTTTCTGAGGGCCTTGTGTTGTTTTGAAGGCTGCTAGAGATTGACTTTAGGGATTTTAAGGAAAAGAAATAGACTGTATGACTTACCAGTCAGTACAGGGAAAACAGGAATGGAGAAGAAAATTTGAAAACATACAAGTATAGTCATGAAGCAAAAAAGCATATAAATAGAAAACCCAAAATAGATTGATTGACATCTGTGCCATGGCATCTGCAACTGTGATAAGTATAAAAAGAATGAATTATTGTTATTAAAAATAGTAATGTTTTTCTTAAATTTAAGCCAATTTCTTTTTGAGACAGGGTTTCTCTGTCTGACAGCCCTGGCTGTCCTGGAACTCACTATGTAGACCAGGCTGGCCTCAAACTCACAGAGATGCCTGACCTCTGCCTCCCAAGTGCTGGGATTAAAGGCATGCGTCACCACCGCCCGGCTATTTAAGCCAAATTTTAAGAGGCAGTCTAGATGAAACAACCCAGAGTGCAAAGTAAGACTAAAGGGACAGAAAAGCTGCACCAGAAAAAACAAACTGAAGAATGTAGGTGTGATCATTAATGCCAGGCAGTGGGATTTTGAGTGATTGACCCAGAAAGTATAAGTGTGCAGTGCAGGTGTGCACTGATCTCTGTAGACTCTGAGTTGGTGAAAATGTGAGAATTCAAATGGTGACAAGTGGGAGAGTGCAAGGCTGAACTGTGGAACCTCTACACGGGCACACTACAGCAGCAAGGGCAAACTGAGTGTGTCAAGTGGGAGAGTGCAAGGCTGGACTGTGGAACCTCTACACGGGCACACTACAGCAGCAAGGGCAAACTGAGTGTGTCAAGTGGGAGTGTGCAAGGCTGGACTGTGGAACCTCTACACGGGCACAAAACAGCAGCAAGGGCAAACTGAGTGTGTCAAGTGGGAGAGTGCAAGGCTGGACTGTGGAACCTCTACACAGGCACACTACAGCAGCAGGGGCAATGTGTGCCCATGTCACTCTTCATCTTGTTTGACTTTTTGTCTTTGAGAATGGGGTCAGCTGTGTACTGAAGGCTGGCCTAGAGCTCAGTCAGCTTCAGCCTCCTGGACACTGACATTAAGGCATGCACCACCACACCTGGCCGTCCACGTCTATTTCAGAACTACTGAGGGAAAGAAGTTGCTAGTGTTAACATTCTGCTTCTAGACACAAAGTGGTGTGGAGGAACTTGGGATAAGGTTCTCTCTGACTGCAGTTTCACCCAATCTACCACGTTTGTTCCTGTGCTCATTTGTATCTAAGGAATTGTGCCCAGAAAGTGTCTTTCAGCTGTTTGACCATTTGTCTTTAAGAGCATTTGCTGAATTTTTTTATTTAGTTTATATTTTTTCTTTTATTGAAAATAAATGTTTTCTCACATAATAAGTCCTGATTATGGTTTCCGGTTTCCCTTACCTCTGCTACTCCCCATTTCTGCTCCACCCCTCCACTCATCTGGATCTGCTCCCTTTCTGTCCCTCATCAGCAAGCAAAACAGGCTTCCAAGGGCTAATAAGATAAAATAAAAATTAGCACATTAAAATCAGACAAAACAAACTGAAGGAAAACAGCCCAAGAGAAGCCTTAAGAATTAGAGACTCGGGCTGGAGAGATGGCTCAGTGGTTAAGAGCACCACCTGCTCTCCCAAAGGTCCTGAGTTCAATTCCCAGCAACCACATGGTGGCTCACAACCATCTGTAATGAGATCTGGTGCCCTCTTCTGACCTGCAGGCAGAACACTGAGAATACTGTATGCATAATCAATAAATAAATCTTTAAAAAAAAAAAAGAATTAGAGACTCACTCATTCCCACATTCAGAGATAACAATAAAAACACTAAACTGGAAACTAGAATCTGTACACCGAGGACCTGGTGCAGACCTGTGCAGGCGCTGTGCTTGCTGCTTGGGTCTCTGCGTTCATGTGCGTTTTCATCATGTTGGTTTAAAAGGCCTTGTTTTCTTGGGGTCCCCCATCTTCCCTGGCTCTTGTATTCTTATTTATTTATTATTTGCCGCCTCGTCTTCAGAGGCTGCAGTGGGTAGCCGAGGAGAGCTGACCATGGTTTTGATGGGGAGGAAGGCTCCTCCGTGTTACAGCTTATGACAGCAAGTGGAAAATGCTTCAGTGAGGCAGGCCAGGATTTAAAATCAGAACACAGCAATAGTCAGAAGTGCTGAAGTCAACAGACTTCTTAGAAATATGGTCACCATTTGCTGAGAAAGCCTTTCATAGTGGCCACAGACATGCACTTGCAACCACAGTGAGTTCATGTTTTCCCCTAAATGTGGGACCGTGACCTCAGCTGACGCCAGAGGGATCTGTGTACTCCAGAGAAGGGAAATTCAGTTTATGCACAGATCCGATACAAGTAGGAACCAGGCAGCAGCACCAGGGTCCAGTGGGTGTACATATTACACATAGCTTAGGTGACAGTGTGCTTGGTACCTCCTGGGGTGGCTATAAATACTTTCCTCCCTCCAGGAAAGAATGAAAAAAGAAAGATAAAAGAAAAAAAGACGACAAGAGGAACTAACTGCTAGTCTGTGGACTGGAAAGATAGGTGATATTTAGTGATCTGGACAGAGCAAATGAGGCTCTGTGCAACCTTGGGGCAAGTATTCCAGGTAGAAGAATTCCTCCCTCATAAACAGAAGAGAGATGGCCAGCTTCGTGCAAAGTGCTGCCCTCTCTGAGTCTTGTGTCTACAGTTGTAAAATGAGATCTAGATTGAGTGCGCCCAAAATATTTTTTTTATTTTTAAAATTCAATGAAATAAAGACAGGTCAAACTAGCAAAGAGAACTGGAGATGCAGTCAGCAGTGGACGTGTGTCCAGGCCTGGGTCTGATCCCTACTACGGTGTACATCAGTGTAGACAACAGGGCCCACAGAGTGCTCTGGTGTCAGGAACAGGAGGGGATTATTGGGAAAGAAATATTGGCAAGAGAAAAATATGGAAGGAAATAAGGGTCACAGTGTAGTAAAGAGGGGTGCTGGTTGCCAGTTGTCATTTCCTTCCTTGTGGGAAGGGACTCTTGACTGGAGCTGACTTCAAAGGGAGACGGACAGCGTTGCGTGACACAGGCCGCTTCACTCAGTTCTCTTTGGCTTCCGGGCAGCAGTCATGGCCACAGAGCATTCTCCGCTCTTCCAGCCTTCCATCCTGGCTGGAGGAAGTGGCCACCTCTTCTGGGAGCCCTCACCTGTTCCCACCTTGGCCATGTGAGTGCATTTCATCTGGAACTGGCTTTCCGTTGGCTCCTTCAGGAAATCACACTCAAGTTCAGCTTTTTCCAGGAAAAATGCAGGAAGTTTAGTCTCCACGGTCATTCTCAAGGGGACTGGGATTTTTATGCAAAAGTCCCGAAAGTTGGGTTCAAATGGGACAGCAGTCCCTTTATTGAGAAGAATATTGTTCCCTCTATATTAGGAAGAGACATAACTACAAAGACCTGGAGGTTCTTTTTTTTTTTAATTTATTAAAGATTTCTGTCTCTTCCCCACCTCCGCCTCCCCTTTCCCTCCTCCTCCCCCAATCAAGCCCCCCTCCCTCGTCAGCCCAAAGAGCAATCAGAGACCTGGAGGTTCGTTGAATTATGACTGCATTTCAGAGTCATGATCGTCTCAGCAGAGTAGGGGCTTAAGTAGTGAGCTAAGAAGGAGCTGTCAGGTGTAGGACTGGAGAGGTTGAGGCAAGACTTAGCTTGGCGTCAAGGGAAAGCATTGGAGAGTCTGCTGAAGAAAACCCAAGGCTTGCCTGATGTGGGAGTGTCATATCAATCTGTTGCTTTCATTGATTAATTAATAAAGAAACTGCTTGGCCTGATAGGTTAGAACATAGGTGGGTGGAGTAAACAGAACAGAATGCTGGGAGGAAGAGGAAGTGAGGCGGATGCCATGCCTCTCCTCTCCAGGGCAGATGTGATGAAGCTCCAGCCCAAGATGGACATACGCTAGAATCTTCCTGGTGGGTCACCACCTCATGGTGCTACACACATTAATGGAGGTGGGTTGATAAGGATGTGAGAGTTGGCCAGTAGGAGGCTGGAGCTAATGGGCCAAGCAGTGTTTATATGCATACAGTTTGTGTGTTGTTATTTTGGGGCATAAACTAGCCAGGTGGCTGGGAACCGGCCAGAGGCCTGCAGATCCATCAACACTTGCCAGTCCAGTGCCAAGTACGCCAAAGTCGATGAGAGGCCAACACTAGCGGTGGCAGCATTTGGAGACTGAGGTGGGGGTTCAGGGCCAGACTGTACAGCAGAGACCCAGCTTCTCACAAACTTCAGAAGCATCCATAGTTGGCCACCAGAAAAATACCTCCTGGTGTTGATACTGATGGTTTTGATTGCCAGCTTGACAAGATGGGGCTCTCAAGGTCGCTATTGTTTGCCACCATGAACCGGAGTACAGAAAATGGCTTTGTAGGCATAGTGTACTCTTAAGTTATACATTTTCAGAAATAAATGTGAGAGTCTATCGGGGTCTGCTAATGAGCACCTTTGTCTCTGTGAAATAAATACTAAGCCATCTCTTTAGTTGTGACAGTATATAGCCATTATTCTTTTTGTCTGTCTGTCTCCCTCCCTATTTCTCTCCTTTCCTCCATACCCCATCCCCACCCTGTGTCTATTTTTTGTGTTTTTTTCAAAGGTTTTTTTTTTTAAGTCTAAGCATACAATGGCATGATAGTTTATTCCTATGACCCCAGCACTCAGGGACAGAGGCAGGGGGAATTGTTGGGAATTTGAGGACAGCCTGGACTACATAGAAAGTTCTAGGTTGGTTATAGTGTATATGAGACCCTACCTCAAAAGTCCCCCCACAAAAAAAGCCCAGTCAACAAACTAGTGTATTTAGTATATGTTAACTGTTCCAGATACCAGCAATTTCCCATTAGTGATGCAGTTGACAGCTTTATCCAATTTATTATTTGTAGATGCTGAGTTCAGTGGAGATCGTGCAAAAGGTGGAGCTGACAAGCTCCCTTGGTGGCTTTAAGACAAACATTTAGATATTCCCCTCTGTCATTATGGTTTACTTTTCCCCAACATTTGTTTTCCATTGTCTGGTAGAAGAAAGCAGCACATGCTAAAGGAAATCAGGTACATGTCAGGTCTGAAATGATGCCAGAACTCTCCCCTTAGCTGTGTTGCTATCAGGTACGAATACATTTTGATTCAGAACTTTTCTGAAGACCTTGTGCATTGTATTGCAACATCTGCTTCTACATTTTAATTTCTCTCCTTCCTTTTATAGATATTTGCATACTTTTTTTTTCCAAATGAGACCTTTTGTTTGCCACAAGAAAGCTATTACCCAGAATGTTGATGGGTTTTCAGCTATTAAGATGTAATGTATACTTAACTATAAATTTGAAAAGTCTCCATGAACAATCTCAAAGGAATACTCAGAATGCACTCCTGGTAAATTGGCTCATTTCCCTGTAATTTACTGGAAGAGCTGATAGGAGAGGAATCCTAATGTGAAAAGCACATTAATCCCTGGAGTTATATTGTGTGGATTAAATTATTGCTCTCAAAGAATACAACGTATGAGGCCATTTAGCCCTCATTCACACTTGTTATTTAGAGTCACAGTAGAAAAACAACCACTTACCTTTTGATGCACAAAATTAGAACTGATACATTTAATATTATTTTAAAACGAGGCAGGAAGAGTTGCAGTTTTGCATAAGAATTGCTCTTTTCTGAAACAAGGACTGTGTCCCGGAGTAGCATAGAGGTCGGTAATGAAGCTTCTTTCTTCTCCCCTGAGCATCTGCCACCCTGGGCATTGCTAGGTAAGGTGGCCAACTTGCAGGAGCTACAGCTGCAGGGACATTTGGGGTCTTATTTGGAATTTCATCTAACCTTTTCTTTTTCTTTGCCAGGGAACTGGAAGTTGTGGAAACATTGCTTGTGAGAGCAGGTGCTTCTTATTTGGTGAGCCAGCCATCTGCGATGCCAAATGAGTAGAGGAGACCGGAAGCCTCGGCCAAGATTCATCAAAGCCACCAACCACGTCCTGCGCCATGGACACAAAGCTGGACCCTGCCCGGGATGATCTGCCTCTCATGGCCAACACCAGCCACATGCTGGTGAAGCACTATGTCCTGGATCTGGATGTGGATTCTGAAAGTCGAGTCATTGAGGGCACCATAGTTCTTTTCTTTGGAGATGGAAACAGATTTAAAACACAGGCAGTTTCCTCCCAGGACACCATCCAGATGGAGTCAGAGAAAGACTATACTTTTAGGACAACGGAACCCTGCCATGTGCCCAAGATGGATGCAAGTACCTTCTCACCTCAGATGGGGTATAATGAATGTGCAGTCTGTGGTAAAGGTGATCAAGATGCCTTTGATAACGATGGTAACCATGACAACCGGGAATGTGATTCTGAGATCTCTAGCTCAAAGTACTGCTGTGACACAGGGAATCATGGGAGAGAGGATTTCTTGCTCGTGTTGGACTGCTGTGATCTATCTGTGCTAAAGGTAGAGGAGGTGGATGTGGCTGCTGTGCCAGGCCTTGAGAGATTCACAAAGGCTCCCAAGCTCGCAGCCACTCCTGAGAAGCTCAGGCGTGACATTGTCCGTGACCTGGTGGCTCTGCCTGCAGATGCATGGAGGGAGCAGTTCGACTGGTACGCTCGCTGCAGCCAGGCTCCTGGATGTGGGGAGCTCTTCTTTGACACTGACAGTTGGAGCTTACGGATCAGGAGGACGGGGGCTCAGACAGCTGCTGACTTTCCGCATGCCATCAGGATATGGTACAAAACTAAACCTGAGGGGCAGTCAGTGACTTGGACCTCAGACCAGGATGGCAGGTAGGTCATCCAGTGCTTCCTGCCCCTTATCTCTTGCACTTCAGGGTTGCTCTCTAAGAAGAGACTGAGTCTGTGGGGGTGTTTCTGCTTGTCCTGTAGCCTTACCCAGACAGACTCAGCACCAGACAGCAGGTAAATCCTACAGTATGCTGAACTGTTGTCAAGATCACCTCCTGTAAATTAGGATGAAGAGATCCCTTGATTTAGTTCCAACATTGCTGAGTTAGGAGCTTGAAATGTTAGCTTGCTGCTGAAGTGCTGAGCCTGGCTGTTGGTTGGGATCACTGGTGGTGACTTCTAAGGCTGCCTTTGGAGTGGTGCATCTCTGAGCAAGTGCTTTCTCAAAGTATCCTGAGATCTGCTCTGAGACTGGATGGGTGTGAAGCTAGGGCAGCCATGCTGTGACTTTCGCTGGACTTGGCCGGTTGTCACTGCATGTGAACCTCCAGTGCGTTAGAGAGCTGCTTCTGGGGATTAAAGCGGTCAGACCTGTTGAACTGCAAACCGATTTCTTGGGCTGTGGCTCTTGGTTTCTGGGAGTAAAAGATACCTGATTCTTCCAGTCAGGGAAGTCAAAGAATCCCCTCGGCCTTGTCTTACTGACTTTTTAGAATCTTTTGAGAATTTCTAAATCAAACTTTGTTGGTTGTGCGAGTCAGCCTGACGAATCACTGAAGAGGTGGATAGAGGTTCACTCATCTGTTAGCTGCTCTTGAGAGGATTCTCTCAGAACGTTGGCCCCTTTGGTGGAAGTGGCGGTCTCTGGCAATTCCCTGCATCTCTTCTTCCTCACCCTACTCCTCAAACCCGGTAAGATTTGCTCTGAAAGTGCCGCTTTGACATTGAGCTCTAATTAGCCTGTCCCTTGCTCACGATCTTCCCTCTTGCTCTGGTTTCCAGGTGGCTCAGTGGGAGTTTACTTTTTGCCTCATGTCTCTGGGAGTTTGAGGAAGGCTTTGGGAAGAATTGCAGGGTTGGCACAGAGTTCCATGAATACAAAAGCATAGCAATTATTTGTCGTTACCTTACTGGGCTTTCGGTGGAGACTGTGAAGGAGCAACTTCTTATTGTGGCTTCCAAGTTTTTAGAATTACTGAAGATTTTCACCAAGGTTAACCATATAATACTATTAAATATTTAAGTAGGGATTGGTAGTTTTTATACTCCCAGATGCTTTACTTTTGAACTAAAATAGTGGGAAAGAAGAAACCACTGACAGTTGGAAGTATGTTAATGACCTCAAACATGACCTTTTATCCTAAATACTAACTGCTAAGACAGACTTGAATCCATTATGTGCAGAAGTCTTGGTTACCCTGGAGGAAGGTCGACATAGAATTTGGCATGACTCAGTAAGATACATGGTTGTGATGGAAGCCCTTATACCATGTTTTAGTCTGTGTGATTCGTGGAGTCATAAGAGGATACAGTGTTGATTTTAGAAGAAAATCCCAGAAAGCTGCTCTTTCCCTCACTTTCCTTTTAGGAGTGAAACTTTGTGAGACTTTGATTAGAGTCAAGATACCCTTCTATGGATAGCCACAAATCTCATGAAACTCTTCCATGTGCCTAAGATTCTAAGTGTGGTGGCTTCATGCCTGTAATCCCAGAGGCATGCATGGGGTGAAGACAGGAGGATTATAAAAGTTTAAGGTTAGACTGGGCCACAAAATGCGACCCTGATTCAAATCAAGTATATAAACAAACCTAAATGCATCCAGGTGACTGTCTAGAAACTAAGAACTTTCTGTTGATGAAAATTCTGTCGTAATCATGTCAGAGTACTAGCCCTCCTGTTTACCACAGACTGCCAGGCCAGCATGGGGTGCATTTTGTTATCCTTCACAGACATTTCTGGAGAGGCCCCGCTCAGGTTCCATCAGTAGCTAATGTTTCTCCCCGCTTCACATGGTAAAGTCTAGAGCTGCAGTCACTTTGGTTGATAATAACCATTTGGGATGACACACCATCCCAGGAAGGAAAGTGAGATGTAACAATATGTGAAGCTACCTCCCTGGAGAATGTGGACCTAACTTTGCTTTTTGTTTTCCTTTGTACACATGTGTGCCTTTGTGCCGTGCATTGAGTTTCTCTCCATTTAATTTGATGTTGGCTGTCAGCTTGCTGTATATTGCTTTTATTATGTTTAGACACGTTCCTTGTATCCCTGATCTCTCCAGGACTCTTATCATGAAGGGGTGTTGTATTTTGTTGAATGCTTTTTCAGTATCTAGTGAGAGTATCATGTGTTTTTTTTTTCTTTCAATTTGTTTATATGGTAGATTACATTGATAGATTTTCATATGTTGAACCATCCCTGCATCTCTGGGATGAAGCCTACTTACTTGATCATGATGGATGATTTTTTTAATATGTTCTTGGATTCAGTTTGCCGATATTTTATTGAGTATTTTTGCATCAATGTTCATGAGGGAGATTGGTTTGTAATTCTTTCTTGGTTGAGTATTTGTGTGGTTTCGGTATGAGGGTAACTGTAGCCTCATGAAGAGTTTGGCAATGTCCCTTCTGTTTCTATTGTGTGGAACAATTTGAAAAGTACAGGTATTAGTTCTTCTTTGAAATTCTGGTAGAATTCTGTGCTGAAACTATCAGGTTTTTTTTTTTGGTTGGGAGGCTTTTGATGACTGACTGTTTCTATTTCCTTGCAGGTTATAGGTCTATTTAAATTGTTTATTTGGTCTTGATTCAATTTTGGTATGTGGTACCTATCCAGAAAAGTGTCCGTTTCTTTTACATTTCCCAGTTTTGTGGAGTACAGATTTTTAAAGTATGATATAATGATTTTTCTGGATTTCCTATGTGTTTATTGTAATGTTCCCCTTTTCGTTTCTGATTTTATGATGGATGTTCTCACTCTGCCTTTTGATTAATTTGGATAAGGGTTTGTCTATCTTGTTTTTTTCTCAAAGAACCAGGTCTTTGTTTCATTGATTCTATTGTTTTCTTTGTTTCTATTTTATTGATTTTTCAGCCCTCAATTTGATTATTTCTTATCATCTACTCCTGCTGGGTGAGCCTGCTTTTTTTTGTTCTAGAGCTTTCAGGTGTGCTGTTAAGTCACTAGTGTGAGATTTCTCCACTGTCTTTATGTAGGCACTCAGTGCTATGAACTTTCCTCTTAGCACTGCTTTCATAGGGTCCCATAGTTTTGGGTACTTGTTTCTTCATTTTTGTTGAATTCTAGGAAGTCTTTAATTTCTTTCTTTCTTTTCTCCTTGGCCCAAGGGTTACTCAGTTGAGCACTGTTGAATTTCCGTGAGATTGTAGACTTTCTGCAACAAGTCTTGTTGAATTCTAACTTTAAGCCATGGTGATCCGATAAGATATTGGGGGTTATTCCAAATTTTTGTATCTGTGGAGGTTTGCTTTGTTACCAAGTATGTGGTTACTTTTAGAGAAGTTTCCATGAAATGCTGAGAAGAAGGTATATTCTTTTGTATTTGGGTGAAATGTTCTATAGATGTCTGTTAAGACCATTTGAGTCCTTATATCTGTTCTCTTATTTCTCTGTTAAGTTTCTGTCTGGTTGACCTGTCCATTGGGGAGAGGAGGATGCTCAAGTATCCTCCTATCAGTGTGTGGAATTTGATATGTGATTTAAGCTTTAGTAATGTTTCTTTTTAAATATGTGGGTGCTCTTGTATTTGGGGCATAGATGTTCAGGATTGAGACTTCATCTGGAAGGATTTTTCCTGTGATGAGTATGAAGTGTCCTTCTCTGTTTGAATTTTATTTTGTTAGCTACTAGGATATCTATACCTGCTTGTTTTTTAGGTCCATTTGGTTGGGAAATCTTTTCCCAACCCTTTACTCTGAGATGTTGTCTGTCTTTGATGTTGAGGTGTGTTTCTTGTATGTAGCAGGATGGATACGGTTTTCATATCCATTCTCTTAGACCGTGTCATTTTATAGGTGAATTGAGTCCATTGATATTAAGAGATATTAATGACTAGTGATTGTTAATTCCTGTTAATTTTTGATGGTAGTATTTGTGTGTTTCCCTTCTTTGGCATTTGCTGGTGTGAGGTTATTTGTTGCCTGTGCTTTTGTGGGTGCAGCTAGCTTCCTTTGGTTGGATTTTTCCTTCTAGTACTTTCTGTAAGATTGAGTTTGTTGATAGGTATTGTTTAAACCTGGTTTTATCATGGGACATCTTGTTTTCTCCATTGATGGTGATTGAAAGCTTTGCTGGATATAGTAGTCTTGGTTTGTATCCATGGTCTCTTAGTGTCTGTAGCACATCTATCCAGGACCTTCTGGCTTTCATGGTTTCCATTGAGAAGTCAGATGTAATTCTGATAGGTTTGCCTTTATATGTTACTTGGCCTTTTTCCTTTGCAGCTCTTAATATTCTTTCTTTATTATGTATGTTTATTGTTTTGATTATTATATGGCAATTTTTTTCCAGTCCAGTCTATTTGGTGTTCTGTAAGCTTCTTGTACCTTCATAGGCATATCCTCCTTCAGGTTTGGAAAGTTTTCTTCTATGATTTTGTTGAATATATTTTCTCTGCCTTTGAGCCAGACTCCTTCTTCTATCCCTATTATTATTTTCATGTTCTTCCAGATTTCCTGGATGTTTTGTGTTAAGGAGTTGTTGTATTTAACATTTTCTTTGACCAATGAATCTATTTCCTTTACCATATCCTCAACTCCTGAAATTCTGTCTTTCATTTCTTGTATTCTGTTGGTGATGCTTGCCATCTGTAGTTCCTGTTCATTTACCTAGATTTTCTATTTCCAGATTTCCCTCAGTTTGTGTTTTCTTTATTGACTTTATTTCAATTTTCAAGTCTTGAACTGTTTATTTCACCTGTTTGGTTTTTTTTTTAAGCTTTCTTTAAGAGATTTATTGACTTCTCCCAATTTTTTGACTTTTTCTCCAAAAAAATTTTCTTTAAGAAATTTTTATTTTCTCTTTAAGGGTCTCTATCATCTTCAGAAAGTTATATTTAAGGATATTTTCTTCTGCTTCTTCTGGGCTTAGGATGTTCAAGTCGTCCTTTTGTAGGACCACTAGTTTCAGGTGTTGCCATTTTGCTCTTTGGGTTGTTGAATGCATTCTTGCATTGGCACCTTCCCATCTCTTCCTCCAAGGGGTGCCTTTGGCTTAGGTGGTCACTCTTTTTCCAGGTGCAGGCAGGGCCTTGCCTCTGATAGTCATTACTGAGGCTCTGGGGGCTCCTCTCCAGGTGCAGTGGGGGATGTTTGCGGGTGTGGGGAGGCTGATTTGAGGTCTGTGGGGTTCGGTGGCTGGGGGTGGGGGCATGGGATGTGCCTGGGAGCTAAGGTCCAGAGAGCTAGGCCCTCCAGCTGGGAACCTCTTCAGGAACAGCCCGGGCTAAGGCCCAGCCTTTTTTTTTTTCTGGCTTTAGTTTTTTTTTTTTTTTTTTTTTTTTTTTTTTTACATTGCAGATACCCTCTGTCAGATGTATAGCTGATAAATACTTTTTCCAATCTCTAGACTCCCTTTTTACGAGGTTGATAATGTCCTTTGCTTCTTAAGAGAAATTTGTGTCAGGTGTGGTGGCACACACCTTTAATTCCAACACAAGGAAGGGAGAGTCAGGCTGGTCTCTGTAAATTCAAGGCCATCCCAAGTCACAGGGAAGTAATCCTGCCTCAAAAGACCATAAAATTTAAAAAACAAACAAAAAAGCTTTGTTTTTGAGAAGGGGGTCTCCCAAATGCTTGGATCGAAGCATGTACCATCACACCTGGCTAAAACTATTTTTTTATTAATTAAATTTATTTATTTTACAACATGACCACAGTTTCTTCTCTCTTCCCCTTCCCCCTTCCTCCCAACCCACTCCTTTTTAGTTTCTTTTCAGAAAGGGCCAGGCCTCACATGGATCAACAAAACATGGTGTATTAAGTTGCTGTAGGTCTAAACACTCTCCTCGTATTAAGGCTGGGCAGGGCAACCCAGTGTGAGGAACAGAGTCCCAAAAGTCAGCCAAAGCATTAGGGACAGCCTCTGTTCCCACTGTTAGGCTTCCACAAGTATACCAAGCTATGCAACTGTTACATATATGTAGATAGCCAAGGTTAGATCATGCACGCTCTCTGGTTTTCTCGATTCAAACTCTGTGAGCTCCTGTGAACTCAGGTTAGTTGATTCTGTGGGTTCTCTTGTGATGTCCTTGACCTCTCTGGCTCATATTTCCTCCCTCTCTTCAGAAGGATTCCCCAAGCTTGGCCTTAAAAAAAAAATCGAGTATCAGTGGAAAATAACAAATAACAATGCGCAGAATTAGTGTAGTATATTGTAAAATTGAAAGACAAGAGCCCAGGCCTCTCAGAGTCTTGGATGCAGCCATGCTGCCAACAAGTCAAGCAACTGTAGCAGAGTCATTTATAACCAGAGCCTAATTTCTTTATGTGTAACATGAGAAGATTCCATGAGAGAGTAATCGCATTCCTACCTGACCCCAGAAGTGGCCTCCGAAGGCCAAAGCCTGCCTTTGCCCTTGCAGGGACCTTAACCATCCTACATGGAAAACGCCTCTCTTGAGAAAGTCCTGTCCATTTCAGAGCAACAGTGGCCTTTAGACTTGCCGTCTAGATGACAGTGATCAGTCCTGGGTTTGGTAATGGTATCCTGAAGTGGAATTAGAGAGAAAGGGTGAGGAGGTGACCGTTGACAGAACTTCCAAGCAGGAGGTTTGCCCACTGTAGCAGAGTCTGTATCACAGTTTTGTTGAAACACAAGGTTGCAAAAATATTAGATACAATAATAAATGGAAATAAACTGGAAGCCTGGACACTTTGTAACCGTCAGAGACTTCTGGATAGTTCTGGCTTAGCTCCTGTGTCTGTGGCCTCAGGCCGGCCATTTGCCCGTTTTCCAAAGGTCCCTCAAGCCGCCCAGCAGACCTGACCCTTTCAGGCTCCTGTCTCTCTCCTTCTGTAGTCAGCTTTCTTAGTTGCTGGTTGCTGGTCAAAGCCTCTGACAACGATTAATTTGATGGGAAGAGGTAAGCTTGGAACCTTCCAAACCAGAAATCTGCTCTCTCCTGAAAAGTCCTTTCTGCACAGTGGTCAGCAGAGAATGAGCTGTTTCCTGAGTTCTCCGTTCTGTGCTCCTTGAGGTGAAGAACAAGCATGTTGGGGATAGATAGCTCACCTTCCTTGTCTGCTGCATGAATACAGCTCCTGGCTTGCATTGCTTGTCCCTGCTTAATTTCTCCACTCTACCAACTGTGTGACAGTTCTCTATTAAGTTATCTCTACTTACTAGAGCCTGCCCTGTCCTCTCTTTATTTATTGGGCTTGGATGATAGAGGAAAACCATCATCCTGCATGGTCTTTCATATATCGTATGGACGTCAATCACAATGACGTCAATGAAAGTGGGTTCTCTACAAGAACTAGTAGCTTGTTCATTTACACTGTAATTTAAGCTGATTAATTGACATTCGTCATAACTCCAAAACCAGAGTCTCATTCTTTTCCTCAGTTGTTTTCCTGAGAGTCAGTGGTGTGCCTTCTCTGATGTAAGAATGGGTTACTCTGGTTTTGTCGGTCTTTGCCATCTCTGTCAATTGTGATTTAATCATGGAAAGGAATTCTGCTTAGTTTGGGAGGGTTTATACTTGGAGTGACTGAGTCCTAGCTCTTGCTGTTGGTTTCATACCTTGCTTTGCTAATAAGCTTATTACTACAGTCTTCCAAGCCTGGCTGCTGTGACCTCTGCCATCCTGTTTGTGCCAAGCCCTGTTCTTGGCTTCCACACAAGGATCCCACAAGGGCTCCATCTGAGAAGGCGGTTTCCAGGACTGGGAGGGTGGGTCTGCTTGCCAACACTGGCTTTGAGACCACTGCTTGTTTTTCCAAGATTAATAATCACAGAGATCTCCAGCCATGTTTTCTTTTCCAGAATACTTTCCAAAAAGTCAGTAAGAATGTCTCTGAAGCTTTTTTCCTTTGAAGGCAGAAATGCCTAAGGGGAGCATAAATTACAACTTTGCAGAATAGTATTTAAAACCATATCCAGATTTTTTTTTCTTAAAACACACACACCACACCACCCCCAACAAACACACATTTTCACATATTTGATTCATTTGGGAGGAATTGACATAGCTGGCCCTTGGCGTGTTCCGTTTCAATGTGCCTAGAGTCAGCTCTAAAGCCTCCTGTGTTTCTTCTTGGAAAGGTCACATGACCTTCCTGCCATGGTGGTGAGATAAATGACGACTCATTTTACAGATTCTTCCCTTCTCTCTTTGTCTTTCCTCTACAGGCCGTGTGTTTATACTATGGGATCCCCCATCAACAACAGGGCCCTTTTTCCATGCCAGGAACCACCGGTTGCCATGTCAACATGGCAGGCTACAGTTCGAGCAGCTGCATCTTTTGTTGTTTTAATGAGTGGGGAAAATTCTGCCAAGCCCACACCACTTCGAGAAGGTACTGTACATGTGTTCTGTCTATTTGGGTGTGACGCACACGCTGGACCCAGGGACCCATCAACTGTGCTATAGCCTCTGAGGGAGCAGCTTTCCTAGTGAGATTGGAACAAAACCCTGTCAGACAAAGCACAGGCTTGCAGGGGGAGGGCCACTTGGGAGTCTGGGCATGGGTTTCCAGACTGTCTGTGCCAACGTTACCAATTCATAGTTGATTCCAGAGTCATCCTTACCTGGTGGTTTGTGGAGCAAAGTGGGTGGTCTTGGTTGAAGACTTCATGGAGCGGCAAGCATGGCCGTGGAAACACATTAGAGTCGAGCTGTGTGTGCTTTGGACGTGGTATCTATATGCGGTTGCCTGTTTTTCTGAGAGGCAGTACTCAGGCCAGCCAACTTGCTGGGCTTGGAAACCTGAACCCAGGGTGTGTCAGGATGGTGGCGAGAGTCACCCCATCACCTGGGTTTCTTGCATGGCGCTCTCTTGTTTTGTTACCACTGTCCATTTGATGTCTTCAGCACGCTGATGCCAGGAAACAGTACTCAAAAACCAAAGTGAAATAATTTGGAAGAATGACTCCTACATTGTTTCCCACCCCACCCCACCCCCGTCCCTCAGAGCCACGTGTGTCAAGAGGCGCTAAATTGTGACTACGCGTGCAGCGCCATCTGCTTCTTTTGTTAACACTACACTGAGTATTTCAGGTTGCCATGCACTTTAGAAACATAATTCCAAACATCAGCGGCTTTTATAGTCTGAGCGCATCAGAACCTGCCTGACTCTTGCATTGGCGGGTAGTTTGATCACCAGATTGTTTTCCTGTTATCAATACGGTTGTATTAGGTTCCCAAGGAGGTGACTGGATGAATGAATGGTGGTGGGTGTGAACCGGGGCAGGTCGAGGCTGTGTCATGTGACCCACAGTATTTTCCAGGTCATGTCACCTTACCTAGTGTCCTGCGACCTTTGAAATGGTGCCCGTGGGGAAGGCAAGGGTCCTCCTTTAGTTTGATAATCTAAACCATTACCTGTTTTCTACACGGAGAGGCTCAGGGTTGCTGAATTTATCCGTTCTGATTTGAGGTATCTGCTTCACCGTTGGTTAGACTTGTTGCATATGTACCAGATTCTTGAGTTTAATAATTCTTTTAAATGTAGAACCTTTAGATAATATACTTACAAATGAAAAAGGACATAAAAGTCTTTTTATGTTGCTTTTTAAAATCTGGGGTGGGGTTGACCTTTTTTTTTTCTATTTATTTATTTATTTAAGATTTCTGCCTCCCCTCCACCGCCTCCCTTATCCCTCCCTCTCCCTCAATCAAGTCCCCCTCCCTCATCAGCCAGAAGAGCAGTCCGGGTTCTCTGCCTTGTGGGAAGTCCAAGGACCTCCCACCTCCTTCCAGGTCTAGTAAGGTGAGCATCCAAACTGCCTAGGCTCCTACAAAGCCAGTATGTGCAGTAGGATCAAAACCCAGTGTCCTTGTTCTTGACTTCTCAGCAGTCCTCATTGTCCGCTATGTTCAGCGAGTCCGGTTTTATCCCATGCTTTTTCAGAACCAGTCCAGCTGGCCTTGTTGAGTTCCCAATAGATCATCCCCAATGTCTCAGTATGTGGGTGCGCAAGAAGATGAACCCAAAGAAAGACATATAGTCATCCTCCTGGAGATTAACTTTCATCAGGCGATGAAAGCAGACAGAGACAGAGACCCAAATTGGAACACCGGACTGAAACCCCAAGGTCCAAATCAGGAGCAGAGGGAGAGAGAGCATGAGCAAGGAACTCAGGACCCCGTGGGGCTGACCTTTTCATTGCAGTCTGTTTGAGACAGCCTTTGTCCATGCATATACCATTTCTTTAAATTATTGGAGAATTTTATACATGCAATATGTATTTTGATCAAGTTCATCCCCTCATCCCTTACATCCAATTCCTCCCCACCCCCGCTTTTCCCTCCCGTTGTATCTGTTTAGAGCTACGGTGTGTGTATGGGTGTGGGACCATCCACTGGAGCATGGACAGCCACTCGGGGGCTGCATCCCTGAAGAAAAGGGACTTTCCCTCTCCCAGCAGCCATCAGTTCCCAGAACCTCCTCAGCTAAGGGTGGGACTCCATTTGCTCCTCCCTGATCTGTGCTGGGGATTTTGACTGGCTTGGTCCAGGTTTTGTCAGGTGCTATGAGTTTCTGTACGCAGCACTGACGTGTTCAGCAAATACTGTTTTGCTGCAGACATCCATTTTTCTGGCTCTGCAATCTGTCCTTGACTTCTTCCAAGAAGACCCCTAAGCCTTGAAAGAGGGGCTGTGGAACGATGTCCCATTTCTTATTCTGTGCACACCGACTGGTTGAAAGTCTTTGCGCTGTAAAAAGATGCTTCTCTGGGAGGGTTGGCAAATGCATTGGTCTATGTGCTTAGGAGCAGTGTATTGCTGTTTAGCAGAATGATAGTACTAGATTCTTCCATAGGACCTATGACAGCCGTCTTGGGTTTTTATACCAGTTAAAGGTATTAGGCATGGGTTGCATTTTGTGGAGCAGGCTTGAAATCCAGTCAGGAAGTGGTTGGTTGCTCCTACAACATTCATGACACTCTTACAGCCATGAGCATCTTTCCATGTCACAGTTGGACTGTAGTAGCTCACAGGCTTCATACCCTCCAGCACTGTGAAAGCTATCCAGCAGGAATGAACCTTCCAGACCAGTACCAGCTTGATTTTGCCATGCTCTACGACTCAGGTATGTAATATCTTTAGCAACATGGCCTTACCATAAAGTTCTGGAAGGTAACTGAGATTAATAACAATCGCCTGCTCTGTTAACGGCAATCTGTGGGACTCCACTGACAGCTCAAAGAGAGAGAACCCATTCTAGAAGTGCACTTTTTATTTGATAGTCTGTGGTGTCTGGGAGGAATAATGTTCCCTGTTTTAGGGTAACTTCCTCTAAACCTCTTGTAGAAGATACATATTTCACATACATGTACAATATACATACATACATACCTACATATGGAGATCCTGCAGTAGTAGTAGGTTTCAGTGGCGTTTTCACAGGTGTTTCCTGTCCCTTCTCCACTCTGCCCTTCCTCTCTCACCACATTAACCCTTCTGTTCCCACATTCCTTTTCCCTCTTCACGCTTCCTGCGTTCTGTCCTCTTTTCCTTGATGTCCTCTCCCATGGCTGCTTACTGGTTTCCTGACATGTGTGGGTACGCTGATTTAGGCACACGCATCTGAATGTTCCCAGCATCCACACAAGAGAAAGAGCTGAACTTGCAGTGTTCGTGTTTATAGGTCTGTTACCTCACTCAGGATGGTTATTGATAGTTCCATCCATTTACGTGCAGATTTTACAATTTCATAGTTTTTTACAAATGAATAATCCATTGTGTAAATATACCACATTTCCATTATCCATTCCTCAGTTGATGGACATCTGTGCTCTCTCCATTTTGTGGCTATTATGAAAGAGCGGCAATGAACATGAACAATCAAGTATTTCAGTAGTAGGGTATAGGGTCCTTTGGGACTAGTTTTGGAGGTGATTCAGCTGGATCATATGGTAGATCTATCTCTAGCTTTTTGAAGAACCGCTACACTTATTTCACAATGGCTACACCAGCTTTCTCTCTCACCTTTTCCCTCAGTTGTCTTTTTTTTTTCTTTATCTTAGCTATTGTAACTTGGGTAGGATGAAATATCAAAATAGTTTAAATTTATATTTCTCTTATGGTCAAGGATGTTTAAAATATTTCTCAGCCATTTGTATTTCTTCTTTTGAAAATTGTGTTTAAATACATGCCCCAGTTGTAAGTTAGGTACAAACCTCCCATTTGGTGTTTAGCTTTTGAAATCTTTGTATATACTGGACATTAACCCTTTGTTAGATGGATAGCTGGTAAAGGCTTGTTTCCCATTCTGTAGGCTGCCTCTTTGCTGTACAGAAACATTTTAGCTTCATGAGGTCCCATTTCTCAATTGTTGGTCTCAATGCCTGTGCTACACGTTTTGATATAGGGACTCGTGTCCCCTCGGCTACCCTCAGACTTGCTATGTAGTATGGTGTAAGCAAAGCGCTCTATAAGCTGAACTCTGCCCCAGCCCAGTACAGGTCCCTTCTTACTGCCCTTCCCCAGCTTCCTGACAACCTGCCTCAGAGGCACCTCAGCTCCTGGCCACACTCGCTCAGCTTTTGTCTTTCGCGGAGTGAACTGCACGTGTGTGCGCTGGTCTTCCTTTAGAGCCGAGGAAACTGCACGTGTGTGCGCTGGCCTTTAGAGCTGAGGGAACCACACATGTGTGCGCTGGCCTTCCTTTAGAGCCGAGGGAACTGCACGTGTGTGCACTGGTCTTTAGAGCTGAGGGAACCACACATGTGTGTGTGCACTGATCTTCCTTTAGAGGATCGGGAAGTTTAATACAATCTGGGATTCAAATGCGTTTTCTTCTATATTTTGCTTTGTGTTATATCTTTCAGAGGTACTGTTATTGTTTTATATTTCACCCAGTTTCAAATTATATGTTGAATAAATGTTTAAACTGATTTTTTATTCTTGATCTCGTAAGCTTAAATGTTTTTCAGTTGTTTGAGGAAACAATTTTAAAATTTTTTTCTCTAAAAGTGGGTTTATTCTCTCTCTCTTTTCTTTTGTTTCTTGAGACAGGGTTTCTCTATGTTACATTACAGCATTAGCTGTCCTGGAACTCACTCTAGACCAGGCTGGCTTCGAACTCGCAGAGATCAGCCTGCCTCTGCCTTCTGAGTGCCAGGATTAAAGGCGTGCGCCACCACCCCCAACCCTATAGTTCATTTTTTAATGTCCTCCTATTCTTTGATTGACTGTGAAATGTGTTCACTTATGAACAATTCTTGACTTAGATATTAACTTTTTTCTTCAAGTAAGGACTGGATGAGGATGCTGGCTGTCTTTGAGCATCTCTGACCTTTCTGCCTCTGCCCCCAGGTGCTGGCACGGTTCTGTAGACTCCACACCCAGCCCTACTTCACTGTTTTCCTCTGAGATAACTGCTATTGCTCTCACCACTTACGTGACATTCTGAGGATAAATCTTACATTAAGATTTCATTTTTGAAAGAAGTTTGGCATTGCTGCCCACACGCTCTTTGCTTTTTGAAATTTTATGTAATTCAAACTTTAGCTCTAGATGATGTGGTACCTTCCTTTCTAATCGGCTGAGCTGCAGTGTGAGGTACTTACTCTCAATGTGTATTTTAAATGTGTCATTCAATGATTTGACACTGTCCCATAGTAGCACAGGCCAGTTCCATCATCCAGAGGGCTCCTGGTGTGCACTTATTCCTCCCCGTCCTTCCTTCGGTGTCCCTGACCTGATTTCCATCTCCAGGAGTTAGCTCTGCTGTGTATTCCAGTGGGCCTGCCTTCAACTCAGCCTGCTGCTCCCATAAAAACCAGCCTTTAATCCATGGATGGGATTCTTGGTATGAATGACCCTCGTTCCACCCACTTACCTATTGTAGACAGGTTGTTTGGGCCAGCTCAGAAATTATGCTCTAATGTCACATCTGTGACTTCTTTGAAGCCATGGCTCGCATTTCTCATGGTGAACTCCTGAGACTAGAATGTCTAGATCATGTGATAAACATCTGTTTTTGCTTCTAAACTTAAATTGAGGTTCATTGTCTGCCAGGTACTGTCTCAAAACTGCTCTCGTGGTTTTGTATTCTTACCAGCAGCATCTGTGAGCTCTGGTTGTTGTTCACTATAGAGTGCTTAGCACAAACAGTCTTCAGAGCTGGCCCTCGAGGCCGTGTGAAATGCTGTCTCATGTCTGATGCTGTTGAGCACTTTTCACGCGTTACTGCACCTAAGTTTTTATTGTAGAGCATCTGTAGTTCGGTTTTTTGTTTGTTTGGTTTTGGTTTTGGTTGTACTCTTTTGGGGGCCCACCACCCAGCTCCCAAATAAATACATGAAGACTTATTCTTATTTCTGAATATTCAACCTTAGTTTGGCTTGTTTCTAGCCAGCTTTTCTTTCTTTCTTTTTTTAAAGATTTATTTATTATGTATACAACATTCTCCCTCGATGTATGCCCGCACGCCAGAGGAGGGCAGCAGATTTCAGTACAGATGGTTGTGAGCCACCATGTGGTTGCTGGGAATTGAACTTAGGACCTCTGGAAGAGCAGCCAGTGCTCTTAACCTCTAAGCCATCTCTTCAGCCCCCTAGCCAGCTTTTCTTAAATTAGCCTATCTACCTTTTGCATCTGGGCCTTTACCTTTCTCTATTCTGTATTCTTTTCTTTCCTTCTTACTCTGTGGCTGGTTGTGTGGCTGGGTTACTGCCTGCTGGTGTCCTCTCTCCTACCCTTTTTCTTGCTCTTTCCCCCTTCCCTTTCTCTTCTCCTCCTATTTATTCTCTCTGCATGCCAGTCTCTTATTGGCTGTTCAGCTTTTTATTAGACCAATCATGTGTTTTAAACAGGCAAAACAATACCGCTTTACGGAGTTAAACAAACGCAACATAAAAGAATACAACAGCTTTGCATCATTAAACAAATGTTCCACAGCATAAACAAATGGAACACATCTTAAACTAGTATTCCACAGCGGCCTCTGCACAGGTCATTTGAGGGTTCTGAATGTGTGTCTTTTGTCTGTAGATATGCGAATTCTTTGTCTAATGCTAAGACATGGTGCAAGAGAGGTAACTGAGAGTCCTACATCATGCAGGCATCAGGAAGTGAAGTGTCACACTGAGTGAAACTAGCAAAAGAGACCTCAAAGCCCACCCCCACAGTGACACACTTCCCCCAACAATGCCACACCTCGTGATAGTATCACTTCTTTTGGGGGCCATTTTCTTTCAAATTACCACACTCCACTTCCTAGCCCCCAAAATCTTGTAGCAATATCATAATGCAAAATTGCATTTAGTCCAACTTCAAAAGTCCCCATAGTCTATCACAATCTCAACAATCTTTAAAAGTTCAAAGTCTTTTCTGAGATTCATGTAGTCTCTTAACTATAATCTCATAAAATCAAAGTCAAAAAGTAGATTACATACTTCCAATATATTATATCACAGGATATGCATTACCATTCCAAATTGTAGGGAAGGGAGCATAGTGAGGGAATACTGGACCAGAGCAAGACCAAAAACCAACTGGGCAAACTCCAAACTGCATCTCCACGTCTGATGTCAAAGTGCTCTTCAGATCTCCAACTCCTTTCAGCTTTGTTAGCTACATCACACTTTTTCTTGGGCTGTTTCCATGCCCTGTTAGCAGCTTTCTTCAACAGGTATCCCACAACTCTGCCATCTTCAACCTTGGGGTCTCCAAGGTAATCCAGGCTTCAACTTTGTATCCTTACACATTAACCTCTCTTGTCCTCCATTCAGAGACACCCTTGACACATGCCTGGCCTCCCCAGCTTTTCTTAGTCCTGGAAGGTTCCATAATGCCCTCCTTCTATCCTTAAAACCAGGATCACTTGGCTGAAGCTGCCAAGTTCTACTGTGTAAGCAGTAAGGGCTGGATGCTTTCACACACCAGCGTCACACACCGCTGACAGGTTCTGTGCATTGCCTGTTTTCTGGGTTATGGCTGTTGCCTGCGATGTCTTCCAAGCTCAGGTGAGAATTTACAAGGAAGAGTCTCAGGACCAGAATCTTTGTTCTGATTTCTACCCCACTTGCCTTTTATCAGTCTGTCTACTTAAAGATTATCATTAAAAATTAGAATAATCAGGAGACTGATAGGAGCAAGAGTTTAAGGTCAGTCTGGACTACACAGTGAGACCCTACCCCCGCCCCCAAAAAACAGAAAAAAAAAATTAAACTAACATTTTCACAGAAAACTTCAGTATTTCCAGGAATATTTGTGGGCCTTTTCCTTAGAATTCTGGGCAAGAGCAGGGTCTTCATAGAGATGCTTGGGGTTTCCTGTTCATGGCTCTTACACCACCTCACAAAACCTTTCCCAGACCAGCCCAAGGACAGATTGAGGTTGAAAAGGAGAAAGAACTCTCCCCGGAGCTCATCAGAGGACAAGCAGGGAATGGTACTGCTGAAGCCCAAGTTGACTGGACTAGGAGTGTGGGCGGCGCTCACAGCTGGGTCCACAGGCCTCGGCGGAAAGGCGTGGGGGGGGAGGCGGGGAGACCGTGGTCTCCCTCAGCCAGGCCTGCCTCCTTAGGTCCTCCACCCTCCTGTGTACAGTCCCTGGAAGCCTGAGTAGCCAGCCCTGCCCAGCCAGTCTGGTTCTGTCACCGTGGCACGCCATCAGCCCCATTAGCACGTTTACCAGGTACTGGCCAGTTTCCTGAGATGTAAGCATCTCGGAGCCAGTCACAGACATGGCAGCGGTCCTTGGGCAGGAGACATCAGAAGAGAGCCCTCTGAGTCTGTGTTCCACCAGGAAATCATCCTTCCTAACAATTTGTAAAAGAAAGCTAATGGTCGGGGCCATCCACAACAGCCATCGTAAGAACTTTATTACCTAAGTAGTCATCTCTCTTCCACCTCCTCTCCTCCCTCTCTTTCTTCATTTCTTTCTTTTCAGAAAGGCTAAGTTAAGACCATACATTGAGATGAACTTGTTTGACTGATTTAACTATTCGGCTTCCTCATCTTAAAATCATTTTGGCAGGAATGTTACCTATGCCAGCTCTGTTCCACTTGCAATGCCTTGTGTATAATAGGGGCTGAGAAATGTGCGTGCTGAATGTGGCCTGTGTAATCAGATGAAAGTACGTTTCCTGGCAAAAACACTGAAGACCGTTGTAGGTGATGACAGAAGCGACTCCATGCTCGTTGCTTTCCTTGGTGCTGATTTCTCTCAGTAACTTAAAAAAGAAAAAAAAAAACTCATTTTCCCCTAGTAATTATTTTGTTGTTGTTGTTGTTTTTAAGATTGTATTTGTAAGTTGTAGTGTAGTGCTAGCAGGGGCCAGAAGAGGTCATCAGATCCTTTGGAGCTAGAGATGTAGGTGGTTATGAGCCCCTGGATGTGGGTGCTGGGAACCAAGAGCAGTATATGGGCTTAACCTCTGAGCTAGCTCACCAGGCCCCTTGCTTTATTTATAAATCTAATTTGACTTCTTACAAATTAAATAAATTATTTTTCCAGGATATTTCTTCTGTTTTTATTTTCAAAGTAGAAAGTGTAAATGTTGCCAGGCAGGGAATGACACACGCCTTTAATCCCAGCACTCAAGAGACAGAGACAGGCGGATCTCTGTGAGTTTGAGGTCTGGTCTATAGAGCAAGTTCCAGGACAACTTGGGCTACATAGAGAAACCTTGTCTTGAAAAACAAAATAAAAGTATAAATGTCACTTGCCACTCTCTGGCTGTCTAATAGACCAGTTCTCTGATATTCTTTTTCATGACTGGGAAATTTTAGGGAGAAGGATTTACGGAGCCAGACCCTCCCCGACTAAAAGCTAGCTTTGTTTCCCCTTTTGATGGCTCAAAATAAGCAACACAGTGGAGAATGCTCTCACGGTGTGCAAGCAGGGGTCACGTGTAAGGAAGTAGTGAATTAAAAGACATTTAGGGATGGTTATGATCAAATGCTTTACCCACAAAAAGAAAATGCAAAGTAGAGACGCTTCTTGGTTTGGGAACTGGGAACTCAGACTGGGCTGTGCGTGCATGAGCTGTGAAGGCCAAGTGTGGAGTGAACATATGTGTCGGTCCCGGTAGAAAGCTGCCCTCCAGCCAGGCTGCGTGCTGCCGTTCTGTCGCTCATGTGGACCCTGATGATGTCTTACACATTTCGGTCCTTTAACCTGTGTTTTGTCGTCATTGTTCTCCTCTCAGCACCGTGTTCCATGCACATGTGATATGTGGAGGCTATGTGTTCCATGCACATGTGATATGTGGAGGCTATGTGTTCCATGCACATGTAATATGTGGTTATGTGTTCCATGCACATGTGATATGCGGAGGTTATGTGTTCCATGCACATGTGATATGTGGAGGCTATGTGTTCCATGCACATGTGATATGTGGAGGCTATGTGTTCCATGCACATGTGATATGCGGAGGCTATGTGTTCCATGCACATGTAATATGCGGAGGCTATGTGCTCCATGCACATGTAATATGCGGAGGTTATGTGTTCCATGCACATGTAATATGCGGAGGCTATGTGTTCCGTGCACATGTAATATGCGGAGGTTATGTGTTCCATGCACATGTAATATGCGGAGGTTATGTGTTCCGTGCACATGTGATATGTGGAGGCTATGTGTTCCGTGCACATGTGATATGCGGAGGTTATGTGTTCCATGCACATGTAATATGTGGAGGTTATGTGTTCCGTGCACATGTAATATGTAGAGGTTATGGTTTTTCTGTTTTTAGACTACAGTGCTTCTGGCAGCATTCTCACTGCTATGCATCTGTGTCTTGGCCTAGACATTCATGAATGTTTGAATGAGAGGCATTATTGTTTGCCTTCTGACCAGCCACCAGACAGGTGGTGTTCTGTCCACTGGTGTCCTTGGTGTTTCAGGGACGCTAGCTGTCTGCATTGTGGTTGTGTACACCAGGGAGACAGTGTTTCTTAGGGACGCCTTGAAGCCGTGAGATGAGATGCTCATGACCTCCACAGCAGCACTCAGCAGGTGGCGCTCTTCCACCTTTGCAGGTTATTCTCTCCAGGTCTCCTGGCAAGAGGGTTTGTAGGGTAGCATTGGCCTATGAAGCTATTGTCTGGCCTGGTTAGGGAAGGCTAGTGGGCACTGACCCACCTGCTGCCAGTGACAGCCTTTGGGCAGTAGTGGGGGGCTGCCATGGCCATGTCCGTGCAGAAGTGCCAACCACCCATGGAGAGGCAGCGTCCCAAGAGTCATAACAGGAGAAATGCTGGGTTTGCCGGAGCCCCAGAGGATGGAGAAGGACTCCATGAGGGGAAGAACAATGGAAATTGGGAGCCTACATTCTTTTCAATGCATACATTTTACTTATTATATGTTTCTATGATATACGTATTTATATAATATAGTTCTCATACACTTATAAATACATGTATCCTTATGCAGCTTGCATTTGTGATGCTGTTCCTGAAGCATTCCTACCAGATGGAACAGTTTGGGCTGGATGCTCTGAAGAAAGAATTGTAGGTAGGGTGATAGTCTTGGGGTAGGAAATACATTAGATTTGAGGAGGTAAATGCTATCCGTTGAATGAGAGCACATACAACTGACATTGCTGAGCGCTTTGTTCTGTTTGTCTGGCTGGCAGTAGACTCTTCCAAAGCTACATGAGTGCTTCCAATAGGAAGACTTGAGTGCCTGTTTTAATTTTCAGTGAAAACAACAATTTTGTTAAAACTCTCATGTATTTGTCTGTCTTTGAACTGATATTTCTTTTTTTTAAAAAAAAGATTTATTTATTATGTGTACAGTATTCTCAGTATTCTGTCTGCATGTATGCCTTCAGGCCAGAGGAGGGCACCAGATCTCATTACAGATGGTTGTGAGCCACCATGTGGTTGCTGGGAATTGAACTCAGGACCCTTGGAAGAGCAGACAGTTCTCTTAACTGCTGAGCCATCTCTCCAGCCCCCCTGATATTTCTTTATTAGTTGATTTTATTTTGTTGTTTTTGTTTGTTTTGTTCTTTGATCTACAAGACCTCATGTAGATCAGACTGTCCTCAAGGTTGCTCTACAACCAGTTATGACTTTGAATATGTGTCCTACCTTCACCTCCCAGCTGGTGGCGCTGTAGATATGCACCGCTGTGCCCAGTGTAGGTACTGAGGACTGGACTGAGGAGTCCTTCGTGCTAGGCAGCACTCTGCCAATTGAAAACCGCCTCAGCTGACTCTAAATGTCAAGCCTTCTGCGAGCTGCTTAGCTTTGTGAAGATAAAGCCAACCAGCTCTTGCCTGTGTAGCAGTAAGGTGGTATATGGTGGTAGCTGCCTTTGAGGTTTCGGTAGTAGACCAGGTATGCAAGACTTGACTACCCATATACCTCACTAGTTTACTCTTGGTGATTGGTAGAACCAAAAAGTGACCACAGGACCTTGATTTTTCTCATTTTATCCCTTTCATAAAAATGCTTGTCTCCAGATACCAAGTCACGGTCACATCCCCTCCCTCCCCGGCTCTCACGCCATGAACTGACTGCTCTGTCACCCTTTGTCTCTCTTCACTGGTAACTCCTTATGATGAGAGTCTTCACATCGATGCCAAGGACAGTTATCAGTGCAGTGATGAAAACAGTGACTTGGGTAATTGTGTTAGTGCTTTCTAGGTTATGGTGTACTTATTTTCAGAAGTAACTTTTATTGTAGTGTATATAATGTGCTGGGCGTCAAACCCAGACCTTTGTGCATGCTTCATGAATACTCATAACTGAACTGCATCATAGCCAAAACCAACTTTTTAAATTGTCTCTTTTGAAAACCAACCCCTTTCAAGTCCTGTTATTACTGCAAAATCCAGTTATCTCGAAGGAAAATTTCAGTCCTGTTTCGAAGATGAAAATGTTTATTTGGATCTTATTGTGGTTGCTACTGCACCTGTGAGACAGATGTCTCATCGCACAACCTCCTTGTGATGGTGTTGAAATGGCCCCTAAATGTATTCCAATTTGAGAAAATGATATAGGGGTATATAGTATAAAGAACTCTGCTCTCTTTTTGAGGGGGTTGCAGAATCTGTGTAAGAAGGTGGTGGGCTTGACTGCTTGAGCCTGTGTGAGGGAGGACCATTACTTCTGGCTGTTTCCACAGCCCCCATCTCTGCTGCCCCTATAATGAGTCCAGGCCTCTCTATGAAGTCATCCAGGGTGGGATGGGCTTCTGGCTTCTTCAGAGGAAAAACTTTGCCTAATGTAAGTACAGTGTGTTCTCTTTGTTTTGCAGCTGGTTCTGTGAGGGGGTTGGGTTGCAAGTGGGTTGAATAAAAAGAAAAATGAAGGCATTCACTGTTTCATGGAGGACAGCTCACTGAAAGTAAACAGCATTTAAATAGTCTCCAAATGGCCCATTCTATATGAAGTCATGCCGGATGCCCCCTTTGGGCTGTCATTCTCCTTAAATGGATCACTTTGTTTGTACTGTGTATTCATGCCATTCAACCTTAAACCTCAAACATGGGCCTCATCAGGTCATGGTCTCAACGCACATATGGCAGCCATACCTTCAAACATCCTTGCTCACGCCTTCAGAAAGTCTCCCGGAGTGGCTGGGAGAGGCAGCTGCAGAGCAGGGAGGTCGCAAGCGATGTCAGCAGCAGTGACAACGGCAGCGTCCAACACTGAGACCAGGACTGTGCCCCGTGACTCTGTCTGCTTGTCCGCTTTATTCCTCATGGTTGTTCCTCTGGTACACACGAGGGAATTGTGTAGATCCGTTACCAGTTGTGTCTGCAGGGCAGGCTGACCACAAGGGGCAGACTCTGGAATGTATGCCCTGCACTCCACGGGTACCCCCTGGCTGTAGGCAGGCTTTGAAGACTCGTAGGAGACTGGCCCAAGAGCAACACAGAAGAGGCTTTTCTTCCTGGTAAGAAGTCTAAAAATGTCCTCATAGTCCAAGCTGAAAGCCCTTCCCAGAGCACAGGAAGTTCTCCACAGTCCAGGCTGGCTCTAGCATTGCCCAGGATTGGATCAGGACAGATGTTCATGGACAGATGTGTTTGAGAAATGCTCCCTAGAAGCTTGGTGGATCAGTGGGGGCCTTGGGAACTAGATCTCTAAGGGCTGACCAGCTGGTGTGCCATGTGATGCCACATTTTGTTTTTAAAGTCTGAGGTATAAAATGGTCTTCTCCAAGGAGGCCATCTGCAGCACTTCAGACACAATTCCAAGTATGGACAGATGTGCAGGTGCAGGTTCTCTGTTGGCACATTCAGGAGCCAGGCGGTGGTGGCGCATGCCTGGAGACAGAGGCAGAGGCAGGTGGATCTTTGTGAGTTTGAAGCCAGCCTGGGTCTACAAGAGCTAATTCCAGGACAGGCTCCAAAACTACAGAGAGACCCTGTCTCAAAAAAAAAAAAAAATATATATATATATATATATAAACAAGAGGAAGAAGAAGAAAAGAAGAGGAAGCACACACATTCAGCTGCTGATGTTGTCAGGGTACTTTTTCCACATGGGACAATGCTCAGTCTGTCCCTGACATTCCCCAGAAGAATGAACTAGCAAACAATGTGATTGTCCGCACACTAAAATGCAAGCAAGCAAACAACGTTCTTTCCATTGTTAAGGGAAGACCTTGGAGGAGCAGCGCTGGCTCCAGATGTCTGGGCTGGACCCCAGCTCAGCTTTGCTGTAGCTTTCTCTGTCTCACCCCAGACTCCATGCTGTTTAAGCTGCTAGCGTGTTGTACATACCTAGGCCCCCTTATTCCTGCGCCATCGTGCCCCGTTGTGCCTTCCCTACTGCACCTGAGTGCCAGGTGAGGTGTCACCATAAGATTGGCCTTCCAGTCCTGGTGAACGTAGGATTTGCTTCAGTCCTTACTTCTCTGCAATCTCTAACACTAGACAGACTGCAAAAGAGCAGGTAAAGCCCCGTGCCTGGCATTGGCAGAAAGCCCTGGTGTGCAGCATGCCATTCCTAAAGGGATTCTTTTCAGGGGACTGCCTGTTCCTTATTTCCAGATTGTTCCTTCCCAGTTGTACTTTATCATTTCAATAGTGTCTCAAGATTGAAGTATGTCCTTTTCTCTAGGCATGGTGACTTCCCCTTCCAATCCCAGCTCCTGGGGTAAAGAGAAGGGTTGCCATGGGTTTGAGGCCAGTCAAAAGAAAAAAAAATTTCTTTTTAATGATTTAACTTTAGCTATTTTACATTAAAATACAATATTTAAGAGCCAAATAATTATTGCTTTTGTTACATTCTTTTCCCCAAAGAGCAGTTAATCATCTTGCTTTATCATTCTTCCTGCTTAAGAAATAACTGCTTTCAGGTGGGCCTTGCAGGATACACCTCTACCCGCAGCTGCTCTGGAGCCGAGGCAGACAGAGCTCTAGTTCAAGGCCAGCCTAGGCACTTAGTGAGGTTCTGTCTTAAAGTAAAAGTAACAAGAGGGTGGAGGACACAGCACAGTGTTTGAGCGCTCGCCTATGGGCAAAAATAAATAAAATAGAAAGTGAAGTAGTTACTTCTTCCTCTTTCTCTGCTTCTTGGCATTCCCCTCCCCCACATCCTTTGCTGAGGATTTTGGTTACTCACAGATGGGCCTTCCCAGTGTCCTGTCTTCTCTTTGTGGGTCACAGGATTTGGTTGGATCAATGCCTCAGGTTTGTGTGTGTGAAGAGCCAGAGCCTTGTAGAAAAACTGTAGTTGTGCCCTTTCTAGGTGTCCATTCTGCTGGGAATTAGTAATAGTGCCTTGGTGTCACCTTGGGTTTCCATGTGTCCATCAAGCCCAGACTCTGTGGTCTCTGGGCCAGTGGGCAGCCTCCATGGGTGTGGGTCATGGCTCTGCAGGTGTCCTTTCTTTTCTCTCGCCTCTTTGAAGCACACTTCTGTAGATGAATATGGGCGTTTAGGAGGTGGATGTTTTTGGACTCTTCTGTTGAATGAGGAGCGGCGGGGCTGCGTCCCCAACACCCCGGCCGCTTGGCTAGCTCATGCCCGAAATAACAACACACAAACTGTATTCATTTAAGAACTGCTTGGCCCATGAACTCTAGCCCTTACAGGCTAATTCTCGCACCTGGACTAGCCCATTTCTAATGATGTGTGTAAGCACCCCAAGGTGCGCTT
>NW_026067927.1:40222050-40226837 GCF_014885135.2 Alexandromys fortis
TTCAGCTTTTCACCAACACCGTTTAAGTGTTTCGTGGCAGGAACTCTTAATGAGCTACAGGGTTTTGCAGCTGAAGCTGAGTCAGGAAGCCTCTCTTAGATGAGAGCGCTTGCTTGCCTCTAGCAAGCGGAGCAGACCCAAGAAATTTCTGCTACCAAGAAAACATGCTTCACTCCATTCTTTCCCAAGCTTTCTCAGGCTTTTTGTGGATTCAGTTAGCCTCACGTTAGGCAGCCATCTGTTGAAATAGGAGCGGTGGGGCTGCGTCCCCAACACCCCGGCCGCTTGGCTAGCTCATGCCCGAAATAACAACACACAAACTGTATTCATTTAAGAACTGCTTGGCCCATGAACTCTAGCCCTTACAGGCTAATTCTCGCACCTGGACTAGCCCATTTCTAATGATGTGTGTAAGCACCCCAAGGTGCGCTTACCGGGAAGAGTCTAGCCTCTGTCCATCCTGGTGTCTCTGCTCCAGAGAGCAGCTGTTGGGTCTCTCCGGGAGCAGAGCAGAGTCTGACCTCACTTCCTCTTCCGCCCAGCATCCTATTCTGTTTATTCCACCCACCTATGTTCTAAGCTATGAGGCCAAGCAGTGTGTTTATTACTTAACCAATGAAATCAACAGATTGATATATGACACTCCCACATCACTCTTCATTCCTCTGCTTCAGTTTCACAGCACCCTTATAATATGAGTAGCCTATTCCGTGTCTCAGGGATCCTGCGTTCTTTCTATCTTAAGTCCCATGGTCCCTTCTGGGATAATCCCCTGGGTTTTAATGATCCTCTCCTGCTTTCTCTGCCATGGTTTGGGGGACTTCTATTACTTGGGTATTTGGCCTCCTAGCTGCACCTTCTTCTCCCTGATTCTTACTGTTGTTTTCCCTTGGCTTGGTTTGATTTGACATTTTGTTTGACCCTATGGGAGATTTCTTTACCTCAGTGTCTCATCCCTTGTTTGAGTCTTCTTTTCTCCCATAAGGCTTTTTCTTTACCAATGATGTGCTTTCTGAGAGCATTTTTTTGTAGGACTGCAATACATTCTCTTAATTCAGACTGTTTGTGTCTGGTGGTGTTAACATCTTGAGTATGCTCCCAGTCTGGAACACTAAATGGGCTTTCTGTAAGTGCCTTGAAGGTCCTTGGTTTGTTTACATTTGGGAGGAGGACTTTGAATACATACATGAGTCAACCTCCCCATAACTGATCACAGGTCTCCAACATGTGTCATCCTGCCTCTGCTCTTGGGTTGACAGCTCCTTCTGAGTCCTCCTCCTGGACCAAAGCTTAGCTACTAGCAATCTGGGACCGAAGTAAGAGAAGATGCCTGTGGTCCCAGCGTCCTTCATGCCCACATTTACCTAGCCCTATCCACCTGCCATTCTCTCCTCTCCCCCCACGTTCTTCTAGTGCGCCCTTCCTGTTCTCTCTAGAAAGTAAGCTACAGCTATTCTCCAGGGTCTGTGGAAGATGAACAGAAAGTGCAGATATACAAGGTAGGGAAGCCTACCCATCGATCTAACCACTGTCTGATGCTTAGCCAGGCTAGCTGAAGTTCAGTAAGCCCCATTCTAGAAACTTTTACAACCTACTAAAGGGAACTAAAAAGCAGGCCTCGCCATTGTCTGCTGCCCACCGGATGTGAGTCTGCGCCATCGTTTGCCGCCTTTGTCCGTTTGTATACAGCTTCCTGTGTGTTGTAGCTATTCTGTCTTGCTTTCTTCATTCTTTTTATTTCTGCCTTAAATAAATAAAACCATTATCTGCATAAAGTAGGGCCTGCATATCTGCCATCCTAGCATCTACACATCTACATCCTGAATTCGATGCCAGCTTGTGCTGCAGGGTATTCTCTGTCAAAAACAATAGTGTTTAATGTCCTAGGCATGGGGCACGCAGGGGCAGTCTCCATTTTCACCTGGGGGCTTCTGTGTGGCTTCTCCTTTGCTAATGCCAAGGCTCTCTCCAGCTCAGGCTGGTCTGAACGCAGTGTGAAGCCAAGCTGGAATTTCTGATCTCCCTGCCTCTCCCTCCTGAGTGCTGATACTGCAGGTGTCTGCATGTGAGGCAGGTGCTCTCAACAGCTGATGTACAGCCCTAGCTCCCAGGTCTGGATTCTGTCTTAAAGCAAAGCCCCAGTGGTCACGGTGAATTCTCAAGAAAACTGCAGGTGGTGACTAGCCCTCGCCCTTGGATTGAGATTTGGGATTTTTTTTTTTAATCAAAACTTTTCAAAATCAATCATATCAGGGGCTGGAGCGATGATTCATGCTTGAGAACACATGTTGCTCTTGCTGAGGACCTGGGTTTGATTCCCAGCACACACACACACACACACAGTGGCTCTCAACCGTCTGTAACTCCAGTTCCAAAGGATTTGCTACCTTCCTCTGCCCTCTGTTGACACTAGATACACACACACACACACACACATACACACACACACACAAATAAATATGTCTTAAAAATTGTGTGGAATGTATATTGGCAGAAGTTTTTGTCCCGCCAGCAGTTCCCAAATAAACACCCAGAGAATTAATATTAATTATAAACACTTAGTCAATAGCTCAGATTTGTTGGTAGCCGACTTTTGCATTTTCAGTTATCTCATATTTTTATCTACACTTTACCACATGGCTTGGTACCTTTTCTCAGGATGGCATGTTCAACTTGCGTCTCTCTCTCTATTCTTCAGACTCTGCCCCGCCCCCAGTATTATCAGTTTGGCTCTCTCGCCTAACCTTATTCTGTTCAGTTATTAGCCAGTCAGCTTCTTTATTAAACCAATCACAGTGACATATATTCACACAGTATAAAAGAATATTCTACGTGTGTGTTGGGCGGGGGAGGGTCCCTACTCCTGAGAGAAAGTCTCATGTATTCCAGGCTGTTTTCAAACTTGTTAAGCTTGAATGTAGCCAGTGATTACTTGCTACCATGCCTGACTCTGAACCAACAGAGCAAGATGCTTCTGTAAGAATGCCATGCTAGGGCTGGAGAGATGGCTCAGCGATTAAGAGCACTGACTGCTCTTCCAAAGGTCCTGAGTTCAATTCCCAGCAACCACATGGTGACTCACAACCATCTGCAATGAGGTCTGGTGCCCTCTTCTGGCCTGAAGACATATACACAGACAGAATATTGTATATACAATAAATAAATATTAAAAAAAAAAGAATGCCATGCTAGTTCTGATGATGCATTCACATTTCAGAAACAGGAAGTTTACTTCCTCATCTTTGAGAGAGGCCTAGGATTGTAAATTATCAATCATTTATTTGAGAAAAGCCTGCTCGAATGTCTGGACCAAGTAGAGAACACATCCTGAGCTGGGGTGGGAGCCCTTGGTGTCGTGAGCTCTCTACTTCACCTTTGCATGTGCTCAGGGATGAGGGTGAGCATCTAAATAGTTAGAAGCATGAAAAAGAGACCCACATTTCCACAAGCTAATTGGTTGTAAAGTCAGGACTGAAACCTATGTACTTCCCTTCCATAATTTCATGTTTCCTACTGTCTCCATCTTAGGGGGACTTTAATTGAATTTAGACAGAATAGTTGGATTATAGCACAGAATGATCATTCCTCATTTATTGATTTGTTCATCAAATTCGTTCATATCAGCTACGTTTCCTTTTTCATGCCAGGCACGGAGGAAGAAAAGGATGTGTTCTTGTGTCTATAGCAGCCTGAGGCCACCCCTCCATGTTTGCAGCCAAGTGTCTGCCTTAGCACCACCCTTTAGAATTAGCCTTGCTTATGGCTTTAAACCAACCTCTGGAGGAGACCAGACCTCTTGACTGCCTTCAAACCAGCATCTCTCATACTTTCTCTGAGGCCTGTAGTCTTGCCCCTCCAGGTGGCATGGCTTCCCTCCAGGATGCGCTGTTCCCAGTTTTTCCCACAGGCTCTGCAAGTGTGGAATTGAGTGAGGTCCACAGCCACACAGTGCCTCATGTTGATTGCTTTCTGTTCATAGGATGGATGAGCTGGCATTACTACGTGACCATGCCAATGCCAGCCTCCACCTTCACAATTGCAGTGGGATCCTGGATAGAAGTGAAGCCTAAGACATCCCCATCAGATGAGCTGGTGATAGAGCACCCTCTCCTGCCTGCAAAAGCTGACTTCAGGTTTGTGTTTGGGAGTTTGCTGACTTTACTCTGGGAATGTGAGAAACTGAGCCAGAACGGAGCTAATCAAAGCAGGGAAAGGTCTACTGGAAAAGGGAGTTGGCCTTGTAATTCATGAAGAAAGCAAGTGGCTGTGAAGCCCTCTATGATATCAGCAGAAGCATTTCTATTATGCTCATTCAAATTAAAAAACTGCAAGTTCAACATTTTCCTTCCTACCCTTTAGATGTCTTAGTGGTTGATCGGAAATGTCTTAATAAAGCAAAGGTGTGCAGTGAAAGGAAGATTACAATGAAAAAAGGATGCAGTGGAAGGAAGGTGTGCAGTGGAGAGAAGGAAGGTGTGCAGTGGAAGGAAGGAGTGCAGTGGAGGGAAGGTGTGCAGTGGAAGGAAGGTGTGCAGGGAAGGAAGGATGCAGTGGAAGGAAGGTGTGCAGTGGAGGGAAGGTGTGCAGTGGAGGGAAGGTGTGCAGTGGAGGGAAGGTGTGTGCAGTGGAGGGAAGGTGTGTGCAGGGAAGGAAGGTGTGCAGGGAAGGAAGGTGTGCAGTGGAAGGAAGGTGTGCAGTGGAAGGAAGGTGTGCAGGGAGGGAAGGAGTGCAGTGGAAGGAAGGTGTGCAGTGGAAGGAAGGTGTGCAGGGAGGGAAGGTGTGCAGGG
>NW_026067927.1:40227064-40479136 GCF_014885135.2 Alexandromys fortis
GCAGTGGAGGGAAGGTGTGTGCAGTGGAGGGAAGGTGTGTGCAGTGGAGGGAAGGAAAGTGTGCAGTGGAGGGAAGGTGTGCAGGGAAGGAAGGTGTGCAGGGAAGGAAAGTGTGCAGTGGAGGGAAGGTGTGCAGGGAAGGAAAGTGTGCAGTGGAGGGAAGGTGTGCAGTGGAGGGAAGGTGTGCAGGGAAGGAAAGTGGGCAGTGGAGGGAAGGTGTGCAGTGGAATGAAGAGGGATGGGTCTGCAGCTTTGCTGGTAGAGTCCTTACCAGGCATGAAGCCCTGGCTTCTACCTTTAGCACTGTGTAAACTGGGTATAGATACATGACGAGTTCAAGGCCAGTCATATATGAGACCCTGTCTCAAACAAACAAAACAGGAAAAGAAACCAGCTAACACGTCTTGGTGTGCATTATGTTTGTGCTGGTCTTTCTCTGCTTTGTTGCATGTGTTCTGAGCACAGTGCTATGGCGGTGTCCTTAGGAACTGACACTAGGTGACAAGTACATCTTCCTGCCTACATTATGCCTTTTGGCAGCATAGACCTATTTTCTTCTTTTTGTTCAATAATATATCAGTTTTGGAGTTCCTAATGGCTCTACATTATATAGCTAGCTCTGGAAAGATTATTAGATTTTACCTGCATTCTCTTAAGGGAAGAAGGTAATTGTGGACAGAGTGGCGTACCCTGCTTTCATGTGGGGATATTAAATTGCAAGTGAGAGTGTTTAGCGTTCCCTTCCCTTGCTCTGGAACCACACAGCAGATTCATTTTGTAATTGTCAACAGCCATATTTCTGAGTAAGGAAAACAGATGCCCTAGGGAGTAACTTTGACTTGGTATGAACAAGAAATGTGTCTTCTTGTGGTGAAGCACTTATGTGTGCTGCAGGGTTTGTGACTATGGTGGATCCCAGCTGATCCTGAACCCACACAGAGGCCACTGGCTGTCTGCAGCCCATGTTCTGTAGTCTGTTACTCTTGGTTGTAGATGAAGATAAAGAGACTTGGGCGATAATTTGTTTATTTTCCTACCGACTGAGGAACAGTACCTATTTTCATTCATACCAGGTCTAATCTTTGGAGAGGTGACTTACGATCACTCCCAGAGGCATATACAACCTTATTATAATGACTGGGCCACCTCAGGCAGCATCTCCAGCAATCTTCTCACCTGGAGTCACCACCACGACTTCACTGTGATGCTAACTAGAGGATATTCTCCAGGAAATGGGTTGAGGGGTGAGGGGTGGCTCAGAGTAAAGGTTCTTGCTGTCAAGCCTATTGGCCTGAGTTCAATCCCCAGAACCCACATACTGGAAGGAGAGAACCAACTCTTAAAAAGTTATTCTCTGACCTCTGCATGAAGTCACTCACACAAAATTAATGTAATTTTTGAAAAAGAAAAAAAAAAACACACACAAATTGAGGTTCCCTTGAGCCTGAGACTGCCTTCCGTCCTTATTGCCTGGATATGGTACCGTGGCTAGACCCACGCTGCTGCTGCTGCTGCTTCTCCTACAATGAAGACTTTGAATTCTTTTTTTTTTAAGTGAAGATTTATTGAGATAAAGGGGGTGGGGGAGGGAAGAGAGAAAGAGTAAGGGAGAGAGACATAGAGCAAGAGGGAGAGAGGCACAGAGAAACAGAGGAGGAAGAAGGGGAGAGCTTGTGAATTCCTAACATGTAAGAAGTTGTCTGTTACTCACCTATAGTCTCAGGGCTTGTTGACTGTTAGGAGATGAAGGCCACGAGATGAGGATGAGTTGGGGCCTCCTGCTCAGAATAATTGGAATCCCTTTTCATCTGTCTCTGCCACTGTGAACAGAAGAGAGCATGGTCAGGTCAAATGGGGGAACTGGGAACACAAAGCTGCAAAAGTCCCCATAGGGGCCTGGGGAAGGCAAATCCTATCCTTCTTTTGTCCTTGTGAGTTTTGGACCAAGTTGAAGGGGATACAGAAGGAAATGAAGGCAAAGATTTGATCACTGGCAGGCCGGACTGAGAGAGTGCATGGATGCCAGGTTTTCTAACACTTCCATGTAAGCTGCCAACCAGGCCAATGGCTGCACTGATGCTCAGGGTAGCACAGGCCAGACAGCAGACCACAGAAGATCCTCACTGGACCAGCAGGTCCCCAAAGGCCAGCCAATCAGGGAGTCTAGGGAGATGTTTTTGCTTTGTTGGAAAGCTCCCAGAAGTCTTGTGCACAGGTTGATGTGGAGTGGAGTAGTGTTTGAATGAACCCCACACCCCTTCCATGACTGACAACAGTGTACAGTTTCCTTTTGCTTATCCGCATGCTTGTCCATCAGAAATAAACAGCTAATAAAACAATAGCTTAGACTTTTAATTCTGTCATGCCATGGTGCCTCCTATGACTGTCTCTGGTAGTTAGAGGGGCCCTGCTCATCCACCACCTCCTTGGCTCCATGGTTGTGCCATCATCCCGTGTTGGTGTTTCTGACCGTGCTTACATCGATGAGGCCTGCGTTCCCAGCCCTCCTCCCACCAATATCATCACGTCAGTCTTTGTTTATAGGAGTCTTGCACACCATGGCTTTCATTTGCCAAAGGAAGTGTTCATCGGGGTTCCAGAAATTCAGCAAAAAGATTGGTTACTGAACTTTTGATCACTGTTCACAGGGGCTAAATTACAGGGGGGTTGAGGACACTCTTGCAGTCCACTTGGCATGAACATTTTGGTAAACACATAGGCTAAAGACAGTCATATATACCATAAAACATGCATTAATTTTATTTGGGTCTAGCCATGGGAGAGTCTTGTTTTGTGTTTAACCTCTCAGGCCTTCATCTTGAAGCCTGGCGTGGAAGCTTGGCTAACCTGCCGCAGAACACAGTGAAAGTGATTAAAGGCATTGAAAGAGCTGGCAATGTGTTAGAGACGCTGAGATGACTCACTCTGCAGAAGGAAGGCCGGGTGGGGAAGCCTGTCTTGAGAATATAAAAGCTTAGGAAAAGCCACTGTGAAAGGAAGAGACTCCGGTTGCCGCTGGGGCTGTGCTAACTGTTGATTACACAACCCCACATCCCCTTTGCTGCTGCATGAATGGGGCCATGGAGTGAACGCCAGAGTCATCCTTGCAAGAAGAAACCTTGGGAAACATATCAGTGTATGATTGACACCCACAGTGACATACTGGAGCTTGTTCAGTCTACCGTGTATACAACTTGACTTGAGAACATTCTGTCATGTCAGGGTTCCCTCCTGCCCTTCCTCATCAGATGAAGAGAAAGAGAAATACTGAAGTCTTCACAGCTGACCTAAGCATAGCCCCTGAAGCCAAGGTGTACTGGTCCTTACATAGGGGCTCACAATGGCACCTCACACACTCCCATCACTGCCGGGAGCCTTACTGACTTGATTGCCTTCAAGTCCTGGATTTTATGGAACGTGGTATTAAGTCATGTACTCATCATCTTGATCAGTTTGGCAAGTGTCACATTTATTTTTGCCCTTGAACAGACAGGCTCGTTAGGTGTACCTTCGCCATCTTCACTGTGTTCCTTAACCTCTGGTCGTCTTAGGTGTAAGACGTAGTCTCGCTCCACGGGAACAGGCAGACTCTCAGTAGAGTGCCCTTTGTGCTGCAGCACTATGGTTCTCAGTCCTTAAACTTACTCCCTTGCTCTGCCCAGAGGGTTCCAGCTTTAGGGAAGATGCTTTGAAGACCACTCTTCAGTTCTTTTGAGACAGTCTTGAAGTGTAGCCCAAGCTGGCTTCGAGCTCATAACCAGGCTGGTGTCAAATCCATAGTACTCTTGCCCCAGCCTTGCCAGTATGTGCTGTTTACACTTGGCTTCTGAAAGCCTTTGGGGAGGAGGGGGTGAGGCAAGGTCTCATGTAGTCCACACTTACCTTGAACTTCTGTCTCTACTTTCCAAGTGTTAGTTACATACAATGGGCATATGCCACCATTGTCAGTTTGTAAGAGCTCTTCAGTAGAGCGTATGTAGCTTAAAATACCACAGGACCTTGTTTTCCTGTATAAATACATTTTAGAAACCCCATAGAGGCTAACTAGGTAAGCGACTTCTGCTTGTCGTCCCTAGGTAGGTGTTAAATGTTTACCAGCAGATACTTTTGCTCTCCTTCCCCGTAAGGTGCTGTTGTCAGTACAGGACTTTGACTCCAGTTCAATGTCAGTAACTGTATTCTTGCTGTCACTTTATCCTGGCAGTTTTTATGGATCCCCATTTTTCTAGCCTACTCTCAACCATGTCTCACTGGGGCTAGACGGGGTTCTTGAAGCACCTATCAGCAGATGGTAGAAGGTGAGGCTTATTTACATAGCCGTGTGCACCCCTTGATCACAGGCTTTGGGTGGGTGGAAGATCCTTCATTAATCTAAAGAGGAATTACTGTTGCTACCTGCCCAAATTGAGGCAGGCAAGCACTTAACGAGTCTCCAGTAGTCGTGATGAATCACAGGAGCACCCACAGCAAGAATTATAATCTGCAGTTTAAAGTTGCAGGGGTTTTCCATTGTGTCTGAATCGAGGACATGTTAACAGATAAAAAAAAATAGAATTCTCTTTGATGTTGGTTTCTTTGGATAAGTAAGTTCTCTTGAAGCCTGTGAGTCAGGCCCTAGGAATTTTCTTTTGGCTCCGCCTTTGTCTTTCAGGAAGTAACTAGTCAGATGGTGCTGAGTGGGCTCTGGTCTGTTTCCTTAAAAGGCTGATTTTATTAAATTTATACTGAAAGTGCATTGGAAAGGAATTGGAGATATAGCTCAGTTGGTAGAGTACTTGCCTAGCATACAGGAAGCTCTGGGTTCAATTCCCAGCACCATATAAGTCAGCCATGTGCCAGTAATCACAGCACACAAGTGGTAGAGGCAGGATGGTCAGGAGCTCTGAGGTGAGTCTATGGTGCATGGGACCCTGTCTCAAGTAGCCAAAAGGTATAGTAGAGTAAACACCCTTAGGAAGTGCCTCTTTTTTAACTCAGCAATAGCTTCTGATAAGTTTGGTAAAGGATGCCTAAATTATTTTTTGATAGGATGGCTTATGTGTTTTTGAAAGCTATACCTGTAACTGTCTTTGTCCTACCTCATCTCAAGTCACTTATTGTGGGAGATTCCAGAATAGAATCTTTAATTTGCTTAGAACCAGCTACATAGGGGCTCATACCTGAAGTCCGAGCACTCGAGAGGTAGATGCAGAAGAATCAGGAGTTCAAGGCAGCCTTGGCCACATGAGTTCAAAGTTACCTGGGCTGCATGAGATCTCAAACAATGAAAATTGAATAAATGGCATGGCGATTGCCTTGCTCCCTTTCTAAGAACCGTCAGTTATTTGGGCAGTTGTTCTATGGTAGCATCTGAAAGCACATTGCTGAGGGTAGGTAGAATTTGCTTTAATCTGGGTGGGAGCTTGTTTTCTTGTTCTAAATCTTGCCCCCTTCTCAATGCACCGCACCCCCATTGATTCTACGACAAGGTCTTTTTGCTTCCATGTAGCATGGATTGGAGTCACCAATCTCATCAACAAATATTTTGATCTGTTTTTTTTTTTTTCCACTGCTATCTAAAAGCAGACAGGCAGTACTGATTCACCTCTGCTAATAAGGTTGTTTGAGCCGTCTTCTCAACGCTGGCCTCCTCTCTTCTTATGTGTTGCCCCAGGTATGCTGAAACCTGCAGTCATGTAGAATACCCCTGCCGATTCCAGGATGCTTCTGCTGCCACCCAGGAGATCATTCCTCACCGAGTGTTTGCCCCACTGTGCCTTGAGGGTGCCTGCCAAGAGGCCCTGCTGTGCCTGGTCCCTCCTTGCCTGTCAGCTGCGCACTCTGTCCTGGGAACACACCCTTTCTCCCGGCTGGACATACTCATTGTCCCTGCCAACTTTCCAAGTCTGGGGATGGCCAGGTATGCGTCTCGGCATGGTACATGGAACACACGCTTCAGAAGTCTGGGGACTGCTGGGGGAATGTTTTTCTTAAACTCTGTCAGCAGTTTCGTTTGCTCAGGGTGGAAGGAACAGGTTCCTTGTTCACCCCTGGATCTCTTACTTCTATCTTCAGGAGATGGTTTTCAAGTAGGCCCTCCTCCCCACCCTATTGCAGTGAACTGTAGACATCATGGCTGAGACTGGGCATAGACCGCACTCCAGAGTGATATATGTGGGGTTGCGGTTACTCAGTGGCTGTTAGCGTGGGTGGTGAGAGCTTGCTGCTAATGAGTCCAAGGTCATGGCGTCAGGCTCCGCACACAGTAACAAAACCTGGTCCCAGAGCCACAGCTGCTTGCCTAATCCTGACCAGCTGCCTCATCCATTCTCACCACTGGTCACAAGGCAACAACTTTAGAGCCCTGTGTCAGAACATAAATCCATCCGCACTGCTGGGAAAACAGCTAAAAGCAGATGGCTTGCATGGGGGAGGGGCATACGACATGTTCCTATTTTTAATACAGTAAGTGAAGTATTCTTACCGTGCCCCCATTTCATTCCGACAGAAACTGGAGACTTCCCAGCTGACCCTACCTGCATTAATTCCAGCCACTCCATCAGTCCCCCTGTCCATCCACACAGTGATAGGAGGGTAGCTCTGTCCCATGGGGAAAGATGGCGGGTGGACCACCCTAATCACTAACAGGGACTGTGCTTGACTAGGATGGGAAACGAGCTCAGCAAACATGTGGCTTTGAGTTTTTCCCCATTAGTCAAGGAAATTCCTTCTGCCAATTAATTTCCATGCTTTCAAACAGCTGTCACTTGTGGTGTTCCCCAAAAAACTGCACACATTCTGGGTAAAACCCCTGAGTAGAAAAGAACTGACCAGAACATTTGCTTTTGATCTCTACTGTAGGAACACACACACATGCACACACGTGCACGCACACACACATGCACACTTTTTAAGGGGTGGCTGGCTTGATGTAACCCTTGAGGAGTTCTGAGAAAATCATTTAGACTGATTTTTATCCTGTTTTTATGAAGATAATGGGAATGTGGAAACTAGGATAATTATATATGTTTGGTGGCATGCATCGTATAATTGTCTTGATGTCTATATATAGAGTTTGTCATAACAAGGGGGCTTCTTTGGTCGCTTTGAAGAGTTTTCTGGACTTAATTTAAACAGTTATTGATGAAGAAAGGGTTGTTGATTAAATGCTGTTCATTTGTATATGGTTTTGAGGGGTCATATTTATTTGTGAGGTTTTAGTACTTTATGGATGTTGTTTTCAGGGCATATTTGCTAACAGTCTCATACTCTAGCCTGGGGGAAGCAAAGGCCGAGTATTTTCCAAACACAGAACCTCTCAGTAGCCCCTTCCCGCCACCCAAACTGCCAGACCTAGGATGTGCTGAGCCGCAGGCCATTCTATAAGCTTCTCTCTCCGAGTCTGCATGCCCAAGCAGGCCTGCGGCAAGGCTTCTGCTTTTTAAGATATTTGAAGTGATTTAAACATGTTTTTAATGCTGTATTTTTAAATAAGAAGCCTAAGTGCCTGAAGGCTAAATGGTGCTGGGCACAGGTGTCAGGACTGGAGTGGTGGTAACAACTTAGTAACAACAGGACGGAACTGTGCACAGTTCTCAAATAGCACCCCCCCCACACACACACACGTTATTAGCCAGGAAGTAGCCTGTCCTGGTTAAGCTGTTTCCTTAACTGTTTTCTTTGCTTGTGAACACTGGAAGGGTGATGTGCTGTTGTCTAGCTCTAGTAGGGTGCTGAACCGGGGGTGGGGGGATGGAGGGAGTCTTACATTGCTTTTCCTATGCTTAAGGCCTACTGTGGCAAAATGCAGGTGTGGAGGTCAACTCTGTGCCCCACACAGGATCGGGAAACTCTCAAAACCATGAGGTGCCATCGCGAGAGACCTGTGCACCAAAACTCCCCATGCCCTGGTCAATATATAGTATACAGGGAACCAAAGAACCTCTTGATAAATTAACTGGCTCTTTCCTGATTCCCTGTTTATAAACATGTAGCAGGATCATAAATTCCATAGCTCTGGGCTTCTTTAGCAATTAGGTTTTAATTATAATGAGCGCCGTTTTAGTGTTCCTCTTTGGCAAAAAGCAGTCAGCATTCCCACATGAACAAAAACAGGCAAATCATGAACTGTGTTAAAGGATTTTTTTAAATGTTTGGATGATACACAGTGTTTTAAACGTTATTCTTCGTAGTTTGTGTGAATATGCTCGACTTTCCTCTTGAGCCGAATAGGTGACTTCAGTGAAAGTTTGATAATCAGCTCACAAGAAGGCAGGCGGTGCACCAGCAGTGGCCGGAGCTGGACGTAGACCTAGCGAAAGTGCTCTGGCGCTCTTTAGTAAAGTCTTCTCCGGTTGCACTGTGTTGTTTCTGTCATCCGCTGCTACAGAAGCCATGGCTGCACAGCCAGCCAGCCATCCTCCTGTCCCAGCACTTCTCTTCCTCACTGATCAAGGGGAAGATGCTCTCACTCTGGCCCAGTGGTTCTGAGCCTTCCTAGCGCTGACACTGTGACCCGTTAATACACTTCTCCATGTACTGGTGACCCCCACCATAAAATTGCTTTCGTTGCTACTTTGTAACTGTTGCTTTTGTTACTGTTTTTAAATCATAGTATAAATATCCGATATACAGATGGTCTATGTGTCCCCATGAAAGGATCGTTGGACCCCAAAGGGCCATGACCTGCATGTTGAGAACCACTACTCTAGTCTGAGGAAACTGACTAGTGTGCATTTGGTCATCCATTGCCCTCTGGTTCTCTTTCATTTTACTTCTGCAGGTCTTGAAGTGAGTGCTGTGATGCCCCCATGCAGAGATGAGTGCATTCTGACTGGGTCTCCTTTGTATAAAAGCTCTCCTACTGTGGAGATTAATATTCGGCCATTTTTGTTTTGACCTCATGTATTCTCTTATCTCCAGTCTGACTTCCTCTCGTTGAGAAGTAAGTGCCAAGGGTGCTGTTTGTCACACTTACACTCTTGGTTATAAGAGCAATAGTGTCACAAGTGGACTAATAGCCCGGAACAAGACTTATGAACATTGCTTAAAATGATCACCCCAGACCAACCTCTCTGTGTGTCACAGGTATAGTTACACTGCCAGAACTACCTTGCTAACGTCCAGGTACCCCTTACCCCATATTTGAATTTCAAGAACCCTTCAAATTATCTCAGTGCCAGGGTTTCATTTAGTGCCATCAAAAAGCTTGTTCTCCCTCTCAGCCCCACTGTTCATTTAGTCTTGCGCCTGGAGAATAGGAGATGCAAAGGTAGCATGGCTGACTGAGGTAGCCGGCAGGTTCCACTCCCATCCCTTCTGCTGGCTCCCTCCCCAGGTTGTGCGCAGCTGTCTGCTGGCATGCTGCATTTCTGTCAAGCACATTGTCCGCGTGCAGTACTTAATGCCAAGCCGACAAGGGCAAGTGAGGTTGGTGAGATCTCCATTCTCCTGGGAATGGACATTCTAGTCTGGGAGAAAAGTAGAATGCACAGAAGTGAAGATGTGCGCTCTGGAGAAAGTAAAACCAAGGACACGGAGAGTAGGGTGGGCAGTTCCTTAGGGTAGGCTCAGGTCAACCACGTGAAGACAGGCAGAGACAGTGAGAGGTCATGGATAGCCACAGAGATCAGCTTTGTCTTCGGATCATGAGTGTCGTACGGTCTCATGACCTGCTGGTTAGAGCCAGGGCTTAGCAGCTGCTGTCCTTAAACAGAATCTCCCTTTGGACCTGGCACAGCCCCTGGCAACCAGACCAGAGACTACCCTTGTGCCAGAGGGGAAAGATGACCCCAGTGACCACATCTTCTTTACCTAGTGGCTGTTTTGTGATTTCTCGCTTACATAGCAGACCACAGGGAGGGGAGCTGGGTGTGTAGATATTTGCTCATCTAAGTTTTTAAAGTTTTTTGTCCCCCTTATTGAACAAAAAGAATGTTGACAAAGAGTTTAGAGAAATAATTACTCAAATAGCCTCAATGTTCTTCATCGTGGAAAAACACCATAAAGCCCCTTATTATACGCAACTTGTTCTTAAAAGATTGGGTTGTGCAATAGAAAACCTCTGCATGCTTATCCTAGCTCCTGACTCTGCATGCAGAGTTTTCCTAAGGACCTCAACTGCAGATGGGCACCCTGCACATACATGCCCAGGAATGACGGTAGCCAGTCTGCCCCACCCCTCCCCCTGGAGTTAGACAGGGTGTTGTCTTGTTTGTTCTTATCTCCCAGCCAATGTGTAATAGAATAAGCAGCGCACAGCACACTGCTGCACAGGACCTGTTGTTTCCAACCTTCTGACCGCGTTCCTCGCGGCCAGGGAGGAAGCAGTTATGTTTCTGTCATTATCTTAAGTGGTAAGGTTTCGCAGCTTTGAAAGTCTTTCTTCAATTGTTTTTCTGCTAGTTTACACTTGAATTTTTAATCCGCTAAACTCAAACCACCATACGCTTAAACAGTTCTTTGAGTGCCAAGGGAAGTGCCCACAATGGTTCTTCCCTCAGGAATGGGCCCGAGACAGGCTGGTGCCTGTTCCCTCGCACACCCGCCCACTCTGCCACCATCTCTCATAGGCTGCATGTAGATTTTGTTTTGAATTTGGATTGTTTCTCAAATTTTTAATAAATTTTCACATTTTTTCCTGGGTGGTCTCTTTAAAGACCCAAACATTTGAATGAGCATTCCTGTGCCCCGTGCCTTTTGCACAGGTGGGCGAAGGTGGCAGGCACTCCGGGAAGAGCTCAGCTGTTCTCTGTTCTCTGACATGGCTGTGGAGCTGAGCATTTCTGAGGGTGGCAGGAGGGGTGGCCCCTCCGGAGCTTTTTTGTGTCTTCTTCATTCTGCTGCTGATTTCTGTTCCCACGAAGGAGTTAACTGAGGGCCTTCTCCCAACAGGTTCTATTTTTCATTTTTCTTTCCTAAAACAGTAACTATGATTCATAAAGTGCTATTTTGGGGGGCTCAGAAAGCCCAAGCTGCAGTAGGTTTGCTGGTCCTAGTCAGAGTATCCTAAGCTTTTCCACTCAAAAGCCCTTTCTGCCAGAAATTTTTATGTAAAAATCGTAAATGTAAGATTAGCACCGGAGCCCACTGTCTCCTTGTGGAGATTGAAGTCACGCATTTTAGCGCCTCCACTGGAGTTCATTTTGCACACTAATGAGAGGAATGTGCTTGTTTACGTAAACAGGCAAGCCCTACCTGAATGTTTGACACTGCGGGGTGTAGTGCATCTTCTGTGTACTTCATAATCCTCAGCATTCAGAACACTGTTTTAAGCAAATATAGTACCAATGGTCAGGGTATTTTATAGCCAGTTAAAAAATAATTAGAAATTCTGCCCTAACTCTAATGATAAAGTTTATTTTATGATTTTTTTTTTTTTTTACAAATGAAACTCAGCTCAACAACTCAAGCATTGCTAAGAGCCAAACATTCTAACCCAATACCTGTACACTGATTGGATATGTGCATGTTCAGACATGGTAGGAAAATACTGTATGTCTTTACTTCTGTGATCAAACCTTTGTGTTTCCATGAATGCAGAAAGCCTTGTGTGCATCATGAAAACCCCATGGTTGGTAAATGGGCAGCAGCTGCAAATCTGTCAGGAGAGATGCAGAGTGCTGTGTGTGTTCAGAACCGCAGCTGCTACGGACTTGTGCCGCAGTGCAGGCAGCTGCTGCCAGTGCGTCCAGTTCAGCACAGTGGTGCTGGGTTTGAACTGTGTTGGTTGACAGCTCAGACACATTTCACTGGCGCCAAACTTTTGTGGAGCCCCAAATTCAGTTACAGTGTTAGGGTATCAACCCGCAGCTTAAGAAACTGTGGTTTTGACAATAACCAGTTTGTATTAAGTTGGCAGGGACTGAAAGTTTGGAGTTCAGGCATTGGCGAGACTTGTCTGTAACTGTCTGAGGCTGAGCACTTTGCTTTCTGGGAAAGGGGATGAAGACTGTCGCTCACCGTGGTCTGGCTTTGAGGTGCATCATGCAGAGCCAGGCAGAGTAAGCCTGTTGCGTTTGCTGGTCTGGCATCTTCTTGGCGTGGGCAGCTGCAGCGCTCCGTCGTCATCATGCCAAGATCTCTCACCTTTGGGAGACTGCGCTGGAGCGCTTTATTTTCTTTGAACTGCACACATACACATAGACTGACAGACAGACCTACCTTCAGAGAACGGCTAGAGTGATCTTTCAAGAGAACTTGCTAGTCTTTGGACAGGCATCGCAGCAATCACCTCCACCCGTGCTTGTAATCATCTCTCTCTTTTGATGTCAGCACAGGGAGTTAATCTCTTCCAGTCCTGGACCCTGATGTGGCCACCATCTTGTCATTTTCTCCTTGGTGCGAAAGCCCCCTCCACCTCTCTGCTGAACCCTCGTCACTGTGCTCCCTGGACAGAGAGCCATGGAAGGCAATGGAGAAGAGGTTACATTTGAGTATCGACTCTTTCCAGATCTTATTCATCAAACCATTACAGAGAGAGCTGCTGGGTTCTGAACCATATTATGAACACACGAATGGAGGGCTATGCGTTTCCTAACTGGGGGAGAACACAGCTCTAGAAATAACCCTCAAGCTTAACATATGGATGGCTCTCTCGGGAGGGACCTGCTTCTGTGTCAGAGCACATAGCCTTGTCACCTAACTCATCCTAAAGTACAGTTGACCAGGTTGGCTGAAAGGTCAGATACAAGGAGAGACTCCTTTCAAAAATGTATTTATTTGGGTGCTGAAGATGTAGCTGTTTGTAGAGGGCTTGTCTAGCGTGCCCGATGCCCTGGGTTCAATTTCTAACTTCAAGGTTATCTATAGTTATGTTATGACAGGCTAGCCGAGGCTCCATGAGACCTTATCTTGAAATAAAGACATTGTTTTCATTAAAAACTTGAATGTTGTGTGGGATTTGAGGGGTTCAATGTTAAAATGAATCCCAATTTAACCCCAGAGTATAGCTTGTAGTAGGATGTCTTCTGTTTCTTGGTAACTACCCATTCTCTCTCTCTCTCTCTCTCTCTCTCTCTCTCTCTCTCTCTCTCTCTCTCTCTCTCTCTCTCTTCACTATGTATATCTGACTGGCCTGGAACTTTATGTACTCTCTGTCTCTCTCTGTCTCTCTCTCTCTCTGTCTTTTTCTCCCTGGTTTCACTATGTATATCTGACTGGCCTGGAACTCTACATAGAACAGACTGGTCTCAAACTCACAGAGATCCACCTGCGCTGGAATTCAAGGTGTGTGCCCCACATCTGGCTCCTGTCTGTGCTCACTTTAGAGGTGACTCCATTGAACAGACCAGATCTGTACTTGACTTTCTCCAGTGAGCTTGCTAAGAATTACTACCCCTCCTTCACACTGTGGAAATAGGAACCTTGAGACTCCAGTCTAAGAGCGCGTAGGGGACAGTTGGACCCTCTCTGGCTAAGGGGGAGCTGCTCCTGTAGGCTTGATAACTAGGCCTTTGTACCTGGACGGCTACCTTGCTGAATGGCCAGAATCAGAAGCTGGCACAATGTAATTCTGGAGTCAGTTTCCTCTGAGAGGCATCCAGAGAGTTGAAGGACAGTGTTTCCGTTTAGGAATAAGTTTGTTGCAGTTGAGGAGTTTTTCATACTTGTGCAGTTTGAGGATGTCCCACCAAAGCTGGCATTTGGGACAGGAGGAATGAGCAATGGCCGGAATTCATTCAGTGAACACCTCTGCCAGTGGACAAGTGTGATGAACCCATAAGCTTAGGTCCGGAGCTTTTGGAGCTTCAAGGAGACTAGCTTTGTGGAACGTAACTAATTCAGAGGCAGGAGTGGTAGGGTGGGGTCAGGCATTGGGAGTTCATCAGTTGTGGATATAAATGGGTTCCACAGAATTAAAAGGGAGTTCTTTATCAGGGAGCACCGAGGAAAGCCTTTAATATTGTTATCATCTGATTCAATATCCTGATGCATCTGCCTCTTAAAGATAGACTCCTCCCCAGCCAAACAGTGTCACCCCAGTGTGGTGCTCAGGGACAGTCACAGACTCAAACAACTTCAAACCACTCTGTGGGAGATAATTCTATTCACAAATATCTGGAACTCTGATGTACAGCCAGCTGTGGAAGTCTCTCGTTTTCTGTCTTTGGTGACTGAGGACTTGGATATGTCCAGATATTTTACAGTATCAAGGAGGCCAAGGAAGCTCTGGTCTTTGAGGCCACTAAACCAGCCACATCGTGTAGGGACACTGGGGAAGTCTGGCTCCCTCTTGAGGTTTTCAGTCTATCAATAAGAGAATCTAAGAATGTTCAAATAGAAGCTCAAGGACAATTTATTAATTTTAAAGAACAACCCTCAGAGCAGGCAAGCTGCAAGTCTCAACAGCTGCGGAGAGGAGGGTGGGGGAGAGAAGAGAAAGCCATGCTGTTTGAGTCACTGACATGGAGGTCTGCCACATGGTGGGGAGGGGAACTTCAGGAAAGATCAAGGAACTCAAAGTACCAGAAAACCCATGCTTAGGTTCCTAAACAAAGATCAGAAAAAAGAAAAGGAAGACTTTTAGTCCAAACTCAGAATGATGGGCAGACCCAGCCAAACCTCCTGGCTGCCCATTTGTGGGGGGAAGCATGCTGGGAAGGAAAAGTACTGACTCTCCTTAAAGGAAAATGGTCTGCCTGTCTCTCCAGCCTGGCTTCCTAAGGATGACCCCTTGACCAAGTGATTGGCCATCCCAACAGGAATACTAGGTCTTCACCTGGGCCAGAGACTCTTGACCAGAAGGAATTTTCCTTAATTATTAGCTTTTATTGCAACTTTAAGTTTGGGGGCCTCACACTTTCAATTGCCTGCTCTATGCATCCATATTTATTTATATAAAGTTGTATACACTTAAAAGTGGTGTTTGTGTGTTAGTAAGGATACTACAAAGCATAAAGAAAAATACATTTGAAGGACGAGGGAAATAATCATAAAAGTTAATCCTGTAGGTTTCTCTCTTCACCCAGCTGTGTGCTTTGTGCCCAGGGATTCCTGAAGCTCCCTTGATCCCCCATGGGAACCTGGTTGAATGGGTTTGGGGATGGGAAGTAGCTTCTTAGGTGATTCTGAACAGGTGGAGAGTGTAGGGGGCAGGTAAGGAAAACCCAAGTCCCCTGGCTCCTCCTCCAGCTCCATCCACAGCCATCTGAGACTCTCAGACTGAAGAAAGTTGGGCATGTTGGCCAAGAGAGACAAGCTCCCCGAGGATGGTCCCTACCTGTCTGTTGCTCAGATGGCTTTGCTCTGAGGATCTGCATCCAGTTACAGCTGTGCAACTCTTGGCCTCTCTCTCTGTTAGTAAATTAAGGGCTGGTTTAGAATAGCCTGCAACTTGTCCTTAGAGCCTTAACATTTGTTTTAATTATGTTTTAAAAAATATCTTGGGGCTGGAGAGATGGCTCAGTGGTTAAGAGCACTGACTGCTCTTCCAGAGGTCCTGAGTTCAATTCCCAGCAACCACATGGTGGGTCACAGCCATCTATAATGAGATCTGTCGCCCCCTTCTGGCCTGCGGGCACACACTGAAGGAATGCCATACACATAATAAATAATTTTTACAAAAAAAAAAAAAATATCCTGTACAGCCGGGCGGTGGTGGCGCACGCCTTTAATCCCAGCACTTGGGAGGCAAAGGCAGGCGGATCTCTGTGAGTTCGAGACCAGCCTGGTCTACAAGAGCTAGTTCCAGGACAGGCTCCAAAACCACAGAGAAACCCTGTCTCGAAAAACCAAAAAAAAAAAAAAAGAAAAAAATATCCTGTACAGGGCTAAGGTGGGTGATTCAATCTTGCATTTTCTTTTTGATGAAGATGGGTTAGATCACAAAGCTGGGATTGATTATCTTGTAGTCATTCAGCACCTAGGCATCAGTGAGCGTCTTGTGATAGTCAACTGCATTATGAACAGATGTCAGGCACAGGATCCTGCCTCTGACCTCAATGCTAAACAGCATTTCAAATGGAGCACCAGCAGTGGGTTTCCAAGAGGGCCTTCTTTCTTTTTAGGACCCCTCCATGGGCTCCTGCGGAGTTGTGGCTAACTGGTCATGCCTGCTACCCCTGGGTGTTGGTCAGCCTTCAGCTGTTTCCATCTGCACAGTAATAAGTTGCACGTACAGGCATTTGAACAGTTGTCAGGCTTGTCTGCAACTATGCTCTGGTGAAACAGCAGCAGAGAACCCTGGAGGGGGACTAGATGAAGATGTCAGAGTTGTGCCTGCAGCTGGTGGTGGTTTGACCTTGACAGTCGGCTGGAAATGACCTGTCAAGCACCTTGGTGTGCTTTTGAGCACACCCACCTGGAAGATATTATGTCCCTAAGTTTTATGTGCCACAACTGGCAGGCATCAGGTCTGTGGGTTTTGTTTTCACTGGTGGAAGGTTACTACATGCATGGCAGGACTCTCCTGAGAGGGGCCCAGCTACAAATTTTGATTTCTCACTTGGCCTTCCTTTCTCTGCTCCCTTCATGACTATCAGCCCTACCTGATCTGCTCCTTCCCCTCTTGCTTCAAGCCACTTCTTCCTGTCTTTGAGGCCTCCTTACAAAGCTTCACACAACTAAGGCCAAGGGTCGTTAGGCCCCTCACACAATTGAACCTAAACACTTTGACCCTGTGCTGATTCTATTCACTCTCCGGGAAGTACAGCCCCAGAGGTAGAGGCCTAAGTGATGTCTGCCAAGACCTTTTAGGCCTTGCCCTGGCCTCTTCTGCATGGCCTGGGGCGATCGCTGCTGCATCTGTCTGGACTTCAGTGTTACCCTGGCAGCCACACCAGTGCATGCTAGGAAGCCAGGTGAGGAGGAGTGTGTGCGCTAAGGACGTCTCGGTAGGGTGAGGAAAAGGAGTGTGTGCGCTAAGGACGTCTCGGTAGGGTGAGGAAAAGGAGTGTGTGCGCTAAGGACGTCTCGGTCAGGTGAGGAAAAGGAGTGCATGCGCTCAGGACCTCCCGGATCCGGCTTTGCCACCAGCACTTGGATTGTTTCAGATTAATTGAGGATGCAAAGTCTGATGCTAGTGGGAACAGTACCTCCTCATTGTCCTCACTGACGGGACGGCTCTGGTGTGATGAAGAACTTCTGCTGGAGACCTGTTGGCCATCTTGTTCTATGTGCTTTCTCCAGAATCATAAACAGACAGACCCTGGCTTAGACATTGGCCTTCCCAATGGCCACTTAATCTCTCTACCCCTCTGACCATCAAACAATTCTGCATTGCAATATTCTTTTTTTATAAAGGATCTCATGTATCCCCGGCTGGCCTTTAACTCAACTATGAAACTAAGGGCTACTTTTTACTCTTGATCCTTCTGCATCTACCTCCCAAGTGCTGAGATTGTAGCGTGTCTGGCTTGCTTTGGAGTCTTGCCATGTACTCTGGCCACCGGCCCTTCCCTGAGACCTGCTAACTGGTGAAGAGTAGAGGAAGCTGAGAACATAGAGCTGATGGGAGGCATGGGTGACACAGACCTAAGGGAAAGACTGTCATGTCTGAATCCTAGGTCTTTGCTCTTTCAGATGAGGGTTGTGTGGTTTCTGCTGTGACCCTGAGCTATGACTGGTTTCTAAGCACGCTTCTCACAGGGCATCACTTAGACCTGAGTGTATGGAAATGGAGCCAATGGCTTTATACACCAGACAGCATGGGGACCCTTGTCCTTGAGGACTCAAGGTTCTTTATTGATGCTTCCACCTGACTTTAACTCTCTGAAGCTTGGACTTGGACCAGTGCCAATCTAGCTCCCAGCTGTGCCTGTCAATCCGTAAGTTTCTGCCCAGCCCCTCACTGGACGCCTGTAGGGAGACAGGTTCGATAACAGATATCCCACGTATAGAACAGGCTCTCAGAGGGTACTGTTCCCTGCTCCACTAAGCACAGAGAAATTTGATAGTTTTGTCATTCAAATACTATAAGATTGGTGGCTTGTTAGGTTAAGTCATCAGCCTGGTGGTTCCTCCCAACTCAGAATGTCAGCAGTTCTCTGAAATAATAGCTTCAGGAAAAAAAAATAATTGTCATGCCTTAGTACAGGAACAACAGGAAAGCCTTGCCACAAAGAGTTACTGAATTCAGAGTCCTCAAGGGATCCCAAGTGAACTCCAGTCGCTGTGGGACAAGAAGACCCCTGTAGACATGCCTGTCAGCCGTCTCCCAGGTGACTATAGGTTCTGTCACCTTCATTGCTAACACTAACCACCACACCCAGCCTCACTGAGTAAGGTAGAGAAAGACTCCTGATGTCAGAGTTGGGCATGCACGTATATATGTACATACTTTTCTCATGCCCTCACTACAAATGTGCTCACATGCAAGCGTGTGTGTATATATTCATGTGCACCACACACACTCATACAAACATTAATAATTAAAAAATGTTCTTTATTTTTCTGGTTAAGAGATATCGGTGTTATTTGTATGACTGAACTTATGGTTTTATTTGGGGGGGTACTATGATGTTGAATGAATATAACTAGCTGGGGTACCCTCAGGCTGACTTTCATTCTCAAGGGTAAGCAGGCAAATGGGTACTTATATCCTTGGGAAAAGACCAGCCGCCAATCCTACAACATAAAGGAAAATTTTCTTTAACTATATTGAAAGAAAAACGAAGGAATGGTTAACTTGTGTGTACTTGCAGGTTCACTCTGTCTGTCTCTCCCTGTTTCTCTCTTCTCTCTCTCAGTGGGAAGATGTTAAGACAGAGACTTTGATGGTTTTAATTTTTCAGACTTGAGCTGAATTCCAAGCCAGACCCAAATGCAGAGAAAGTGCAATGAAATGCCAGAAAAGAAAGCAGAAAGCAAAGGGCTCTGGACAGGTGGATATCTGAGCCTGCAGACTCATCAGGCAGTGAATGGGCAGAGCCGGCCGAGTGGCTAAAGTAATTCTAAAGGCTCAGTTGAGTGTCCATGTGCCCTCCTCCGGGTAATTGTAGAACATGTCATCCCAAACTCAATTTTAGACAGTAGACAGAACCTGGGCTTGCCCTGCCCCATTACGGCTTCATGTTGTCCAGACTAATCTCCTTAAGTGACATCAGTGGCAGGCGAGCAATAGATGTGATTTATCTCAGCCTTAATAAGGCATGGCATCGAAGAATAAATTCAGAAAATATTCCTTACCAGGATAGCAAATTATTTTTTTTCAATAGCTCTAAAAGAGAGCCACTTTTTGGGGTACAAAATTAATAGAAGCTGTAGGCCCCTGGATTGTGCAAACACACACACACACACACACACACACACACACACACACACAGAGGCACCCTGGAGGGTATTTACTGTTAGCACCCAAGCCTGTTGAGCCCCACATGGCTTGCAGATCACTCATCAGCAGAAGAAAACACAGAACTAGCAGGGAGAAGCTGATCATCTGTGGACAGCTCCCATGTGGCACTTCCTTTAACCTCTTTACAGATACAGATGTTTCCCCCACTAACCCTGTTCCTTCATAGCCTGGCTCCACAGTAGAGCAGCTAGCAATGCCATACTGAATACACTTTGTATTAGCTGTATTGCTAACTACTCACTTCCCTGCTCTGGCATTATTAGTCCCATCAGGTTTAGGGTTCCCTTTTTGCAAAAAATTTTGGCTATAGTCTATATTGTTTAAATCAAAGTAAATCAAGGACACCTTTGAAGATTTACCCAGAAATGCTCGGCAAATGCTTACACCCCCTACACACACACACACACACACACACACACACACACACACACACACACACCACCCCAACCCCCACCAGCTTGTTGATACATTGTTTCCTACTTTTCTTCTCTGAGAAGTTGCAAATTCTAGAACTGGGCACAGGGAGTTAGATAGGTGTCTCCATATCTACCTTCAAGAACTGTAGTATTGCCTGTGCTGTCCTTTAGGCCTTACAGTTTCTACCTGGCAGAGGTGGTTACTGTGGGTGTTTTAAAGATGAGGAAACTGTGGAAAGAAGTTGACTGTGTCTGGCCAACTTCTTGTAAAACTACCCAGGTTGACTGTGGAGCCTACAGTCCCAACATTTGTCCCTGGGCCATGACCTCATTGCCTCTCCAGACTGTCTATCACACCTTCAATGTGCTGGGCAGCTGGTGTGCTTTTCCACCAAAGACCACTGCAGCCCTCACCAGCCTGTGACTAGCTTATCCACACACGGTAGTCACTCCTGACTTCATGCTGGTCTGCATGTGTTCCTGGAAGACCATTGCAGCCCTCCAGCCTGTGTGTAGATAAGTTACAAAGACCTTTGGAGCACCTAGGAAAGACACTCACACGGCCCTGATTTTGAATCATGGCCAACTCACTGCACAATCCCGTGATTTGCAGAGTGAGGGAAAGAGTCGCTATTAGTACAGAGAAAGCATCACTGATGAGAGTTATTTGCTTTTTGTGTGATTTCTGAGTTTCATATCTCATGGGTATGGATAGCAGTACAACCAGAGGAAGATACAACAGGATCCACCACTGCTGTTATCCTCAGTTGAAGTAAGAATAGAAATTTCCCCCTCCTATAAATACCCAATGGTCTCTAGGAAAGTAAGAGCATCACTATTCTAGACTCTCATTGCTTAAGGCAGAGTATACAGAGTCCTTACTCTTTAGCGTTGCTCCTTTTTCTGGAATGTTTCCTCTGGTGACACGTTCCCTACCTCTTTGAAACCCAAAGAACCTGAGAATCCTGAGTCTGTGGAACATCATTGGACATACAGCTAGCTCTGTATCTGATGATGCAGAAATACAGCTCTCGTCTCAAAGGGGAGACGAGGAGATTCATTCTGAAGCCAAATGAGTTTTCATGGCCTCAGGGCACAGATATAGGTTACCCCAAATTCAATGTTCCAATGTGGAAGCAGTTTCATGAAATTTCATAAATAAGACGCGATCCTAATACCCTGGTGGAGATGTCCGCCAGCTGGAGCTGGGGAAGTAGGGACTCTGCTCTCAGTATCAGATGCTGAAGACAGTCTTAGGCATTAGGTTGGAGAGAGTGAGCAAAAAGGAAGGACAGTGACTGCTCCTAGGCATGTTGGAGGAGAAAGTTTATTGTAACTAGAAGGGGAAGCACAGCCAGAGTCAGAGACATCTGGGAGAATTCATAGTGGACCTGACCCTGAGCCCTGTGAGGAGACTGGGGGAGGGGGGCAGAGAAAGGGGGAGAGAGACAACCAGGTGCTGCAGCCAAGAGGGCAGAAGGTAAAAAAGGAGTGGGTAGCCAAAACGGTTGGGTTATACAGGGAAGAGCAGCTGGGGAAAGGGAAGCCCAGCCCCTGGGCTGCAGAGTTCAGGGTAGGGGTCCAAGTAGGCCAGCCATATCCTATAACAGGTAGGGACTGAGGGTGCGCTTTGATTTCTTAAATGGGCACCTCGGCCATTTGTCCCAGTTCTGAGACTTAAATGAGAGCTCAGGGTCTGCTGAGTTAATGCATCCCAGAGGAAAGCTGGTGTTCTGTCTGTGCACCGCAAATGGTTCACCTGATAGGCACAGGGCTGTCAGGTCGGGTGCAGAAGGACGGTGCCTTGCTTTTAGAGCGGCTCCATGTCCTCCTCATCCCCATCTCCCCTGCACCTCCCTGGGAATCCCTGTGCACACACTGGAGGAGCTGTGGACTCGGAGTTTAGAAACAGCTGGAAACATTTCCTGACTCCCAGATGGAGCCAGAGAAGAGAACATATCTGCTCCCTCTCCACCCAGTTGTCACATTCGTCTAGAAACCTGAGCCCTGCATATTTTCCTGGTTGACAGGGAGCGCCCCTAATCTCTAAATGGGAGCAAGTTGTGGAGCCTCTGCAGGGGGCGGAACCAGGAGATCCAGGCATGGAGGGAGGACATTAAAGAGACACACTTTCTCCTCATTCTGTTTTAACTTTGGATTTTTATAAAGCCACTCTCTGGTCTTGAAATACAACGGCTTCTCATTTGGTAAGCTTCCCCCTGCTTTCCTGGCCATTTGGCAGCAACGTTTTCCTGTGTTTTTAATGGCACCAAAATTAGCATCGCTGTTCTCATTTAGCAGGGGCAGCTCTAAGTTTTATGTGACACACCCAGCCAAGGAATCTTTGATTGTTTGCCCTGGCATTTCTCAAGATGCTTGTGAGGTTGTGAAGCCAGGGCTGTTGAATTGCTGTTGCAGAGACTACAGAGGCTGCAAAGGCCAGCCACAAGGTAACCGAAGAGGAAGGAGAGAGAAGTGGGCCTCTGGGTGACAATTTGTAAACTTTGTTCTCCCGTTGAATTGCTCAATTTACAAATCCTATCGGATATTGGTTCCCCTCCCCAGTTGTCTCTCCTGGTGACACAGCGTGATGGAAGGCGGCACTTGCTCCCTCCAGAGCGCCAGCCCTTTCCCTTCCTGAGGCCATGAGGGAGCTAACCAAGCCCCCAGTTTCCTAGGAGGTAGGATTTCAAACCTCAGTTAGAGACACTTTAGGGGAAACACATCTTTATTTGTTAAGCAAATAGTCTGCAATGAGACTTGGCCACTATGCGGGCTCACTTTAAATCAGCGCAGTAAACATACCCTTTCTGAGGAAGGTCTCCTGTCTCCTGTGATCTTCAGCTCTGGTCCCAGGTTTGAAGTTGGAGTTCCCAGTGTTCTTTTGTCTTTGGCTCCAGTGCTGTTTCCTCCTCTAGTAATTGGGAAGCTAATAGGCTTTTTGTGATGCCATGGAGACACTGTTCTCTTGTATTGGAGGGCTGCGATTGGCCAGAGGGGTAAGGCTTCTGCTCTCCAGTGTTAGCTCGTGGTTAAGGGTTTATAACTGGCTGCAGAGCTGGTACAGTATTGACTTGGCAGTGACTTCTTACGTCTCTCAGAATGGAGCAATTAACAATTTCAGTTTAACTGTTTTTGTAACTAAGCAAGAAGATGAAAGCACTTAATTTTCAAAGTGAAGATTTGTGACCTGTAAGATATATGGATAAAGTTATTAGAGGTTTCTTTTTTAATGTCTTTAAAGGGAAATACGGCAGAATGTCTGTGAAATCTATTTTTAAAGATTCTGTAACAGTTTTCTTGCTGAGAGTTGAGGCCCACTGGACTGCTAGGGTTGCCATGCTGCCAGTGAGCACCAAGTCCGTTGTCACGTGGTCACGACCACGGTGGCACCCTGCCCCACATGGCTGTAATCTCGGATTGTATTGTATTGGGACATTAGGAAGAAATAGCTCAGGTTCAGAGCTATCGTGGAGATGTCAGTGGGCACCAAGGGAGCTTTCGCCCAGCCCTTGCCGTTTGTCCCTCCTCCTGGTCCCCACGCTAAGGAAGGAGGGGGAATGCCTTTTATTCCTTGACATTTGTTACAGCAGATAACTACCAGGGGTGTTTGAGGACATGCTGAGATGGTGTCACGTTTTATGCAATTGACTTAAAAGTTTTCTAAATAAAGCCTTCTTTTTAAGACTTTATGCCTGGAGGATTTGCTGTTACTCATTCTCTTTCAGTTTCAGATCTTGACTGCCGTTGCATGCTGGTGATAGCTGCACAGAACAAGGAGACGAGCTGCCAGTCAGGGAGGACGGTGTGACGATGCTGTTAGTGGACCTGGTGGCAGCTGTAGGATAGCGGTGGTGGCTGTGGTGGGATAGCGGTGGCGGCTGTAGGATAGCGGTGGTGGCTGTGGTGGGATAGCGGTGGTGGCTGTGGATAGCGGTGGTGGCTGTGGTGGGATAGCGGTGGTGGCTGTGGATAGCGGTGGTGGCTGTGGATAGCGGTGGTGGCTGTGGGATAGCGGTGGTGGCTGTGGTGGTGTAGCGGTGGTGGCTGTGGTGGTGTAGCGGTGGTGGCTGTGGTATCTCAGTGGTGGCTGTGGATAGCGGTGGTGGCTGTGGATAGCGGTGGTGGCTGTGGATAGCGGTGGTGGCTGTGGATAGCGGTGGTGGCTGTGGTGGTGTAGCGGTGGTGGCTCTGGTATAGCGGTGGTGGCTGTGGTGGTGTAGTGGTGGTGGCTGTGGTATCGCAGTGGTGGCTCTGGGATAGCGGTGGCACTATCAGCAGCGAAATGGGGTGCTGGTGGCAATGGTGACAGCATGGGCTGCTTTCAGAATGCTTGTCTCTGCAGAAAGCAGTGGCCTGGGATATCTGGTATTGTTTCTGTACATAACGGCCATGCCTGCCAGTGTCTGGCAGAACTGATTCAGAGTGAGAGGACACATAGGGGTTTCAGAGGCAGCTCTTCTCTCTGTGGCATCCAGTTCATGAGCAGGGTCCATGACAACCTGAGCTCTGAAATTCTGTGTAGAAACAGTGGGCTCTGTCTAGGACTCCTGCCCCACACCCCTGTGCCCTGCACCCCTCACCTCGTGTTGGTTGTATAGATTAGGGATAGGAGCCTTGATGGTTAAAGTAGGACTTGAAGATCTGGACCTGTGAGATTTCAAGCCCCTTACTCTTTTCCCCATCCCAGCTACTGGCTAGCAAGTTCAGCTCCTGTAGAGCCTTGTAGACTGTTTCTGTCTTAGACGAGCGTATGGGAAGAAATTCATAAGTGAATATTCCATATTTGGTTTTCTTCTCTCCCTGCGAGGGGCAGAAAATGTCGTTCTCCTACGCGCTTCCTTATGCAGCAGTGTACTGAGATGACCCTCTGGCGTTTATATGGGAACTGTTGGGAGGCTCTTCCCGCATGTGTCCGAGGCTCGAGCTGTGGAGTGATCTTTTCCTGACCTGACTGGTCTCTGGCCAAATAGGATGTTGAGCAAGCCAGAAAACCAGGCCTGAGCCGAAAAACCAAATAGAGATAAATATTTACCCTCCTCCCAGTGGGAGTCCTGGGTTTTTAGGATCAAAGACCTACTTTGTGTGTGTCTGTTCCTAAGCCTTGGATAAGCATCCAGAAGCAGGAGACCTGAAGTGTTGTACAGACTCTGGGACCCAGGCTCTTTAGCCCTCAGACAAATTCCCTAGTGGTTCTTTTAATTAAAAAAAAAAAATCCCATGTATAAAGAAAATGTATGTTGTGTTTCTTAAAATAAAAAGAAGTAGAATTAAAAGGGAAAAGATGAACAGATATGACACATGTGTGGTGTATGTGGTGTGTGTGTGTGAGAGAGAGTGAGAGAGACAGAGACAGACAGACAGAGACATGGCACAGAAAGCACCAGAAGCAGAAAGCTCAGTGTGTGCGTGTACATGTGTGTGTGGACAGTGGGGACGAGTTCCAGGAGGGCAGAAGGCAATGTGTGCCTGTGTCTCCATTTTGTAGTGTGCCTCTACTTTTTCTGATAGTATCCCTAGAAGCACAAAGGTTTTTGTTTTTGATTGAGTCTAATTTATTTTCTTGCCTTGCTTGTGTGGAGTCTGCAGTTCCATGGTCTAATCTGAGAACAGAAAGGTTTTGCTCATGTTTTCCTCAAAGAGCTTCACAGTTTCCACTGCGAATTGATTCTGTACTTGGTGTGAGGTAAGGCACTCTGCATGTGGAGAACTACTTGTCTCGGATTCCACAAATATGTATGGTGAGCGTAGTCCGAGCCAGCCATTGTGTGCTGCCAACTGAGTGTTCTTCGGTGCCAGATGGCCCAGGAGTTGAGGAGGGGAAAAACATTGAAAAATTTGGGGAGTAAAGTTTAAAAAAAAAAATTAGACATTTGAAAAGGGATTATTAAAGTGTAATATGAGGAAAGTATAAGCACATTAGAGAAGTACTGGTTTTTAAAAGACAAGCAGATTCATTATATGCCCTATATAATTGTTAGTGTGTATTTCTTGCACAACTAACATACAAATGGCTGCTTAATATATTTAAAGCTAGGTAGGCCTGGGTGGGTATTCCTTCAGATTATTGCCAACTTTCTAAATATTATTTGCACACCAAAAATTACTCTTATTTGGGCTTATTTTGAAATCCAAAGAAGTGAGGCCTTTGTCTAAGCACGTAGCAACAGTGGACAGTTGTGGAAGCCATCCTTCCAGGAGCCTGTTGATGGGAAACATGCTGCCTCTCTGGACAGGGCAGGAAGCGCAGTTAATTCCTGACCTGAATGTCACACAGCTGGACACGCCCATGGTGCCAGCGCCTTGGACGCCTCCCTGCCCAGCTGCTTGCAGCCGTCCCTTCCTCCCATGTTCCTTCCCTCTTCAGTAAAAGACCTGGCAAAATGCGTGAATGTCCTGTGCCCCACCCCCATCTCCTGGCCCCCCACCGGGGAACCCTCGCTTGCCCACACCCGTGTTTCCCTTGCTTCTTCTTTCCCAGATTCAGGTGAGCACATGCCTTTCCTAGATCTCCCCATGGCCATTGGGAGCTTACTGACCTGGATACTGTTTGACCTCATGTCTGCTAGTTTACCAGGAAAGTTCTAGAAAGAAAAGCACAATGACTCATTCACCTTGTCTCTGTGTTGATTTTGTTTTATTTATTTTTTTAATCTTTGGGCCCATGTGTAGAAAACTGCATTAGGGGTGACTGCATTTTAGCTTTGAATGGGAGCTGGACTGCTTATGAGGATCAGAAAGTAAGTCCTGGCGAGAGTTATGTGCCAATATGAGGAAGGGTTGATACGTTAGACCACACGAACACAAAATCCTTTTGCACACATAAGTCTAAAAACAAAACAAAAAACAAACAAACAAACAAAAAAACTAAATGATTTACTTGGAAAAAATATTTACAATTTATATCACAGACAAATAGTGAATTTCTAAAACCAGATTAGAAAGAAAACTACTTACAGGGAAACAAATCAGAGATGTGAAAGGCAACTCATGGGGAGAGGAATGTGGACGTCTTACAGCTCTGAGAAGTGGCATCTTTGTTTATTGCAGGGCTTGGGTGGGGACAGAAAAGCCAGTCAGACTGCTCAGGAGCATTGGTGTTTACCTGTGGCTGACAGACCTACGGCGGAGCAGCCCGCTCTGTGGTGGAGCTGCAGGGAGACGTCCCGCCTGTGGAACAACTTAGGGTCTGTGGCTAGGACAGGCCTCTGGCTCCATGTCACAGGACTGTCCCCAAAGGCACATCAGCAGAAACATGCACGCACCCAGTCAGCTGCAGACAGCCTAGTGTCTGTCTGTCTGTCTGTCTGTCTGGTCTGATGTAAAGAACCTACCGAATGCAAGGAAGACGAATAGATGCTGTCTTTGACGAGGAAGTAAAGACACAGGATATGGAGACATGGGGAGACTGCTCGGCATTGCTCCCTTGGCTGTTTGTGAAGGGGTTGGACACATGTCATAACAATAAAAGACTGGTTACCTTGCAGAGTATAGAAACAGAGTGGAGGGCAAGCATGGTAGCCAGGTTTCTCTTGTCCTGTCTGTGGATTGGACTGTAACCAAGTGAACGTTGTCCACAATTATAAAACTAGTTGTGGTTCAAACAAACAAAAAATTAAAAGCAAAATGAATCAAATGGATGTACCTTCTTCAATTGGTGGTTCAACTACCCCAGAGAAAAGACCCGAGGGAGCAGTGTGTGAGGTTATGGAATTGCCTGGGTAGAAGCTTCACTTAAGGGTCTGATCAAAGGAGTTGAGGGAACTCACTGTGGAGCTCACTTAAGACATGGCAGTTCCTTTCTGTGACAGCTGAGGGGCCAGGGACCAGTGTCCTGCCCAGCAGGGAAAGTCTGGTTTCTAGGACCAGTTCTCACTAAAAGGAACTGCGGCCTTCATAGAGATCATGATATCCAAGTTTGGACCAGCAAGTACCTGGCTGTTCCTGGAGTCAATAGTCATCAGAAAACAAAGGGTTACTGGAGTCTGGTGGTTGATGGAAAAGGGCACAGGGGTGTTTAACCTTGAAGGAATCCTGATTTTTTTTTCTCTTTTAAAAGTCTAAAATCAGGTGTGGTGGTACAGGCCTGAAATCCCAGTGCTGGGGAGACAGTAGCAGGGGATGAGAAGTTTAAGGTCACTCTTGGTTATGCGGAAAGTTTCGGGCCTATTGGGATACATTACACTCTGCCTCTAAAGCAAGTCTCTCTGATAGGGTGCCTGTGTGTCTTGCTGGTTTCTGTTAGGCTCCAGGCTTCATGAGAAGGCACCGAGGTACTTGCTTCTGCTGTGCAGCTTTGTTGTCTTCCTGCATCAATGAGATCTCAGCAGAGACTTTGTAAAGGGAGAGGGGGTGCCTAGGGCACTCCTCTTTCTGAGTCCCTTCCAGATGGCAGGGACAAAGGCTCCTTTGATCCTGGACTGCTGTTTCATTGCGGTTTCTGTTCCTCCCCTCTTCTCCTAGAGCAGATCTGGAGGTCAGAGACAGGAAGGTGGAGGTAGGATGCTCATCTTAGGAGAAGCACCTTGATGAGATCTCCTGCCTTTGGGAGGAGTGGTTGGAGGGGAAGGGGGCAGAGAAATAATGAGAGTGTGTACTTTGACCAAGGAAAATGGCATTTGCAAGTAGCCGAAGCCCTGCCTAGAGCTCCCATGCGCATTTGTGGTATGGGTTTGTTTATAAATATATCTTTCAGCCAGGCATGGCTGCTCACTCCTTTAGTCCCAGTACTCTGGAGGCAGAGGCAGGTGGATCTCTGAGTTTGAGGCCAGCCTGGTCTATAGAGTGAGTTCCAGGACAGCCAGGGCTACATAGTGACTCTTCTTTTTCTTCAAGAAAATATGTAGGAATAGGTTCCCTGAGTCATGTAGCCCATGTCAAACTTAATACGAAGTTCCTATTTTGTACATGAACATTGTAGGAAAGCGTGTTCCCCAGGATTGCATGCTCTCTCTCTGCCTACATGCTCCGCCTCCTGACCAGCACTCACTTGTGGGAGAGTCTCATGGTGGCTTCTCATTGCTCCTTCCTAATCATTAGTAACATGGCCCATTTCCTGGTGGTTTTCTCAGGTGTGCTACCTCTTCAGGTCTTTTGCTTGTTGTTAATTGGATTTTTGCTTAAGGGTTTTAAGGGGTTATTGCCTGTCTTATATGTCCTTTGTCAGACATGATTTGTAGATATCGTCTCCCCATCTTAGCTTTGTCTCTTTAATTCTTTTGAATTATGTATGTCTTCTGTAGCTAGCCTCAAACTCAGTATATGGAGGAGGTTTTTTCTGATTCTACCTCCAGGTTCTGGAATTCCAAGTGTGCACTCCCAGGCCCATCTCTTTCTGACTGTAGGGAGGAGCCTTGACTTTTTCTTCCCTTCACAGACCTTATCTTTGAAGTCAAATTCCTGGTCTCAAGTGGTTCTGCCGTACCAGCCTCTTGGGTAACCGGGACCACAGAGGTGTGCCAGCACACCGACCCGTGCTTGGGTAACCAGGACCACAGAGGTGTGCCGGCACACCAACCCGTGCTCATTCATGCTTGCCAGGCGGTGTGCAGCTGCTAAGCTATACCCAGCCTATTACAGCCTGGTTCTTGTGGTCTGGAATAACCTATCTGTAACTGAAAGATTGTGCTGGGATGTGGATGGGATTTGCATCAGATCTTGAGATGATTCCTAAGAACTGGGAGCCCCGCTGAGGTCCTTACTTGGAGTCTAATTCCTGAAGATCCCTGTCAGTTATGTCTTTAGTTCTTTGTTTTTATTAGTGCTTCATCGGTGGCAGCATGTGACTTCTGTATGTGTTTCATTAGATTAGCCCTGGAACATTCAGTTTGTTATGATAATTAGTATTTTAAACTGGGGTTATTAATATTCATAACTAATTCATAGACATGGAAGTCCTTTTTTACCTGCAATTTGTGATCTTATTCCTCACTTATTAGTTTTTGGAGTCAATGAATTGGGACAGATTTTAAGTATATCACTTTTTTAAAATTTGAAGCATACTTCTATGTGTTTAAGCGGGATGATAGTTGATGCATGTATGCAGAATGTAATGACTGAATAAAGATAATTAGCAGACCCATCCCATCTCAGTTGTTTGTTGCTTGTGTTATGAACATCTAAAATCCTTTAACATATTAAAAATATTCAGTTGATTATTTTCAACTGTAGTCAGCATAAAGTGTGGCAGCACAATCCTCCTTCCTATCCGTGCTTTTGTACTCAGTAACCAGCTCTTCCTTATCCCCTCCCTCCCCTATGCTACCCTCTACTTACGTGAGATCAGTTTTTAGTGTCTAAGTATGAATGTCTGTTTGAGAGGACACTTAAATTGGCTCTTTGTCTTAGCACATCTGCAAGGTCCTTCCCAGTCCCTTGGACAGTGGCTCTGCTTTGCCCTACCCAGAAGAGGCACTGATTTTGACAGTTCAGAGCCATCCATACTCAGGCAGGCCCTTTGGTCTCCACTCCTTTTCCTATCTTTCCCACCTCACTCTATTGCCTGGCGAGTTTGTCAACCTTCACAAGCTGCTTCAGAAATCTGTCCTCTGCGGCCTGCCTTTGATCATCCAGACACTGGATTCTAGCCTCCTCTCCTGACAATGCTCTGTGTTTGTGTTAGTGACCTTCTCAACATGCCTGGGATACTCGTTCTGTGAACCATGGTGTCTGCTTTGTACTTAAGAGCTCAAAACTAGACACAGCATCTAGCAGAGGGACGGCCAAGCACCATTTCCTTCAGCTTTCAGGGAAGTGTGTGCCCAAGATACGAAATGCCCGTGTATCTCTCAGACCACGACTTCTAAGACTGTCACAGGCGAACATCATCAGCCAGAGCTTTTCTCTGTCCTGTCTGCTGTGGTGTCAGTAGTTGTTGAGCTTGGGTACCGCGGGTTTTCAAAAAGGAAAACTTGTTATTTCATTGTTCTCTCCCAGTTCAAACTGTTGAGTCAAAGTACATACCTTATTGGGGGGGGGGGGAATGTTGAATATGCCTTCCCGGACTGTCTCAGTGTTAGTTTTTTGGTTACTGCTGTGTAGAAAGTTATCATGGGCAGAACCCTGCTTCCTCTGACTTGTCTCTGAGCTGCTGATGTTTTCAGTCACACCTGTCACATTTTCTAAGTCCACACACATGCGCTGGGTGCGGGATGAGTCCAGCACCATTGCTCTGGAAGGAGTCGTAGTGTCAGGAGCTAGGTGGGACTGTGCTGCTTTGAGGTGAAAGCAGGCCAGCGGGGCCTCAAGGAGTGGAGTTGAGGGGTGAAGCCTGTTAGAGCAGGACACGAGTCACCTGAGGCGGTGAGCAAGCCCTATAAGTATAGAGAAGTGATTTTTTTTTCCTGCTTGCATTCATTTTCCTGCAGATTTAGCTTTTCTTCCCAAATGAGTAATAGTCTGTTGTGTACCTGTGCCACGTTTTCCGTATTCCTAGCTGAGGAATAGCCTGTTGTGTACCTGTGCCACATTTTCCGTATTCCTAGCTGAGGAATAGCCTGTTGTGTACCTGTGCCACGTTTTCCGTATTCCTAGCTGAGGAATAGCCTGTTGTATACGTGTACCACGTTTTCTGTACTCATAGCTGAGGAATAGTCTGTTGTGTACCTGTGCCACGTTTTCCGCGTTTGTAAACTACCATCTGTAGTCACTTGTGCTGTCTTCTCGGATTCTGCCATGGGATTTAAAGAATTTACATGTGGTAGCAAAGAGCTGCAGTTTCTGACGTGACCTCAGATGCCACTGTTTGAAAGACCCTCTCAGCAATAGGCCTACATGGTCCGTAGGTGACAAGCCTGGAATGGCTCACGTCTTGAGTTCTGCCTTTCACAGGAAAAAAAAAAAAAAAAAAAACCTTATGAGCTGGGCTCCATCTTTGGGTAAGGACACTGATGCAGAGAGCTTGGTGCCCTGAGCATGAACGGTTGGGCCATACCTGGCACATTCACAGACCAGAGCAGCATCCTCAGCATGGGGTGGTGTTTGCAGTATTTCTGGTGAGGTTCAGGAATCAAATTGGATAATCTCAGTTGAAAACAGATGATTTGCCCAAATCATAGAGTTAAGCAGGTTGAGGGGCACAAAGGATGAAGGAGGCAGGCAGGCGGGCATCAATTGCCTTATTGAAAGGGGCTGCTAAAGCATTCAGATTGAAACGTGTGAAGTTAATTTGTCCCTAAGAAATACAGAGCATCTTACCCCCCTTTTCAGCTGGTAGACACACAGCCTGCTACAGTAACCTGCAGAGCAGAAGGGCTTCTGTGGCAGAACTTCCCACACTAGAAGGGTCTCAGCCAGGCTCCCTTTCAGGCTGGCTTGGCTGTTTAACAGCTGCTGGTGATTGCTGAAGTAGCCTAAGTTCTTGGCCTCGTGTAGAAATGGGTCAGTTGAGCTCCATAATCCTCCTCAGCTTAACCTCATCGCAAACACCTGCCCTCCTCCCTCATCCTCAACTCTTTACCATGGGAGGTGCTGTTTGGCAGTTGTGGACTTGTGGGGGTACCACTCTCCAGCCTATCACAGGCTGTGTTTACTTCAACAAGTCAACTGAATGTCAAGACGCACCATCTCCTCCATGTCTCTGCTGGTTCCTTCCAGTGCACAGTTCTCAGGTCTGGGAGCGGCACTGGAATCCCTCCTGTGCTGTGCTTTGACTATTCATCTGCACTGTGGGCAGTATTGTGCCAAGTTCCTCGTATGCTAATTAGCAAGGTAACATTCTCAGGGTCTGTTATGTGCCTGAATTCTGTGGCTTCATGATGAAGGACTAATATGCTCTTGATCATATTCTCAAAAATATAATACTACAGGCTGGTAAGCAGTCCACAGAAGCTCAGGCTAAATGAGGGGCTCCTGACAGAGTTTCAGGGTGGGTCTATGAGACCGCACTGTGTGAGTGAGGCCTGAAGGAGGTAGGGGGTCAGAAGTGTGAAGAGAATTCTGTGCAAAGGGCAGAGCGTGTCTGGAAAGAGTTTGAACTTGGAGATAGGACATGTTAACAAGACTTGGAGGCAGGGTCAGGATGACTGTCATACACTTAGGGATAGCCTGGACCACAAAATGAGTTCTAGGATAGGCTGCGCTACAAAGTGAAAAGAAGTCTGGGATAAAAGGAGATCGGTGAGAGCATCAGGTCAGGGAAGGCGGGGCCTTCTGTGAATCAGCTTCCTTCTGAGTGTGTTGGGAAGATGAACAGATGTAGGTGGAGGCGGGGTTGGGGCTGGGCTATGACCATGACTTGGTTTGTTTGTCAAGAGTGCACTGGCCCCTGGTTGGAGAATGGCTAGTGGGAACGGGCAGTGTTGCTGGAATGATGAGATCAGATTGGGGCCAGGGTGAACTGCTGATAGAGAAACCAGGATCCTTGCGATCTGCCCTGGAGAACGCAGGACTTGAGACGCGTGTTGCTGGAGTGTTGGAAGGAGAGAGATGCTAAGTCTGGTTCCAGGTTGTGGGTATAAACAGCTCTGTGGCTGGAGGTGGCAGGGACTGAGTTCGAGGTTCCAGTTGCTCTGCATTAGGTTATGGGTGCCACATAGCATAGTACTCTCACAGAGTGAGGCATAGCTTTTGCTTCATTTGTCTGTAATTATACTTCAAAATCACAGGTGGTTGCTGAGGTTAATGCTGTGGCTCTATGCCAAATGAATGAACAGTGTAGGGCTGGTGTATGTATCCATGAATTCGGTATTCCAACATGATTCCTTTGGCAGTCCCTTTTAGCTTGCTGTGCCCAAGTACTGTGACCTTCTCAGGACTTGACCACCTAGATTCTGCTCTGGCCAGCTGGATCCACTTCAGAGAGGCTGGTGAACTAAAACCCTGCATGTGGTGGCAGTTCTGGTAGAGACTGACTAAGGAGGGTTCTAGCCAAAACAGTTGGTAGCCAGCAAGAGGCCTCATGACTAAGGGGAAGGATGTGGCTTGAGGAGAACTGTAACTGCTGTCACCAGACAGGCATGAAGCTCATCAAACTTCAGAGGAGATTGCAGCTGTGGACAGCTACCGACTGGTGGACATATTCATACAATTTGGGGCATATGGAACAATGGTAATAGACAAAGAAGATAAAGACAGAGAATTACGCTGCTGTCTTCCCATGTGTTCCATGTCACCGGACACATTGCCCCCAGTCACACTCTTTAACAGCTGATAAAGAGGGCCCACCCACGGTCCACAATGGTTGTCAAAGCTCCAACCATTGTCCACTCATTCTGTTCAGCTAGGAGGGGTAAAGAGCTTGCATTGCCTGTCCTTTGGAGGGTCTCTAAATTGCTGCAGAATGTTTGTCCTCTTGTTTTGCTGGTGCTAGGGACTGAACCCAGGGCTTTAGGCATGCTAACCAAGCATGCTAACACTGAGCTAAGGCCTCAGTCCCTGCTGAACATGTTGGCTTGTTCAGTCTCAGTGCCTCTTAGCTGCAAGGGAGGCTGGAAGATGTGGCCCAAGTCTCTGAATCTTGGAAACAGCTAGACTCTGATGAGGTCAGTTTCAGTGCAGACAGCAACATCAGAGTAAGTCTTCAGCTCCATTACAGATTCCTAAGTCAGTTCTTGCATCTTCTGTGGGCTCAGCAGAATGATCAGAGAGAACAGAAAACAAGACAATCATGGTCTCTATTCTCAGTAACATTGGAATTTGGGGTGGGCAGACAACAGTAAACAGAAGGACAAATAACTGAACAAGGTCACAATGAGTAAATAACAGGTGCCATAAAGAAAATAAGTCACATGGCTTTCACTGATCAAAACAGTTTGTTCATTGAACATCCCTGGAGTTGCTCATTTGTGAGTTTGGAATGCAGTCTTCAGCAGTGCTGTCTGGGTTCCTTTTTTGGACTGTGGCTGAACTTTTTTGGGGGAAAAGGTGCATTAAAATCACTTTGTTGGGCCATTCATAAGAAGGCCTATTTACACCGGAGAATTGCAGGCTGGCATTTCTATAAGGTTTTTATCTGGGCGTGTTTATGTTAGGTTTTGTATATGTAATATAAATGCACATTCTCAGCAACCGTGGATTTAAACATGTGAAGGCCATTACGAACAGTGTTAGTAACAGAGGAGACTCCCAGTGGCATGTGTTTAATGAAGCAGCATGGTTTGTAAAATACCCTGAGAAATGTTAATGTTTTGGATTTCTTTCCCAAGGGAGGACTTTCTGTTTCCCACCATCCTTAGACGATGGTCTTGGATTTCATGGTAGACTGCTGTAGAGTCAAGTTTTTGCAAAGTTTTTTTGTTGTTTTGTGGGGTTTTGCTTGCTTGCTTGTTTTAAACAAGAGCCATCAGTGACACCTGCTTGGCTCTGATTTGATGTACTTTGTATCACTTCACAATTATTTCTGAAGCTGTGGACTGAGGTTGCTTAGGCTTAAAGAGGTTTCTATGCACATTTCATTCTGATGGTGTTGACCCACGTTAGTGTTTTCTACTGTCTTGTTAGACATGTCAGCTGTTTAGATGTACAGTTTAGCATCTCAGCTATGGTGAAAAAAACAGTCCTTAAATAAGTTTTAGGAGCCACCCTGACTTCCACATGGGTGGGGGTGGCAGCAGCAGCAAACTGTGTGCTGATGACGTGGTTAAGCCAAAGCAGAACTTGGGGAAAAACAGGAAATTCGACCAAACGTCTCTTCCTAGTAACAGGTTTTGTGTGTCTTTGTTAATATCATCACAGCTTGTTTTAATTCTCTTTAACTTCCTTTCCAAATTGTGATGCTGTATTTCTCTTCAATTTTCTGTACAATTTTCATTTAACAAGCCCTTTGCTTCCAGCTTACTGGTTTTCCGTAGCAGAAGAGCTTCAAGCTAGAGGAACCTGCCCTGGGACTGAAAATGTCTTAGTCTGCAGGCATGTTGGTGTTAATAAGCCGTAAACTAACGAGCAAAGCTTTTGCCAAGATAGAGGCTAAACAGCCTCTAAGCCCACCATTTGGCTGGTAGCTGGGCTCGGTGTTTTGTGCAGTGGAGACAGACGCCTTTGCTTTCTTGCCCTTCTTCAAAAAGCCTTCCTTTTACACTTGAACCTTTTCTGTCGCTTTAATGCAGGAAACTATTCCTGCTTAATCTGGGACAGCTGCACACATTCTGGGACTGTGTGCCTAAGTTCTCACAGAAACCTGACCTAACAGACAGATGTTGGAACTCCTATATAAAAGTCTATTCTAAACAGTCTGGGCTATGGCTGGGCACTTTTCAACAGCAGAGTCTCCTTGATAATAACCACCTTGAGAGTGAAACCAGCAGGCCCCTGCTCTAGTCCACAGCCCAGAGGAAGACAGCTCATCTTGGCCGTTTTGCATTTACAAGTTAGGGATGGTGCAAATCACGTTGTTGGAAAAGTAAAAACCCTTAGTCCATATGCAGAAATCCTCTGAGCATGGACTCTCTTCTTTCTTCTCCGGGAACCACTGGCTGTAAATGGAGAAGTTGCCTGAACCAGGCAGGCCAGCCACACAAAGAGCCATGTGGCTGAAGAGAGGAGATGGACACAGAATCCATTTTAAAGTTTCCAAAATGAATGTGAGGAAGCACAGTCACTGGATGAGCTCACTGGTGTGTTTTATTCTGAGAAATGTGGGGCATGCCCATTATGAAATGGGAACCTGAAATGCGATCCATCCATCCTAACCAGCTCAGGGTTTTATTCAATTCTTCAAGCCTTAATCCTGTTAGCTCCATGCACAAAGGAAATGCAGGGCTCCTCTCTGATGACTCTCCCAGGCCTCCTGGCATCTGTAAACCACATTTTGAATTTTACAAATGAAGCTTATTATTTGATTATCAATGTGACTAGCATCAGGGAGGCCACTTTTCAGATGAATATTCTAGACTGTTTACTTTGAGAAGTCTTAGAAGATGATGATGGTTTCAATAAGTTCCTAGAATTGAAGGATTTTTTTAAAAAAGAAAGAAACTTATTTGACCAAGCAAATTTTGGTGTCAAGCACCTCAAATGAATGACTTTTAAAACCCCAATTTTGGGTTTTTCAAATAAAGACCACTTATTGATTAAAAATGTAACAAGCATCATTTTTAGCTTTGTTTAAACTGGATTTTAAAAAGTATGTGCGTGGGGTTTGAAGAGTATATAATGAGATTATAAAATGAGAGGTTTTTTTTTTTTAAGTTATTTTCTCCAAATAGTACAGAAAGCTGGTGTGAAATTATTCAGACTCACTCATGACTGTAGATCCTTTGGACATAGATCTAAACCAGCAAGCACTGAGATCTGCTTCTGGTGCTGCCGGGAGCTAATCTACTGGAGCGAACATGAGCTAATGATACATTAGGCCAAATTCTATTATATGCTTTTCAGCCGGCTGCCTGCAGTTTGATTAAATTTAGTTCCGATGTTCAGATTTGAAACAGCCAAGGCTCTTCATTGGATTTATAAAAACTTTCTTTCAAAAGTCTGAACTATTTGAAATAATCCTTTGCTTAGGAAATGTCAGCCATCCCTTCCTGCACATCAGAGAGGATTCTGGCTCTTCCAGGGGTGGGGCTGCCATTACCACAGCCGCCCTCTGCTTCTGTGGCCTGGACCTTCGAGCCATTGGTTTATGTAAGTTTCACGGGACGTTTGCTTTCAGAGATCATGTGGCCAAAGAAAAGGCTCTCCCAACTTTCCTACCCTGGACTCTCTGGATATTAAAACTAGTGACATTCGCCTCCTGCTCTGACGAACAGGCTTGTGGTCCTGCCTACTTTCCCAGTCTCCGTTGTTTCCCTCCCAAATCGTTAGCCCTGGAGTTAGACTGCCGCTGAGCTCGCTAGAGAGGCCCTGGTCCCCAACTCTAAAGGCTCCGTTGTAATTGAGAACATCAAGGGGCATTTTTCTAGGACACAGGCCTGGCTTCTTATGACCAGCACAGACTTCTCTGGAGCTGGGTAATTTAAGCCAGTTGTCTTTCATGTCCGCCATGTCAGAATCAAAGCTGTCACATCAGACCAGCCAGCAGGATGAATGGTTGGACAATGCTATATTTATAATCTAAGTCCTTCCTGTTTTCTCAACCCATGCTCCCTGAGCTGCCTTGCATCTTGACAGGCAGAATACTCTGTGGACAGGGGACACCAATTTAGAGATTAGTTGATCATTTATTAAGGAAAATTTCAAAGCTGAAAACAGACAAACCCACTGCTGCTTAAAACAGTGGCCAAAATTAGTCCTCTCTGAGGTTCACTAGTGTAAGTATCATGGGAGCTGGGGCTCATTTCCTCGGCGAAGCCACTTGGAGACGGCAGGTGACTTCACCTTCCTTCCACCCGGATGTCAGAGGTAGCGGAATCTACCAGAGTCGCAGGCACACTGGGCTGGACGCAGACCTCCCCAGCCTCGCTTCTGCCAGGGGATAAAATCTGATATTTTAAAACACTGCATTTTTAGGCTTTGCAGAGCTGTGTCAAGTGTCTCTGGCCTTTGAGCCCTTCAGGGGATGCTTTCCTCCTGGGAACCCCTCAGAGGAATGCTGGGGTACTGACGTCCTAGGATCAGTCTTCACAGGATCTGAGGGTGGATTCCTCCTCCTCCCTGGGGTGATGATGCAGCCTGAAGGCCTGTCCTGCTGCTGGACATGCCAGCTACTGGTTCTTGGAGCAGAGAGCATCAGAGAAGTGATGAGCCCTGCCTAGAGCTCTGGGGAATGATGTGACTATCCCTCTCAGAAGCTCATGGACTTAATTTTTTTCTTTGTCTCTTTTAAGCACATGGTCAGAGTTAATACTTTCTTACATGCTTGCCAGGAAATGTACCTAAATATTTTGTTAACTGCTTTTTAATTTTTTTAAGACAGGTGTCACTGTAGCCCAGGCTGGCCCTGAACTCAAAGAGATCATCCTACCTGTTTCTCAAGTGCTGGGATTCATTCATTTACTTGATTTCCTAAGACAGCATGTTGTACAGCCCCAGCCAGCCTTGAACTCCTGATCCTCCTGCCAAGTGCTCTTAAGAGCTGAAGTTATGGACATGCGTTACCACACCCAGCTTTAAACACCAGTTTTCAGTGAAGAAGCCACACTCTTTTCAGGGAGAGCTTGTTGGTCAATAGCAGCTGGGTACCTGATGTAGGTCTCAGCAGGGAGTGGAAATGCTGGGCCCTTTAATCCACAGCAAGGAGGGAAATCCTTAAAAGATTAGCATCAAACTTTCTGATTTCTTCTCCAGTCTCTCCCAATTTCAGGTATATCTTATTTTCTACTTAGTGTTGGCCTTTATTAGCATGAATTGCTACCATGTATTTCCCAAGATATTTTTAATGTGAATAGAGGCTGTTACCTTCTGGGCAATCATGCACGTTGCACGGGTCTTCACACTTCACTGTATCCATCAGTTTTTGTTATGTGTGTGGTGTGGTGTGGAATGGCTCCCATAAATTCACATATTTTAATATTTGGTTCCAGTTGATTCCCAACTATTTGGGAAAGATTAGGAGGTGTGCCTTGTTGGAGGGGGTGTGTCACTGTCGGCAGGCTTTGAGGTTTCAAAATACCATTCCCATTTTGCTCTCTTGCCTCCTACTTTTGGATGGAGATGTGAATTCTCAGCTGTTCCCGCCGCCACACCTTTGATCCACAATCATGGACTTGAATCAACCTTCTGAAAGCTTAAGCCCCAAATTAAAGGCTTTGTTTTATGAGTTGACGAGGTCACGGTGTTTCGTCACAGCAAAAGAAGAGTAAGGCAGGTGTGACAAAGTGTCCAAGGCAGTAGCTTACCAAAAGAAAATGTCTTTAGGACGTGGTACCTTAATCTCCTCACTTCTGGTGAGGACCTCAGGCACATGGCTAGAGCCAGAAGCAGAAAGAAAGGTGAGAACCCCCAAGGAGTCCCATTGTGAGACAGGGACCTCCCAACAGGCCCACCCATTAAACGCTGTACCGCGTAGCGTTAGCCTGTATATGTGGATGCCCTCTTTCATTTTGCCAAAACAAACTCATATGTTTTTTACTTCACTTCTTAACACGTGTCTACTAGTGCCCTCTCTTTCGGCTTACTTGTGAGTCAAGAAAAGTTAAAGGAAACTAGCTCAGACTAACCTCATTTCTCTTCTGTGTTATTGTTGATATCATGGTTCCTAATGTAGGGAAGCGATGGGAATGAGGAAATGTATCACATCTTCTTGGTTCTTAGTATTTCTTAGAATACTCTTGCCTTCACTTTGATTTGAAGAACGTTCTGGTTGGATGGGAAGCAGAACTTCAGACATAACACATAACTTGCTCTGTCTTTGAGTCTCTGAAATCCCACATATCATGAAAGCATCAGAATTCTTGGGTCATGGACACTTCTGTTGTCTGTTGTGGATGGGATGGTAAGGACAGCAGCAGAGATGATGCACCAAGCTCTGCTGCCACACAAATGCACCGTTATCCCACCAATGCCTACCAGAAGATACTACTCGCAGTAGTAACCAACAGAGCAGCCAGCCGCTGTGGGTGGCTGCAGAGGTCCACACAGGGGAAGCTCCCAGGCCACCTTTCCCAGTTTCCTTCCCTCGCTTGCCCCTCTCCTCAGCAGCCACACACTGTTGTGTTGTTGGTTCTCATTCATCTCTGTGGCTTTACATTGTAAGCTTACCCTTCACATATGCGTTAATGCTTCTAAAACTTCATGTGGAGCTGGGGGTGTCGCTCTTGGTAAATCGATTGCTAGCCTGGCTCAGGTCTGGGATAGCATTTCTGGGTACCCGAGAGGGAGAGGAACAGGGAGAGATAAACGTAAACCCTTATTTCTAAATTGCAGATGGTTTGCCCTCTTGTAACATGGACTGTGTTTTTGAAATTGGTCCATATAGCCGTGGCAGTGGTTTTTGTCTTGGTTAATGTTTTGTGTCTAAAGTTCCAAGTGTTTTGATGTAGAGTGTTGACTGCTGTGAATGCCCTGTGTGGATTCAAGCTTGGGTGGATTGAAGTTGAGTTGTTGAGGCTATGTTTGGCTAGAGATTGGTTTAGAAGCACGAGTCATAATCTCTTATCTGTTTCATGCAGTTTCTGTCCAGCCTATTGTCTGGCCAAAATGTGTTGGGAAAGTTTACTTAGTGTCTCTTGTGCTTGGACTAGCACGTCCTTGTACCAGGAGGCAAATGATATTTTCTTGGCTGCACCATTACCTAAAAGTTAGATTGAATTAGTCAAAAAGAACAGGTGAAGAGAATCCAGCCAAAGTCAGATGAGGATGAGGCTTTTCATACCCAGGGGCAGGATGAGAGATGACCTCACAGTGCAGTATCTTTAAGGACTGCGTCTGGACAGCCACAAATTGTCCTTTCATGTCCCCATTGCCTGGTCCCACTTGCCACACTTTTAATATAGCAATTTTAGTGTTGAATGTTCTATTTGACTATGTATTCAATGTGCTTTTGGGCAGTGCAGAACACAGCAAGGCCCTGGTTCCTGGGTTTGGGTTTGATGCCACAGGGATTTTAGGGTTTTTGTTTTTGGAGGACTAGGATGGGAGTTGGGACCTAAGTCATGATTTTTTTTTTTTAAGAAAAGACAATCAAGAATTACTTCTAATCTATAGCCACATGCCAAGAATGTAGGGTACATTATAGAGATTCACATCTGTTCCAACCCTCACAGCAGCCTAGTAGGATACAAGTTCTGTGACTGTATACACGGGAGAGGTCTCTGTGACTGCACACACGGGAGAAGATACTCTATTATTTATACATGAATTCAAAGATATTAAGGCCAGAATCTCAAAGGAGCAGAATTGAGAGGGTGGTGTTGGGATTTGGTTCCAGCTCTGGTCTCCATAGAGACAGGACCAGGGTTATACATTCCAGTCAACCAGGTTTCTGACCCCATGCTTTAGTCAAACACAGCTCTGCCTGTGCAGGAGGCACTGTGGACCTTGGTCCAAAGTGATGACCTACTATGTGCTCTCTGTGGGTAGTGAGTGTTTAAGTTGAGCAAGGTTTGGGAAAAGAAGTAGACATTGGTGGTTATTGTGGTTTCTAAGGAACATCTAGAAAATCTAAAGTGTCACTACCATTTTGGTTTAGAGGTCTGCCTCTGGGTCCAAGGATCACTGCCCTAAGCTGGGATTAGTCTATGTGTTTGGTCCTCAGAGGGTTTCTGACTGGAACTGGATGCTTCAGCAGTTACATCATGCTGTGTTCAGTGTGTGGTGCTTCACAATACCCCACAGGCACCCCTGGCCTTCTGCTCCGACTCTGGCGTTGCTTGGGCTTGACTCCAGTTCTGTTCACTGCAAAGATCTCTGGACTGGAGTGCATGTAACACCTAACTCTGACACCGTTTGAGCCTGTGTCAGGGACCTTCCTGCTCAAGGTCATTATAGTCTTTTTATAGGTGTTGAGTTCATCTGGTTGCCTTTAGAGGCAGGCAATGAATTGCTTATCTCCAGACCTTGGATACTCTTGGTCTTTCTGTTTAAAATGTGTCCTTTATTTATCATCTACCCCAGAAACCTCTTTGGCTCGATCATATAATTCTCAGTCTTCTTGATATCTGAATGCAGCCTATGCATACCCTCCTTAATGGTGGCTGATTTTAATCTTCTCGGCCACAATAAATCTGACACATACCTCAAGTCAATGGCATGTTGGCTGGCTATTTTAATTCTCTTTCTATACCACAGAGATTGCTTCACTTAAGGAAACAGTCCTAGCACGCTGCTTTCCCTGATGCCCATTAGCCCCGCACACTTGAACTTCTGTGGCCCCTCACCCTGCTTGTCTTAGACTTGAAAGTGGTTTCCTGTCTGATAGTTTGCTGTGCAGCTGGTTGCCGCTATCTTGTGTCTCATAGTTGTAAGTAATAAGGCAGGTTGAAAGTTTTCCTGCCAGTGGTGTATAGTCAGACATCTACAAGAAATAAAGATGGGGCTTAGAATTCCATGGCAGGATTTTTTATTCTGGGTCTTATTGGGATGACACTTTTCTGAATATATTGAATAAGTGACCCTGCAAGTGGAAAACATTTAAAATGGATCAGAGGCAGGACAAACAGTCCATTCTCTGGTGGAGATTTTCACAGAGGCACTGGTCTGTCTGCAGGCTTGGTTTGGTGGCCTTATCCGTCATCATGTAACATTCTCACTTTGTGGAAGTGCAGACTAAAGCCACAGCAGGTTGGACTTCACTGTTGAGTCAGAAAGACCTTGGCTTCTACACAATGCTGAGGCCCTAACTGGCGAGGTAGTAGGAGCGCTCCTTCACTGCACTTCAGGCACCTCCATGTTCTCGAGTAAAAGTGATAAAATAGCCACATCTCACGTAACCCCCATTACCCCCAAAGGGGGCTGTGATGCAGTGTGTGAGCTACATGGTCTGGTTCAGTTTATCCTCATGCGTTTTCCAAGAGTTACATGGAGTGGTCTGTGTCCTGGAATAGCGGCCTCCTCATCTACACAGACAGGAAGGACTGGCAAACAGTGCTTACCTGCTAACTGGGTGGCTCTGGCCACTGCTACCTTAAAGGCTTAGAGGAAGCCAAACATTGAGTAGTACGGGGAAGAGCTCAGCGGCCCAGGACTTGCCTGGAGCACTGTACGCGGGAAGTTGGAAGCTGGGAGGCCTCTGGAGAAGATTCTCTCTTGCAAGATGGTTAAGGTAGAGGCAGGAGGTTTGTGAAAAGGAACCTAGAGCCAGGAGAGGAGGGTGAAAGAGGAGGAAATCCACCCGGGAGCCATGAGTCACAACACAGATGAATAAAGGAAAGCCACAGCACAGATGATCCAAGGAAAAGGCAATAAGGAAAGGGTGGGGGAGGATTCAGGGTGGAAAAATGAAAATGAATCACCTAATTACTGGGTGGGAATGCTGCTGATGGATTCCAGGAGCTCAGTTCCTAGTCCAATTATGTGTCAAAAATGCTTTGGCTTAACAGCCAAAGGAAACTCAGGGAGAAACCTCCCTATTGGAATACTTGAATGCATTCTCTAAACCTCCTCCATTTTTATTACTCTTATTTTTAAAAGAACTCAAAAGACAACATTTTCTGCCTCTTGACTAAGAATATAATTTGAAAGTCCTGCTTCCAGAGTTCTCTGGAATTGACCTCCCACGTGGGAGGCGCCGTGGGGTCAGAGGACGTAGGGAACCTGAGGAATTTCCGGGGACTTTTCATACAGAGCAAGGAGAGACAGAGTTATTCCTGTCTCTTCCTTCGTGGTCTTGCACATCAGCGTGAAGATTCAGGGTTCGCTTCCTTTGGCCTGTTAATTATATTTATAGATTTAATAAGTTAACAAAGGGGGAAAGATAATCCCTAGATGCCCTTTTAAGCACCATATTAAAAAAATAAACTTCGGGTTTTGGATAGGATGTTTGGATAGGATCCTCTCAGGTTACAGCCACCGTGCACGGTGGAGCAGGAGCGCTGCCCCTGTAAAGGACGACCGGCTGCAGGTGACTCTGCAGCTCTTCCTGTCTGCACCTACGGCATATGAGAAAGAGCTGTATTTTATTTTGTAATGGATAATAAAGATGGATGTCCTGGACACTGAATCGAAAAAAGAAAAGAAAAGATCAGCTGTGGTGGCACCCACGTTTAGTCCCAGCACCCCGGAGGCAGAGATAGAAGCAGGAGGATCTCTTGAATTCTAGGCCAGCCCTGTCTACACAGAGAGTTCCAGGACGGCCAGGCTACATATTAAGACTCTGTTTCAAAAAAAGAGAGACAAAAAGGTGACTAGAAATTTTCTTGTTGTGGTTCAGATGTTGTAGGTGAGGTTGTAGGTGAGGGTGTACAACATGCAGAATTGTCTGTAACTAACGTCAGTGTTGCTCGTCGTGTGGGGTCATTGTCTTTACTTTACAGGAATGTCCAACATGGAGGGGGCAGGAAAAACAGTAACAAACAGTAACCAAAGGAGCATTGCTTTTTTAAAAATGCCACAGAAATCTGTGTTACTTTATTCTGATAATCCTGGACACAGATCTGGAGTCTTTTTAGCTGAAAAGTTGGAAGCACTTTCCCGTGCCAACACTGTCTGCCTTGGTTTGGTTGCAGTGAGCTCACTGTCTTGAGACATGTGTAACAACAGAAGAAATACAGCCTGGTCCCAACCTACTAGGGTGTCCTTGCGATGAAGGCAAGAGCCATGGAGAAGCTCTTCAAATTCCCAGCAACACACGCTCTGGCCAGCCAGCTGTGACCAAAAGCTGGAGGTGGAAATAAATCTGCATATTTTTGAAGTGTTTAGAAAGGCATTCATAAGATTTTTGAGCCATAAATTATTCTAAGATTCAGAAGGTAGACTCACCTTGCTGAATTGACATTTTAATCAGTATTTGCTAACAGGGCAACTGTGTTATTTATACTGTTCCTGCCAAATATAAATTTATGGCTTTCACCTGTGGGGAAAGAAGCCTAAGGATGGGTTTTTGGCCAAGAATTCCTCTGTAAACATTCCCCAGGCCCGGGAGGAGGGCAGGCTGCCATAATTGTCCAGTTAGAGTCTGTGTGACAGCCTAAAGAAGCAGCCTTGGTTTTCCTGCTGACTTCCACGCTAGGTGAAGGCAGTGGACCCTATAGCGGCTGTCAAGCTGCTAAAGAAGAGTGGGGGGTGTTTCAGCTCAGGCCCCTTGGGGTGTGTTATGAGGTACTTTTTGTGAGAACCTTGGGGACTCTTGTGATTTCTGAGGTCCCTGTAGAGGGTTGTCAACAGAAGCAAATGTGCCCCCCCCCACCTTCTCTTCACTCCACAAGTGACCCTTCCATCCCCACCGCAGCCCTCAGTGTCCTCAGACATTGAGGATGAGGAACTCCGCGCTGTTTGCACACAGCCCCCAAACTGTGCTCTAAATAAGGCTCCTTTGTTACTCAACGTTAGCCTGTGTCGGCCAAGTCATTATAGTAACAAGGGTAGTTAATAATAAGCCAAAGTATTTACTGATTTTCTAGTATTTTTTTTTTTTTGAGATAGGGTCTCATTCAGTAACCAGAGTTTCCTGGCTTTATTGTATAGCCCAGGTTGGCCTTTAAGGTCCCTGCCTTAGCCTCCTGATTGCTGGAACAACAGGTGTGCGCTGCCATTCTTCATCCTTCAGTAGTTTTCTCAAAATAGATTATTTTGTTTATTTGGGCAATAAAGTATCTAAAATTTGAAAATCCCAAAGTAGAAATTGGCTTTTTTTATTGTTCTCTATTCAATTTTTCTGCAGTAAAAGTCCAGCTTTTTTAATTAAAAATGTGAAAAAAATATCATGCAAAATATTCTTAGATAACAGTTTTAGACTGGGTACCGTTCACATAGCTTTCTGTTATTCAGTGTTGCTGGATTGTGGAGCAGAGTCACATTCCTATAAGGGAGGGACAATATAAACTAAACCTATAAATTTAAAAGACCAATAGTTACAATTATTTTTAAAGTGCCCAAAAGTACCCACAAAATGGACCCTGTATGGTTTTGTTTGTAATAGGAACATATAATGTAAATCAGAATACAGTCTGCGTTGTGGGCATGTGAAGCTCTTCACACTGCTGCCGCCTCGTGATTGTGAGCCCTTATGTTTACATTATGTAGGTCTAGTCCACTTGTGCTGGAATTCCAGAGTGCACAGGCACACCTGGCTGAGTCGAGAGGCTGGCATTGTGTGACCTTGGCAACTCCTTTCACCTTAGTTAGCCTGCTGCTTTTAAGAGGAAGCTCGCACTGCTGACTTGTTCTATTGGTTGGTCAGAGAAAGTTCTGTAAACCCCAGGGTTCAGAGCCTGTCGAGAGACCCCTACTGGAATGAGAGAGTGGGGTGGCCTGGCACCACAGTGGTTTGGTCAGGGCTGAACTTCCAGGTGTTTCCACCTGGAGGTGAAGGGACTTAGAGCAAATCAGACAGCTCAGTGTGGGCAGAGTGACAGCAAGGAGGGCAAGCCTTTCCAAGGTAGTACATGAAAGGAAGCTGAGATTGTGCGTGTGTAAGGGGGTGTGACTGCCCAGGAACCCACCGTGAACAGCAGCTGTGATTGTGCGTGTGTAAGGGAGTGTCACTGTGCAGGAACCCACTGTGAACAGCATAGGATTTTCCTCCTTATGAACTGCTCTGATTGCTGAAGATGTGTCTGTCCCTGGGCTTTCATGTCTTCAGCTTTACATCCCAGAGAGGCTTTCTTTAAATGCTGCAGCCATAACTACTTGGATTAATGACTCAGGGTGGAATGGAAACAAGTAGGAAACCTGTCACTGTTGAGTGCTGTGTCAACCAGGTGGTATGTTATCTCTGCCAGCTGGTGCCGCTGCACGCCTTTAACCCCAGTACTCAGGAGGCAGAGGTAGGCAAATCTCTGTGAGTTCGAGCCCAACCTGGGCTTCAAAGTGAGTTCCAGGGCATCCAGGGTTGTTGTTGCACAGAGAAACCCTGTCTCAAAAAACCAAAAAAAGAAAAAATGTTATTCTCCATAAGAGTACACTTGAAATGTTTTCATCATAGTGCTCTTATGGTATTATTCCCCCAGGGAAAAAGTGGGGTAGAATCTGGGAAACTGTCACAGTAACCATTGGAACTGTGCAGGTACATGCTGCTTAGCCCCTGAGTGGTTATGGAGCTGCACGGAGCTGTAAGGAAATCTTCAGGGAGGTGTGACACACCAGCACCTCAGTGTGAACATTTGGCACAGTTGTATCACAAGGTAGAAACCAGGAAATTGCCATGGCCCAATGCACTCAGTTCTCCTCGGGCACTGAGCCCGGGCATGAATGCATGAAGGCTGTTAGACACCTAGCTGTGGCCATCACACATCGCTCACCCCTATGAAGACCTTCGCTGATCACAAGGCTGACCCTATGGGTTCTATATGTTGCACAGATGTTAGGTATGGGTGAAATTATACACTATATCCTTTGAAAACTGAATTTTTCACTAAACATCATTCCTTGCGGTTAATCAAGGCTTTTTATTTTTATGTGCATTGGTGTTTTGCTTGCATGTATGTCTGTTTGAGAATGTCAAGTCTCCTAGAACTGGAGTTCTAGACAGCCACAAGCTGCCATGTGGGTGCTGGGAATTGAACCCAGTTCCTCTGGAAGAGCAGTCAGCTCTCTTAACCCCTGAGCCATCTCTCCAGCCCCCTGTTTTCTTTCCGAATGAATTTTACTATTTAAAAAAAGACTTGAAAATAAAACATCATACATCCAAATTAACCAGGCTCAAAGTTTGTAAAGCTAATTGTTTTCTAGTTCTAATTCTGTAATGGACTTTTTGATTTTGGTGGTAAATAAGTGCATAAAATATTGTTGATACTGAAAGTATACACTTTCAGGTATGATATCAGCTCTGCTTCGTGGGAGAGCATCTACAGATGCAGTCACTGCCCCCAGATAGTACAGGGAGCACACCAGCTGTGGTCCCTGGGACGTCATCTACAGATGCATTTTCAACCTCCAGATAAGCTTCTATGTCTTCAAGAGAGTCATTAATGCGAGACAGTTTCCTCAAGCACCAGCTGTTGCTATGATTTTGCGTGTAATGCAGCTTTGGCTGTATCCAGACACTTGGATATCTTCATCCAGCTTTATGTTCCAAGTGCAGCTTTGCTCATGGCATTTCTGTAAGTTGCCAGCCCTTGTACTTTTGTTCTTTGTTTTTGGTACGTATGCTTTTAGGACAGCTGTACCTTCTTAGCGGGGAGCCATCTTTGCTGTTTGTCCTGTTCTTTGCCCTGGGCAGCTCCGTCTGATATTAAAGTAACCATCCTTTTTCATTAGTGTTTGTGGTGTGTTGTGTCCTGTTTTTACTCAGCCTACCTGTGTTGTACTGTTTGAAGTGACTCGTTACAGATGGAGTCTTCTGTAGTAATTGATATATTTAAATCATTAGCCTTTAGTATAATTATCATTTGTGTCTCTAACATTTTGTTTTTTTCCTTGCTATTTTGATTACTTATAAATTTTAGTATATCGTGAGCTTACGGTTTCTAGTAGTATCTTGAGGTTCTACCATTTATAAGTATCTACTTACAACTTACCTCATCCTGTCATACAGAATTCTTCAAAGAACTGAAGGCTAGCCTATCCTATTGACTTCTGTAGCTGACCCTTCGTCCCTTTCCTCTTGATACCCTAGCCTTCTCTGTCACCATTTTTTCTTTCAAGAATCTCTTTGAGTATTCTTTAGGGATAAATATGGCCAAAACAAATCCCTCCGTTTCCCTTCATCTGAGATTGCCTTTGTTCCTCCTGCACCTCTGGGAAGTTCATCAGACTGCCTCTGAAGACAGGTTGGTGTCCTGGATTCTGGCGGGAAAACTGCCGTTAGAGTTGAGGAGCCTGTAACATGGTTAGTAAAAACCCAGAGACAGAAAATGGGATTCAACCTGAGGTCAGAAAAACAAAGCAGTCAGCCACTGGCTCTTAACTCTACCTCAGTCCGAAATGGTGGTTCTGCCTCTAGGAATCTCAGAATGAGACTGAGAGCCGTCTCCTCCCATTTTATATTCCTCTCAGTGCTGGGATTAAGGCCTGCATCACTTGCACTAAAGGCATGCACTGCCCAGTTTCTATGACAGCTAGTGTGGCGTCGCCACTGCCTGTTCTGTAAGGCTGACCAGTGAGGCTGTTTTACTCTCTGATCTTTAGGCAAGCTTTTCTTATTAAAATGCAAATGAAATGTCACTACAGGTGCCTTTAGAGTAGTTCATTTTTTTCTCTATTTTTGGTATTTTCCCCCTTAGGCTTTGCAGAAGTTCGCTCATGATGGATCTTGGCATGGGTTTATTCCAGCTGAGAACAGCATATCTCTTCTCCCATGCTCAATGAGTGGCCGCAAATGTTTACAATAAAACACCCCTTAGTTGGCCCAGTGCTGGTGAGTCAGTGGGTCAAAGGGAATGAGGCATAAGTAACTTCTCCCCGGGGATAGAATGCCCTGTCTCCTCCTCACATGGGCAGCCATTACCTTTCAGTAAATTGTGAAAACCATTAAGCTGTGTCCTTAGGGTCACAGTACTATATGGGAAACCTGACTAGGCTTTTATCTTTAAGTAACTTTGCTATCAGAGCCTGAGCTCCACCTTCTCCTGGTAGGGACTCTGAAGAGGACTACGGAGGTCATTAAGGGCATGTCCTGAGAAAGTGGTGGCACCTGCCTTCCTCCTCCTCTCCTGTCTCCACTTCCAGGTCTGAGGTGAGCAGCCTTGTTCCTGCTCCTGCAGCCCCACATTGTAGGCCCAAAGGCCTTGGGACCAACAATATAAGCCGAAACCTCCTAAATGGCAGCGTTTGCTGTTTATACTTTCACTACACTGACTTGTGTGTAGTGTGTGATACAAGTAGAAAATAAACATCTGGGCTCCTGAGTCTTCTAAGGGCCATTCTACCGCTGGCTGTCCGACTGCCCACATGGTCTAGGAAACCATGGGGAGAGCTCCTTTTGGTCGGCTGACTCTCCACAGAAACGTGATAGAAAGTGGTCTCGTGGTGGAGGACTGTGCTGTGGGCAGATGAGTTGGTGGTGTGTAGGACGGACTGTTCCCTGTGGAGCTGGCCAGGGACAAAATGATTAGAGCAGTCCAGAGAAGGGTGAGTGAGCCTAGCAGGTGAGAGAGAGCCCTGGGTCCTAGACCACCAGGGAGCAAGAAGGTTCTTGGCAGCCAAGTGAGGGAGGGCAGTGACACAGCCCGGCTGGGGAGAATAACAGAACCTGAGTGAAAACAGCTGCTTACAGGGAGCCAAGGTATGAGCCTAGGTCAACCCAGCCGCAAGTGCAGTGTCCAGCACACTGGGCTGCTGAGTGCTGCTTTGAAAAATGGGCCCCGAGGGAGCAGCCATGAGAGAATTTAGTGGCCCCTTATGTTCTCCAAGTAAAAAGGGAAGGCAGAACCAGAATGAGGTGCCTGTGAGAGCCACATCTGAAAGGTGCCGATGTCTATGTAAACAGCTGTTGCCATTCCCATCTAGTCAGCTGGAAATGGCTGTGAGTGCATGGGGGGAGTAAGGAAGGGAGGGAGGGACAGGGAGAGAAGGGGAGAAGAGGGAGCCTCAAACTGAGGTCACCACACTAAGCTGCAGCTAATGGATGACTAGTCTTCAAGGTGGGGCTGCCTCTAGCCTTTCCCTAGTCTTCAAGGTGGGGCTGCCTCTAGCCTTTCCCTATTGTTAGAGGAGGTATTGAGTAGAAGACAGAAGAGAAAGCACAGTCTCAACTGTGTTGGTTTTACCAAGAAGACAACAGATACCCAGGCTTTACACTGTTCTGCATCCCTTCAGGTTGCAATCAGAAATGTCTGTCTACAAGGATCACCAGAGCAGAGGAGGGAAGTCAGGCAAAAGAGAAGCCTGGTTTCATGGGTAGGTTAGGACTTGAGCCATAAAATGGGAAAAGAAACATCTGAGAAATAGAGACACGTTGTCTAGGTTGGTACATCAGGTTTTTTTTTGTTTGTTTGTTTGGTTGGTTTTTTTTTTTTTTTTGGCTGTGATTAAAAAAAAAAAAAAAAAACATGGCCAAAAGCAACTTAAAGAAGAAAGGGTTTATTTTGGCATATGGTTCCAGAAGAATAACCCATAATTCAGGGGAAAACATGGCAACATATGACAAGAACAGAAAGCAGATGAATTAAATTTTCATCTATATGTGGGAAGCAGAAAGAGGGAGACATAACAGGAAGTGAGGTAAGCCTATAACCCTCAAAACCCACCCCCAATGACGTGCTTCCTTCAGCAAGGCTATACTTCTCCAAACAGTGCCACCAGCTGGGGACCAAATGGGGACATTCTCATTTAATCCGTCAGTTATTAACAGATGCTATCAAATCCTGTAACTTTTTTTATTGGTTCATTGTGCCATGAATCCCATGAAGCAATGACTTTGTAGTCTGTCAGTCTTGTGTCAGCAGAGGAAGAGCTAGTGCCAGTTAACCTCTGAAACACACCTGCATCGGAGACCAGCCGCCCTCTTCATCCATTTGTTCTCGCGTTGCTCAGCGTTAGACACTGACGAGAGTTACCACACACAGTAGGTAGAGTAGACATCAAGCAGGAAGACAATGCCACCCCTGCTTTTAAATGTAACATGTCTAATTTCCTGCTTCAAAAAAAGTGCTCATGGCCTGGGGACTTGATAGTTAACAGGATGAGGCAGAGGGATTGCCACAAGTTTGAAGACAGCTTAAGTTAGTGACTTGTTGGCAACCCATGCTACATAGCAAAACTCTGAGAGGTCAGGGAGGGAGGGAAAGGCGAGGGAGGGAGGAAATTATTGTAGATATTAGCCATGTCTGAAAATATTAATTTGTTCCTTAGAAACAGTGCAGTAAAAGTCTAACATATGAAAATAAAGATAGAGGGAAAGCTACTGTCTTTCCCCTCCAAAAGAACACTCTCTGTATTAACTTTGGAGTCAAAGAAAAATTAAACTTAATGTGAATATGTCTAGAAAATGACATAAATGAAAACCCTTTGAAAGGGCTCAAATCTGTGAGATATTACTAAAATTTTTCTTGGTGAAAATTTCATGGCCAAGAGAATGTCTCAAGACTCCAGAAAACAGTAAATTCAGCCTAAACAATTCAGAAATAAAGATCAAAGCTGACACAAATTTACTAGAAAGCATGAAAAAGCTAGGATTGGTAAGTACTTTTGAGAGTTGTTTTTTTTGCCAAGGCCAGTGAAACAGATCGTGTTGGCTGATGTAGTCAGAAGATTGGCATGACAAGTCGCAAATAGCAGCTGCGAAGGGAACTCAGGGTACCGTGGCGAGTACGTTTTGGACTTTCAGAAGACCGCTCTGACTGTCTGGCTGCAGTCACTGGTTCTCTAAGAACACACGAATGACCAGCATTTCATACGAGAGAGCCTTTATTACACAAATAAACACTGCCCACAGGGCATAGAAAGATCATCTAGAACTTTCCCTACATTTCTGTAAGCTAAAGGGGCATTTCTCCTCTCTTGTCCCTGCCTGTGGAAGCAACGTGACCGAATCCTCCACCCTCTTGATGCCGATCCGTCCCTGCCATGGCAGATGGCCACCTTGCACTGTGACCCAGAATAAATTCTTCCCCTGATAAATTGCTTTTGTCAAGAGTATTTTCACATAGTAACAAATAAAATAAATAAACTACTCAGCACGATATTCATTTTTAAGATAGCGTCTTTCGTGGTCTAAACTGGCCTCGAGCCTCCTGTGCAGCCGCGCAGCACCTTTGGATGGAAGATGACTGATGACAACCCGTTAACAGTTTGGAATTTATCTACATGCAATGTTAAGATGCTTTTACCAGAATAGATTCCAATGAGATATTGACTTTATTTTAAAACAACAACACCATCAAATTGCAGGGTTTTTTTTTTTTTTAAAAAATAGAAATCCGCTTATTCTCTGGTTATGGTAAATTTTTTACAGATAAAATCCTTATGATACAAAGAGAAAAAATGATGAACATGTTTATATAAAAAGAATTTTAGCTTCAGATTGAGTGTTGGTGGCACATGTTTGTCATCTCAACACTTAGTTTAGAACAGGTGGCTTCGGGGTTGAAGACCAGCCTAAGCCACACAGTGAGAGCCTGTCTTAAAAAGAGCTGAGTCTGCTGTGGTGGCATAAGCCTGTAACTCTAACATATGGGAGTCTGAGACCAAAAGATCAGGAATTTAAGGTCATCCTAGCTACATAATGTATTCAAGGCTGGGCTGAGCTACATGAAGTCCTTTCTCAAGGGGGAAAAAAGAGCTGATGCAAGCCTTCGGTCCCAACATTTGGGAGGCAGAAGTGGAGGATCTTGCTGAGTTCCAGGGAAGCCTGGTTTACACAGGGAGTCCCAGGCCAACCAAGGCTTTATGGAAAGACCCTATCTCAAAATAATAACAATAATCTCTATTTAAAATAGTTCTGTATTTGGCTGGGACTGTAGTCCAGTTGAGAGAGAGAGAGAGAGAGAGAGAGAGAGAGAGAGAGAGAGAGAGAGCGCCTTGATCCCAACACCACATAAATAGGGCTTGGTATGATGGTACATGCCTGTAATCCCACTCTCAGGTCTGGTAAGGGCAGAAATTCAAGATATATTTGGCTGCACAGGAGGCTCTAGGCTAGCTTAGATAACATGAGATCTATCTCAAAAATAAATGTATACTGTAGCATCTGCTTTCTTTTCCTGTTACTTATAGACAGAAGTTTCTGTCTTTCCTGGTCCTGCAGCCATTCAGTCACAAAGAAACACACAGAGGCTTATATTAATCATAAACTGTTTAGCCTATTAGCTCAGACTCATTATTAACTAGCACTTGCAACTTAACCCATAATTCTTGTCAATGTTTAGCCGGATGGCTTGGTGCCTTTTCTCAGTGAGACATTCTTATCATGCTCCTTCTGTATCTGGGTGGTGACTACCTCTCTGCCTTTCCTCTTCCCAGAATTCTCCTAGTCTGGTCACCCTGCCTCTACTTCCTGTGTGGCTACTGGCCAATCAGCATTTTATTAAACCAATACATGTGAGAAACCTTTACCGTGTACAAAAGCATCATCTCACAGCACTTTCCCCTCTTTTTCTTTTCAAAACACGACCCTGAATCTAATCTCCTTTGTTTAGCTTTTTGCCTGACCATTATCCATAACAACTTGTAACCAACACTAAACAAAGACAAACATCTATAATCCATCTTTTTGGGAATGTGGGTGTAGTTTTGTAGGCTACTTCCTGCTGATTGAGGGCATAGATAACGTTAATGGGACCCAAAGAGAATTTAGAATTATGGTCAAGTCCTGACTGGAGTATAGTCAGCAGTCTTGAAGCTGTTCTGGATGTAGAACTCAGAAGAAACTGCAACAGTTACTTTGTTAAAATACTCTTGAGTAAAGCAACTTAATAGGGAAAGAGTTTCTGTCTCACAATTCAAGGTGGCCATCTTCCGTAGCCAGGAGCTGTCAGCATCAGAAAATTGAGGCACTTGGTTCCGTTGCATTCATAGCCGGAGAGAAGGGAGTGAGGAGTGCTGTGCTCAGCTCTAGCATCCTGGCCTAGAGAACGGTGCTCCCCACTTGAGTCAGCCTCACGATGCAGTTCCCCACAGCCATGCCCGAGGCCCATCTCCCAGGTGGCTCTCGATCTCAAGTTGACTGTTGGTGTTGACCATTGTGATCCAAATGGGGAAAAAGTGACACTTATTTATAAAACATGGCAAATATATGGCTTTATTTTATCAAGTATTCTAACCATCTCTTTTAAAAAACATATCCTACCAAATAAAAATACAATATAACTCAGAGTAAAGCAGTTGGTTAACCAAAACTGCTGTTGTAACTTGTTTTTCATGAGAGGGGGTGTTGGGCAGTATTTACAGAATTTCAGTGTATACTCTCGTTGGCTCTTAGCATGTCCACCGTTAGGCCGTTCACCCAAATGAAGGTGGGGAGAATGTTCATCTCAGCACTGTTGGAAACACCAGTGCCCACCTTCTCGGGAGGTGTCTGTGAGTAGAACCAACACAGATGCATCCTAAAGCGGCATCCGTGGAACTCTCTGCAGCCTTTACTAAGACTAAAATAAAGCAAATTTGGCAGAAGCTCTCAGACAGTGTCAGCCACGGGAACAAGAAGCCATGCCCGCTGCGTGGTGGTCCACACGGACCTGGACACCAGATTCTGGAAGAGTCACAAGCACTGTTGCATGGTGGTTGCCGTGGAGAAGGATCCGCACTGATGGAGGGACGCTCTCCCTTCCAGTGCTGGCTTTCACTTTTTTAATGCCCACCTGAGTGGCATTAAAAGGCATAAAGTGGGCTACAAAATGCTAAACCCCACCCTGCTTGGTGCTTTGTTTAATTTGCCTTTTCCAACTAAGTATGTAGATTTGTGTGAACTCTCTGGAAAATTGAGTGTAGTGCCTAATTCTTAACCTGGGAGGGCTCAGAAGGGCCAATTGATCCATGTAGGTGTTGCTTTGAGGGGTTCTGGCCTTAGGGCCTGTGAGTGGAGGCTGCTGCTGGCCACCAGCCGGCAGCTTGCTTAGCTGTATACTTTGTGAGTCATTTACCTTCTCTGTCTGCTGGCTCAGAGAAGGTGGTAGAAGACCCTCACTGCAACTAGATTCTGTGATGCCCCAACAGCCTTCTTATGGTTGAGCTTCCAGTAGCACTGATGTAGTAGTGACCCTCAGCAGACTGCCAACACAAACTGGCTTCTTCACATTGCAGGAGGATCAGGAGTTCAAAGCCTGCTTCAACTACATAACTGCATGAAGTTTGAAGTTAGCCCGAACCATATGAGATCTTGCTTAAGACAAGCAAAAGTAAATAAAAAGGTGCCATTGTTTGTGTATTCCACACCGTTAAAAATTACATTTCTAAAAAAAAAAAATTACATTTCTGTCAGTCACAGTGACATGTGCCTTCTAGAACTCAAGACAGAGATAGGAAGATCAAGAATTAAAGGTCACCCTCAGCTACATAGTGAGTTTGAGGTCAGCATGGCCTACATGAGAAACTACCCCCTGATACTAAATTGTGTTATAGTTAGAGGGTGTTGCTCAGTGGTGAAATGTTTTCTTGGCATGCCCCAAATATACATACACAAACAAGTTTGCTCTGGTTGTGTTTACTGGATAAGCTCTTGGGTCCTCTTTAGAGATTTCAATTGTGCATGTTTCTGGTTTCTTTTCTCATTTATCTGAACTTCTGAGTTTTGTTACTAGACATGAGGATCATAGAATTTCTCAGCCTCTAGACAGAGTGGGATGCTGGGACTGGCATGTGTGTCAGCTGCCTGGCTAGCTGTGGGGAGATACTGTCTCCCGTTTGGTCACCACGACACATCCCTGTTTAATATTGCATGATGTGTGGGTTGCTATAAACTCAGCATGAGTTGAAGTGCTGATGGAACAAGAAGGGAAGTGCCCTGCCCAAGTGTTGCTTTGTTTTGAATTTAACAAATTAGCACGTTGACATTTGCCCCTGACGGGTTTCATTATTTGCTGAAAGGACTTTGGGGGAGTTGACAGCATGAACGGTGTGTCCTGCAGACTTCTGAGAATTGATAAAAGCATCTTTGTCCATTGCACAAAAGCACAATAGATATCTTCTTGATGGATGTGTTACAAGGGGTAGCTGTGTCACTGCAGAATAAAGCAAATCATGGAAACCCTCTCGGCTGCTCTGCACGCTTTTGTACACTAGATTCCACTCTGTTTCTGGCTGTAGTCGTCTCCGCTGATGGAGGGCAATGAGTGCTTTTTTAGTAGTTTAAACTTATCTGTGTGTGCATATAGTATAAGACAAGTGATCACAAAATACTGTAAGTCAGTTATGTGGGAATTGCCTTAATGACTAACACCGCCAGATCTCTAGGAGGAGCGGTGGAGTGCATACAGAAGAGAAAAAATAAGTGTGGGTTTAATCCAAACAGTGGAAATTCCTGTTTTCTGTCGTCTTTTCTGTGGTTAGATTTGGAAGGGCAGATTGTTATTCACATGTCCTTTCCCCTGTGCATGGCACTGAGCCCTTCTCAGAAAGCTGCTTGCTTCAACCTTCACCCTAAATATCAAAATATGGACCATCAAACCTGTTCTGGGAAACACATGCACACAGGCACACACATACAGGACTTCAGTGAGAACCGTGGTGGAAAACTATAATGATCTATCAGCAATCAGATAATAACACCCATCACTAACAACTGCCAACACTTAGACTGAAGCAGTCAGACACTGTGAGGAGCCATCCATCACCCCTGTCATCGTTGCAGGGAGGGGGAGGGGTGTGGGGTGCTGAGGACAGGAGGGAGCAAGAGAGAATACTGAAGGAGGTAGAAGTCCCAAGGCAGCCTGGAATTTGCGCTATGAGAAACCAGGAACTGAGGTAAACGATGGGTCACTTAGTAAGCAAGAAAATTTACTATTGAGTATCTCCCCTTCTAGCCTACGGTCTCCAGACCAGAATCCACGTCCTTTCTCTTTGCTGTATAACCTGTGTCCATAACACAGGCCTGACACTTAGGAGGCCACCAGTAAATATTTCCAGGAAGAATGATGGTTTGGTGTCACTGTCCGCCCTCTGCCCTAATTGTCCAACTCTTAGTCCCAGAATATGCATGGGGATGGGCTTTTCTCCAACGTTACCCATGGTATTAGAGGGAAGAAGTGGCCTCTACTAGGTGCTACCTTGCTTGTCCTCTTCCTAAGCCTCTACAGTAGGGGCTTAGTGGAAATGGGGAGGCTCGGCTGAAGGGGAAGCACACTGCAGCTGCAGCTCTCACAAAGCTTTTGAAGTTTGATGACACAGAAAAGATGAGTATAAAGGTCCTGTAGAGATTGGAAGGTACCACTATTTACTTTATTAATTGAAGGATTACCCCTTTGCCATTGGAAAGTTAATTTCCTACAGGCAGCTTTGTAAATGACATCACAGGAGCATTATCTCACCAGAAAAAGATGTGAAACCAGGTGTGTGGTGTGGTGTGTGTGTGTGTGTGTGTGTGTGTGTGTGTGTGAGAGAGAGAGAGAGAGAGAGAGAGAGAGAGAGAGAGAGAGAGAGAGGGAGAGAGAGAGAGAGAGAGAGAGAGACTGTCTCTCAAATGTCCCTCTGGGTCCTTTGTTAAAGGAGAAACCAAAGACCTGACAGATCTCGTGGTTGGCCCTGGCACAGGTGCAGACGTTCTAAGGAGGCGGCTTGTTCGTCCTGGCTGCCCAGAACCAAAATAATCACACAGAAACCATTTTATTTAAATCACTGCTTAGCTCATTAGCTCTAGCTTCTTACTGGCTAACTTTTACATATTAATTTAGCCCGTTTCAATTAACCTGTGTATTGCTACATGGCTGTGGCTTACCGGCTAAAGTTCTGGTGTCTGTCTCTGACAGGGCTACATGGTGTCTCTCTGACTCTGTTCTTCTTTCTCCCAGAATTCCATTTAGTTTTTCCCACCTAGCTCTGTTCACCTATAGCTCTACTATAGGTCCAAAGCAGTTCCTTTATTAACCAGTAATATTCACAGCATACAGAGGGGAATCCCACATCATGCAGAGTGTTGTTCAGCCTCAGACCCCAATAAAAACAAGCTATTCATATGTTCTGCTTGTTTTTTTTGTAGAAAAGACAAAGGAGGCCCAATTTTGTACAGCTTATACATGCACCTGTACACAGACACACACATGCACACACACACTCCAGCTTGCACTGAGCTACCTCACAAGCAAGATCATTGTTCTGTGGATGCTCCCCTGCAGACCAGACTGGGAGCTGGGCACTGTCTTCTCTGAGTCACCAATCAAGGGGCAAGCAGTTAACTTTGTAGAGATAAAGTGGGTGCCCAGGAAAGCTAGGGGCAGCTGTTTGTCTCAGTTTGCTTTGAGCATCAGTTTGGGACCCCCCCCCCCCAAGTTCCTTTTAGCTCCAAGATTCTCTGAACTTTGAGTTTCTTCCATCTTAATTTGTGGAAATAATTTTCTCCACTTTTCCTGCTGGCGGAAGCGTAAGACACCAGGCTGTCTCTGATGACTGCCAAAGTGGTGATTTCTTAGTGGAAAGTCTGCTTCCTTCTCAAGTTGCTTAACACAGCGTAAGTTTGTGGAGAACAGAGAAGCCCAGTGTTCCCTTCTAGAGTTTCTGACGTCATTTGCCTGTGGGTGGGTTACAGTCCACCACCATCTCCTCAGCCACACTAAATTTTATTACATGGATTTGACAGACACACCTTAGTGTGGCTGGCCACCAAAAGGAGTCTTTTTGCCCAGAGCTCCAATGCTAAGCTGTGGCAGAGAGAGATTTGATCCAGCCTCTGACCATTCCAGAATTGCATCCTGCTGGTTCAAGTTAGCATGCTCCCTTCTGGGCCTCTGGCTAGTACATATGGAATGCTCACTTTACACTATCACACAGAGATTTGAAGGATCAGTGCTAAACACTGATTTGAAAACAGTTATCAAGAGAAAACAAGAGGGTGGGGGGGAGAGGCACCGTGCGCCCAGGCTCTGCAGCGGATGTTTAACTTTCCTTTAGCTCAGCTAAAAATCCTTACATACAGAACAGCTCAATGGGTTTGAGGCCATGGAGAGCTCAGAGCTTTCTGAGAAGACAGAGGCCAACAGAGGCAGGAAAAGAAAGCCAGACTGTTGGAAGTCCCCAACAAGCTAAGCTTGTTACCCACATGAAGTTTAAAAGCCCAGTTGCAGCACACATGCTCCAGGTATGGAAATGCATTTATTTACACAAACATTTTGCTCTTTGGGTGCTTTCAGTGTCAGGGTTCCGTCGAGTGGTTGCCAAGTTAGCTGTTACTAAGTGGAGATATTAATCTTGCCCTAACGTTTTCCTGTCTCTGTTTAAAATATTTCTGCCATCTCTCCTCATACGTTTTTAGTGGATTAGTCTTCAACGCAAAGTAGGCAGTAAATTTGGAGAAATGACCTAAGTTGCCAAAATAAGCAACTTACTCCATGACATTATGGTCTAAAAACACACAATCGGTCTGGTCTTGCCTGCTCGGAGCCTCCCAGGGTCTAATGACATGAAGAGCACTCACTCGGTGAGGCACGTGAATGGAAACCGTGCCACACAGAGTTGTGACTCAGGTCTGTTCTCAGAAAAACTGAGGTAATGGCTATTAATATTTTATTTCGTACATTACAGCGTTTGCAGAAGCAAACACGCTGTAGTTAAGGTTACCCATGTTACCGCTCCAGCCTTACCAGTGTTTCTTCATACCAGCCCGCCCCCGCAGATGTTTTAGCCTAAAGGTGACTTTTTAGATCCTTAGAGTACATGAATGAGAAACAAGAGGGTGGCTTGTCATTGTTCCAGAACAGTGTCGGCATTGTGGGAACGCGGTAGACACAGTCCTCGTCATACCTGTTCTGTTTTCCTTTCACGTTAAACCAGTGACCACAAATAAAACGTTCCCTTAAGAGCAACCTTACCAGCAGAAGGAAGCCCAGGTCTTATCAAGCCTTAATATTCTGACTTCTATGGCAGGGTGTGGCCTTGTCTCGGGTATCTGTGGTATGGCTCTAGAGGCGTCAGGCCCATTTTCTGCCCCGAGACTCCATAAGCTTCTGTCTGCATGCGATTCAGGCAGAGTCGGTTGGTTGGCTCTGTTGTGGCTGTTTTCTAAAATGGAGTTAGATGTTTTGCAGCCTGAGGGTTGACTGGGCTTAGCTGTGACTCAGATATAGGCTGCTCCCATCCTGGAGTAGATAGGAAGCTGGCTCCCTGGGCCTTTGTTTTCCTAGTGAGAGTGGAAAGTAGCTGGGCTTCAGAAAGCCCCTTCCAGGTAGGTATGCGGGAATCTCAGAAGATCCCACTCCCTCCCTGCATTGATGCTAACTCATCTGTGCCCTGCTGTGCCTGCCTGTTACCCCGAGAGCATACGCCTGCTGGGTACCTTTGGCCTGGAGTCTCTGTCACTGCCCTGAGTTAACAGCTCTTCCCTGGAGCAGTTTTCTTCTTGACAGTACATTATGCTGGCTGCTCCTGTTTTCCATCTTTGAATGAAACACATGCTTAACCCCAAAGCACCGGCTTCCCATTGGTCAGGCAGAGGACAGAGGGGCACTGGCGTCAGTGCAGCTCTCTGAGGACAGAAAAGCAGCGTTGCCTGGCTCTTGTCTCTGTGCTTCTTGATGCTGCCGTGTAACAGCACCTGTGCCGTGCTGCTGGGAGTGCATGGACATTCTTGCAGATGAGGGTCTGTAGGGGGGAAAGAGGTCTGTTAGGATGAACCCGTGATCCGCAGCACCCAATAAAAGCTAGGCATGGCCATGTGCCTCTTGTCCCACCAGGGAAGGGGGGCTGGGGGAAGATGCCTTGGCTTTCCATGTCCAGCCAGTCTAGCCAAATCGGTGAGTCCCAGGTTCAGTGAGAGACTCTGTCTCAAAAAATAAAATGGAAAGAGATTGTAGAAGACATCAAATCTTGACCTCTGACCTCCATGTAAGCTTCCATACATACACACACATATAGGGGACCGGGTCTTATCATGGTTGTGCATGCTTAATAAGATGGTTTTCCTACAGGCATCATGTCACAACACCAGGGGCCTTTGGCACTGGGTGTTGTTTTCAGTTGTTACAGTTGCTGTTGTTACTGTTGCCGTTGGCTGTGTGTGTCTGTTTTCATGAATTCCATGTAGTCCCATTAGTGATAACTGGCACAGACAGGAGGGATGGTCTACAGTCCTCTGTAGCCGCTACTTGTTACAGTTGCTGTTGTTACTGTTGCCGTTGGCTGTGTGTGTCTGTTTTCATGAATTCCATGTAGTCCCATTAGCGATAACCGGCGCAGATAGGAGGGATGGTCTACAGTGCTCTGTAGCCGCTACTTGGGCCCTGGCTGCTGATCTCCCACCCCTTAGTGACCTGGAATGAGCTTTCCAGTGTTCCTTCTCCCTGTCTCTGTTTGGAAGCAGAACATCCCTGGCCAGTGTGGTTGGTCTCAGGCGATGTAGCTGCCACTGTTTCAGTTTTGAAACATTGTGGCAGGAAAGCCATTGCTAACAAGAAGAGCGAGATTGCCCGCTTAGTGATATCTCCACCCATGCTCTCCCTACCTCACCCAGGTTTCTCAGAGCACCCACGGGCTCCGGGTCGCAGCTGAATGATGTCATTTCAGTTGTAATGTAGTTTTGCAGCTGGCCAGGATGGAGAGGGTGTGTTGCCGCTGCGTGTTTTTACTGTCTGAAAGGAAATGAAACAGGGCTGGATGAGAGCATTAGCGCTGTTTCAGATCCGGAGGGCACCAAGTACCTGCAAAACAATTGTGATTCTATGGCAAAGCAAAATCAGTCCAAGAGATTCAGAGAGTGTGCCTGTGTGTGCAAGCAGGTATGTGTGTGTGTGTGTGTGCACACCCGTGCATGTGTGTGTGTGCGTCTAGAACAGGTCCTGAGTTGAGTCCACTGAATTAGAAGGTCCGGGCTGTGGGGTAAGCTACCCTCTCTCTAACCTCATTTCTATTCACCTGTTAGTGGACCATCTCTTTCTGAAGCTTTCTTGTTTTAAGAGCGGACTTCATTATTCACTGTAAGAAATGGGTGGCTATGAGACAGAAGGCTCCACTAGGCTCCTATAGCCAACCCTGTAGGATTCCATGTACCCTGATGATTCAGAATCAAAATGCCTATGACGGTCTTTTCTATGCTGCCTTACAACTAGATAGCAAAAAAAAAAAAAAAAAAAAAAGTGTGCCTCAGTTACCAGAAAATGGCTGTGGGCTTCCTAGGGAAGGCATGGTGTCTTGGAAAGACCAACACTGCTTCCATGTTGAACATAAAAATGACGGCGGAAGCTGTGGTGCCTAACATGGGACCACGCATGCAAAAGTGAAGGGGGAGTAGAAAGGCCTGGAATTCAGGTTAGTCCCCGTCCCACGAAGGAGACACCCTGTGCTGTATGGCAGTCTCGGTCTGTCTTCTGTTGTTTACAGTTGGGGATCGCAGTACCTGGAACTGGGGACATGGGAGGAGGAATTGTTCAGAAGGAAGGGATTCTATGGCTGTCGTTCACATTTGGCCATGGTAAGCATGCCCAAAGGGGGAGAATCAAGGGAGCCATTCAGAGAAATTAACTCCAGCTGGCACCTCATGCAACACATGCACTTCTTTGGGGGAGAATGGGAAAGAAATACGGAGCTTGTAAGGGAAAAGGTCAGCTAGAATGCATGAGGTTCTGAGGGAAAAAAATGTGTTTATTTTGTTTCTGGGAAGGTTTATTGCCTTTTAAAAGGCATTCTGTTAAGTTGAATGCTTTGAGAATGACCATCTGCCCCTCACTCTCCAGGACCACCCTGAAGAGCAATGGGTATCTTGTCCCCTGGTCTCCTTGAGCTGTGTTTGGTCTGTCTGTGGAGTTGCTGTCTGAAGGCAGGAGGCTTGGCTACTGTTCTTAGAGCTCGCTGATGTGTGAATCCCCCAACAGCCAGGTGATCCCTCATCCCCAGCAGCCTCCTTGATGCAGATGATCCTTTCCAACACCAAGAGCCATTACTCCGCACGCTGAGATGTCTGGGCCGATAAGGATAACTCCAGCAGGCTAATCCTTTTAACAAAGGTGGTGATGTGCACTATGGCAGATGAATGGTTCTTTATAAGGGCAGAGAACAATCAGTGGATTCATTTACTTAATTCATGAATTTTTTTCTGTTTGTACTTTAAACAAACATGTCGGTTGTTTGCTTAGCTAACAAGCTCTGCCTTCATTAGAAGCCATTAGTGGCTAGTAATCACTGAAGCTGTGTTTGGATTTCAGAAACACAATAAGCCTAATTAATTCCATTCTCAGAAATTTGCAACTTATAGTGACTGACCCAGTCTAGGCTGTCTTTGCCCTGTCTATGAAGCAGAATTTGCCAGGTCTTTTCATGGTTTATAAACTAAGGTGGTAGGACTTGCCCTGAAAACCAAGAAGCCAACCCAAGTGCCCACAAAAGATGAGGTAGCAAGCCTAAACTGGTGCCGGACGACTGACCTCCAAGAGACTTGGGTCTCCACTTGCAGTGAAGAGGTGAGTGTGAGGAGTGCTTCTCATTTCTCTATTTCTTCTTTAACTTCATTTTTAATTGATACATTAAAAGTATGTGTATTAAGCAGGGACTATGAGGAATCTCTGAGTGTGCACTGTGTGATGTGTAAATCAGGTGGGACATTCTTGTGAAAGCACCATCTTCCATCAGTGATCATCTCCTACTCCACCAGCACCACCACCAACACTGCCGCCGATCTCAGCTGTCAAGGGAATTTAGAGCATCTTCTTCCTTCATCCTATTTCTGCCAAATTACAGAGCTGGCTGTCATGCCTCCTCCTCCCCAGGAGCTTCCTGCTTCCTGACAGCGTGACTCTGGCAAAGGGAAACTTGAACTTCCTTTTTACCCCAGCGTCTCGCGCCCAGGACTCTCCATCAGTTTCAGTGTGCAGTCCTCTTGCTATGCAGACTGACCTTTCTGCTTCAGACATGCCTGTGTCAGCCCCACAGGGCACCTAGGTGCATTCACCCTGAATCTGGGGTCCTCAGATTCTCGGAATCTACTGAGTCTACGACCTTGGGGGAAACCCCCGTGGTTCCTAGATGAGGATCACAGGAAGGCCTGCCTGACTCGTGGATCCAGTGAGTGAATTTCAAAGGAAACATAATGAAGCTGTTGTTGGTGAAGGTGGTTGGAGGCTGGCTGTCCAGACTTGTCTCTTTGTGCAGCCGTTTTCAGGCTTCCGCAGAACCACAAATGACAGACTCTAGTATATAGTATATTCCGTAATTCAGTTCTGGGTCTACCATTGTCTTGCCCTTTTGGGACAAAGCAAAATGCATCATCATATTAAATTAAGGCATGTCCTGTGTCGTGGCAGATCAGCTCTGTGGGAACAAACATCCTTGCTCTGGTTGAGAGGTGAGGGAGTAGGGAGAATCCTGCTTTGTCACGTGTGTGCTGCAGCAGGTGATGATTGGACCCTGCAGAAAGCATCTAGCCCTCACTCAGCACCAGTGTGATTAAAGACAATTCAAGACATACATCACCATACAGTCAATGTTTGCTTATACGGTGTGCGGGTGTGTCTCTGAAATCCCAGAAACAGAGTAGAAAGAAGAAAAAGAAGAAACACCCCTAGGGCAGTTCGTTCATGGTGTCCTGTCATATGCAGAGTAGGAAAAGGAGCTGGGAAAGTCAGATCTTGAATTTGAATTTGCCTTGATTCTTTAAAACACAAAATCCTCATGTCCAGTTTTGTTGAGTTTAGAAGAGCAAAGATGTTCATTGTCCACTTCTCAAGGCAGGTGGTGTTGGTAAGGTGTAGCCAGTGCCCACAGCTGAGCCTTAACTGTGCTTGGGTAGTTAGCCTGAGAGTAAACCTAGGCCCCAGTATCTCCGTGTATATTAGCTTGGTGGGAGTCCCTGCAGCACTGGCTCGGCTCACCTCCAAGGCCCTGTCCCTTCCCATACTCCTCTTCTGTCATCCGTGCTCGCTTTAGAGCCTGTCCCCATCTTCCATAAGCACCGCACAACCCCTGGTGGGACCAAGGTGTGGGCCTTTCAGGGCCAAGTGACTGCCCAAGATAATTTACATGTCAAACCTAAGATTGTGAGCTTGGAGCTCTGATACCTTAGCCTAATAGGTCTTTTTTTTCTTTGTTTGGTTTGATTGGGGTTCGTTTTGTTGAGATGGTCCTCCTCCCACAGCATCTGGGATTTGAGGTGTGTGCCACTGTCTTAGTTAATCAGAATTCTCTAGAAGAACAGAAGCATCAAGTGGTGTGCTGGTTAGTTTTTGTCAACTTCACACAAGCTGAGACACACCCAGGAAGAGGGACTGTCAGCTAAGGAACTGCCTCCCTCAGATTGGCCTTTGGGCTTGTCCGTCAGGCATTTTATCGATTGTTAATTGATCTAGGTGGACCAGTCCACCCTGAGCAGGGACATCCCTGGGCTGTGTAGGAAAGGCAAGGTGAGCCGGTGTAAGCAACGCTCTTCTGTGGTCTCTGCTTCAGGCCCCACCTCCAGGTTCCTGTCTGGGCGTCTTCATGATAGACTGTGACGTAGAAGGATAAGCTGAAATAAACCTTCCTCAGCTTTGACCAGTGTGTTATCTCAGCAGCAGAGATGCTAAGTAGGATACACGGACCACCATCATCACAGCCACCACACCTGCCTGGCTTGTTGTGTTTCAGGGGCAGCCTCCTCTCCTCTGCTTTCCCCTTCTCCATCTTAGTAAACTGGCCCTTGCTGTCTGCTCCTGCCGCCTGCCACGTTCATCTCCTCCTCCACATCCTGTTTTGTCCTGTTTAATTTCTTATTCGCATTATCTGCTTCCTCATCCCCTCTTACTGCCCCCAATTTGTTTCTTGCTCCTCAATTTCCCCATTCCTGGTCCTCCGTTTACCCAGTACCCTCATTTTGCTATATTGGCTTCTCTAGCATGTTTAGTTTATGATTGCTCCACCCCACCCCACCCCCAAAATAGGTGTGTGACCCTTCTGGGGCCTTTGGAGTCACATACCAGAGACTGACCTCACCTGTTTCTCTAAGGAGCCCCTTAAGGGAAACACAGGGCGTCAGTTGTGGAGAAGTGTCTCTCCCTCCACTCTGCGCTCTTTCTTTTTTTCTTACTGGGAAGAGGCTAAAATATTGCTGATCTGAAGGCTTATTTTATCAGGCCAGTTCTGGCTGTGATGTAGCCACAGGGAGCAGAGATCCTAAGACGAGGATGGTGGCTTCATTTTCATGACTCTGCTGACAGAACCCTGAGAAATCTGAGGTCATCACGCCAGGGGCTTGAGCTGCAAAGAAAAGCAGCCCTGGCTCAGCCCAAGGAGTCTGGGTGGAGGAGCTCTGTGTGCCTTTCCTTCATCTGTAGAGTGCACATCTTTCCTAAGGTGGGGCCAGAGCAAGCGAGGCAGCGCTCTGTGAAGCGGACATGCCAGCGGTGTGCTTCCTCAGAAAGGAGAGCAGGAAAGGGTGCTGGGTTGAGGAGACAGCTGCTTGGTTTGATCACCACATGAAAGCCCAGCAGGGGAGCCATGTGGGTAATCTCAGTGCTAGGGAGGCAGACTCGTGGGTCCCTGGAGCCTGGAGAATGAGTTTAATGAGCCTCAGGCTCCTAAGAAACACCCAGTGTTTATCTCTGACATACATGCACACACTTGCATGCGTGTGCGCACACACACACACAATGTTGATAAAATATAAAGCTTGCAGTCCTGGGGTGGGCCTTAATTACCCCAACTTCGTCACATTGGCAGTTTGAGCCAACACTCATCTAGATAAATGAATGATTAGATATTGTTACTTATTAAAAGAAAATTTACTGGTGCAGGTGAAAGCACTTGCTGCCAGACCTACCAACCTGAATTTAATCTCCTATCCCCACGTGGTGGAAGGAGAGGACTTGACATTGTAAGCTGGTTAATTGTCCTCTGACCTTCACACATGCACCATGGCCTGCAAACACACACACATGCAAGCTGGGGGTTTGAGGCACCAACTTAGGTCTCCTGAAACACTGGTTAGATGTAGCAGCTTTCCCCTAGCTGATCCGAGCTATGTCTCTCAGTCTAAGAACTGATCTGCTCCCGGGAGCCTCAAGAAGATGGAATGTGGCCATTCGCTGTTGACTAGTCGCAGAGGTAGAGGGGAGAAACTTCTGCCAGCTCTTCTAGGCCATCAGTTGTGGCCTTGCATTAGCCCACAGCCAGCAAAGAGGAACTGAAGGGTTTGACTCCAGGGGAAGGAGCCCGTGGTCAATGCACTGGCTGGAGTCAGCTGGCATTGCTTGGCAGCTTGTGGCGGAAAGGAAGCAGGTGTGAGCCTGAGAGGCTGGGGCTGACTCCTCTTGGGATCACCTCCAGCCCCTATGCCTGTATATTTCAGTTGTCCAAACCATGTCAGCACGCTATTAAACCACACAAGGGGAGACTGCTTTTTTTGCAATTGACTCTAAGATCTTTGGAACTATCCAAGTGGACCCTGGCAAGAGGAGAGCTTCTTTCCTTCTTCTGGGTTCTTTCTCTCAGACATATGGATGGTGGGTTTCATTTGTTGTTGAAATTTAGAAAAATGTTAAAGTCTACAAGAAGTTCCAGCTTGGTAAATATGTCTACATGACTCTGCAGAAGTGCATTTGGCCATTTCTCCCTCCCTCCTCTCACCTCCCACCCCTCTGAGGACTCAGGATCTGCTCACTCAGCCTGCTAGACCTGCTACTGAGGCTTGCCGCTTCTGGCCTGAGCTGCTAAGTGCTTTCTCCTCTCCCTAAGCAGCAAGATGGGCCTGCTGGTCAGGCCTCCCTGGAAAAAAGCAGAAATAAATCAAACACCAGCTCCTACTTAAGATCTGATGAAATCCTCCATTTCCTCTCCAAATTGAATTCCTCCTGCAGGAAGGGAGCAGCTCCTGGGATTCTCAAAGACTCTCCTTCCTTCTCTGCTAGAAGCAGAGTTTAAATTAATAGACACAACATTCTTTTTTTAATTTTAATTTTTACATTTATTGGTATTTTGCCTGCATGTTTGTCTGTGTGAGGTTGTCAGAAGCCCTGGAATTGAAGTTCCAGACAGGTGTGAATTGCCGTGTGGTTGCTGGGAACTGAACCTGGGTTTCTGCAGCCAGTGCTCTTAACTGCTGAGCGTCTCTTCAGCCCCATGGACACAACATTCTAATCTGGCTGGGTAGGTTTAGTGTGTGGCACAAGCATCAGCATCTAGAGCACTTGGACTTTGTGGAGGAGTGACCTCTACCATGCTGGTGGTCTCCTGGGAAGGCTGACAGACACAGATCTGCTGAGGCTTTGAGCATCCCAGGCCTGCCTGCCCACCTCTTCCCCACCCCCACCTGTCCCATGTGCAGCCAAGAGAGTGTGGCAGACAATTCAAGAGGGAGAAAACAATAAATTCAGTGACTTATGGTTTAAAACAAAAAGAAAAAAACAACTTTGTTTTTAATGTGAAGATGTTAGCGATTGTCCTCCCTGTATCCTGATGGTAAATCAGCATTTGTAGAGACTGTTAACCTCTCTTCCAGGGCCTAAGAAAGCAGCCCTATTTTCCAGGGGCTTTGTAAAGCCTGAGCCAGCTGAGAAGCTAAGAATTCAGGGCTCTGCTGTGCATGTGGGAGTGGGCATTGCAGACTTGGGTGCCTAGACATTCCGAAAGCTCCTCTGTTGTGGGGTGCTGTCCATGCTGACAAGCCTGCTAATCCCCAAAGTGAGCTGAGGTGTGTTGTTCCCTTTACTACCTACTGCGGAAAGCAGATGTCTAAAATGTCTACTTACCCTGAGAAATTCTGACATTTACCATCTTGGAAGAAGGGAGGAGCTTTTCACGGAAGGAATGTTCTGGCCATCCTGTATGTCCAAGTTTGTTTTAACACCCTCGAGAAAAGTTCTCCAACCCGACCCTGTGTTTTTAATTTAGTGTTAAGAAAAAGACTCTCTTCCTACTTAGGAAGAGAGCCTATTACGGCACTTCTCAACCTGTGGGTCAGGTGCCTGTTAGGTGACCTTTTCACAGGGGTCATCTAAGACCATCAGAAAACATAGATATTTATATCACGATTCATAACAGTGGCAGATTAGTTATGAAGCAGCAACAAAAATAATTTTATGGTTGGGGTCACCACAAAATGAGGAACTGTTTTTAAGGGCCACAGCATTAGGAAGGCTGAGAACCACTGGCCTCATGGGTGAAACTTGAGCAGGGCACAGGTAGCCCCTGGAAATTTGAGAACCAGGAACCCATGTGGACATTTTTTCCAGGGAGAGGCCTCTGGTGATAACAGGCATTTTAGCACTTAGACACCCTTCCTTCTGACTCCTCCAGTCTGTCAGAGGATGTTACACTTCCTTCTTCCTGAGAATAATAGGAAATTGTTTACTGTTGGCTGGGAAGAAGGAGTTGGGGGATAGGAAACGGGAACTTATTTTGGATTCCTCTAGATCTACCCTCAAGCCATCTCAGAGGTACACAGGCCTTGGAGATGCTCCCCAATTTCAGAAGGGTGGGGAGGGAAGTCTGGTGGAGATGATTGTTCAAAGGGAAAAACTGAAGGTTGGAGGATGAGGCTCCCTCGCCATAGGTCACTCACTGGTCAAGCTCTTCTTCTTCCGGACTAGCCATTCAAATGCACCTTGACTAGGTCTGTAGAGGCACAAAGCCCTGCACCCCGACAGGGCAGCCCTCCTTCTGGTTCACTCATCCCCCTTGGAGCATTTCTGGTTTGAGCCAGGGTCAGCTGCCTAGTGTCTGCCCGCATGGCCATGGCTGTCACTCTGGCTACTGGATGCTTTCCAGGCAGGCTCATCTTTGAGCTGCTCACACAGTCTGGAGTTGCTCTGTTCTGTTTTAGCTAAAGGCCGCACTGCTGCCAGCAGTATGTCTGGAATGTTATTTACTCTTGCATTTCTGTGGCTTTTCCTGTAGCATCACACTTGGCAGAGTTAGGGGTCATTCATTTGAGAATGCCAGGTTGTGCCATTTTTCTTTCTTGGTAAGGTAAAGTGGAGGCTGGCTGCTGTGCCTGGAGGTCCCCTCCCTGCCTTCCTTCTTACATTTTTGTCTGAGCTGCTAATCTGCTCGACTCTTGGTGCCTGTTGCACCGCACCCCTTTGTCCTCAGTGCCTCAACTCTGCTTTTAATATGTGGGGTTTCTGTGGGCTTTCCGGAAAGCCTGGCAGATGCTTTTTCATTTGCGTGCCTACCCTGTTATTACTTCACATGAAAGCTGTCTATTTTGGCAGTCCTGACTCCCGCGATTGCAATTTAGTTCTCCATGCTGAATGGGTGATATTGTGCAAGGGAAGTATAGGTGGGGTTTTTCTCTAATGGTGGCTGCGGGGGTGGACCAGAATCTGCACGCCACCGTCTTGGCTTGTGCAGGGCTGACATGATGGCAAACAAATGGCGTTTGAAGGAAGGAACTGGTGTGTATAGTTCCTCACTGTGAAAGTTCTCACAACTCACTTGTTTTAATTCATGGATTTGTTTTTAAAGAACAAATTCTTCATCGGGAAGAACATAAATGAGTTCGTTCTAAGTGCAGAAGGTGGAAGCAAAGCAAGGATTCTGTTTCTCCCTCCTTCATGAAACCCACTTCCTCCCTTTCCATCCATGCAGTTTTAATCGTGGTATTTGGAGTTGCAGAAGAAGCTATGGAAAATGAGATTAGATGACTCCCCATCTGGTGCCGGCCCTGGGGCCATGTGCACCCCGGGAGGGTTAGTGCCCCTCCTCCCCTTTCAGGAGTCTCTTGTCACCTGAGTCTGTAAGGGCCTGTGGCTCACATGGAGAGTCTTTGTTTTGTAGACATAGGCTCTTTCTACTCAGGAGTCTCCCCACCCAGGGCACCTGTTTGGTTCTTAACACAGTCATCTCCAGTGTGAAATGGAAGATTTGGGGTTCTATTCTTTCTGGCTTCTCCCGGCCTTCCACATGACTTCCTGATGTGCCTGTGAGCTGCGGGGTTTTTGGCTGAGCAGTCTTCTTTGATCACGCTCCTGACAGCACAGACTTCACATTCTCACACCTGTTCTTTTACAGTCCAGATTTCAGAGCAAATGTTTCCATCGCCTTGTGATTTTCTCAGTATAAAACTTAGTGCAGGTTACTTATTACAGGTAATAGCAGCCTGATGACGAAGACAACTGCTGGCAGAAACTCAGCAGCTTGAACAGCTGCCAGTAACATAAACCGCCACTCGATTTAGGTCGAAAAGCACCGCGGCTGCATCTGTCCATCATGATCTGGCACGCACGCCGTAATAACAGACTCTGTGGGCTACGAAAGCTGCCCCGCTGAGCAGCCACGAGGACAGGTGCTAACAGGATTCCACGTTTTTTCTCTCCCATTATCTGCAGCCCACACATCATCTTCCTCTCTCAGAGCACCTTAACAGGTATGAGCCATCTCTGTGGGACCCGTCTCTGCCATGAAATTGCGCATGCCTGGTTTGGCCTAGCCATCGGGGCCCGAGACTGGACAGAGGAGTGGCTCAGTGAAGGGTTCGCCACTCACCTGGAAGATGTGTTTTGGGCTGAAGCACAGCAGGTGGGTCCAGAGGATTTCCCTACCCTGAACCAAGTTCTGCCTTCTGTCACCCACTCATTCCACGGTCACATCTGTGTGCGTTAGGCACCATGTTTGCTGGATAATGACTGTGAAAAAACTGCTTTCTCAGCCACGCAGCCTAGACACGGAGGGAGCAGATGAACAAAAGCAATGTGACAAGTACACCGAGAGCCACATACAGCGTGATGGGGACTATTTGGCCAGGGGGTTAGAGAAGCCCCGTTCAGGACACATCTGAGAAGAGGGATGAAGCTCAGATTCCTGCATTGTGTTATGGTCATGGGAACTTTAGCTGCAGATGTTTTGTTTGTCTTGAGACAGGGTCTTTCTGTAGCTCTAGTTGGCCTGGAGCTTACTGTGTAGACCAGACTCAACTTGAATTTGTGTGAGTTCTCATCCCTTGCTGCGGGCTTTTTAAATAACCAGACTTAAATATTAATCAGCACTGTGACTCACACCTGGAATCCCAGCACTTGTGAGGCTGAGGGAGAAAGATGGGCAGGAGTTGGAGGTCAGTGCAGTCAGTTCTAGATAACAAGACTCAGCCTCAGCCTCCTTCCCTAAAAAAGAGTGGAGTTCTCTGGATGAAGGACAAGGCATATAGTGCTGTGGATTAGGTAACGTGACCCACTGGCATCCACTACTCTGCTACAGTCAGTTGTCATGTTTAAAAGGAGGTTCATCGTGGCTGGGACAAGCGTTTTAGAAACTCAGTCTTTCTAGTTAGGAACTCACTAGTTCAGAAAAGATGTTGTAAACCAGGCGTGGTGGCCCATACTTGTGTTCCCAGCATGTGGGGGCTGGAGCAAGAGCTCTCAGGCCACCCTGGGCAATGCAGCGAGCTGCAGACTGGCCGCAGCTTGAGGGACACCCTGTCATAAAGCAAACAATCAGAGGCTGAGAATGTAGCCCATTGGCCATGCCTCTGCTTATCACGAGCTGAGAATGTACTCGGTAGTCATGCCTCTGCTTAGCCTACACGCCTGGGTTCGACCTCGAGATGAAAAGTGCTGATCAAGCAACATCTCACTGCCTCCACCCGAGCCTTGACCACCGGGTCTCCTGAGCATGAGACTTGTGAGCTGTTTCCTACTTTCTCTCTACTCCCTAACCTCGGAGTCACTCTTTTCTACATGGTACCCACCTTTGCTTTCATGGCATTTTCTAAAACTCCCAAGTTTCTTCATACTGTTTGACTTTGTTCAGAAACATTCTGCCTGGTGAATTCTTTGTGTTTCAGTGGTCAGCTTGAGTTCCTATCTCTGAAACCCAAACTGAGTCACACCTCAAACCCCCCAGCTCAGCTTTCCTGGACTCTGAAATCCTGTTGCTTTCTGCTGTGTGTTTTTCTCATTCTCACTACAGAAGCAAAGTCACCACACAGAGGGGCTGTGTCTCACTCGTCCTGCTTCAGAGAAGCTACCCAGTTGATTGGAGAAGAAACTAGGTTCTGAGTCCAGGTGGTGAGCCCTGTTCTTGCTCACTAGCTTTCTGAGCACAAGCAAGTTCTAGAGCTTCCTTCCTTAGACCTTAGCTCGCCTCTTGGGGAATGGGCCTAGAAGACTCAAGTTCACAAAGTGGATGGTATGATGTGTAAGTGATCTTAACACATCTTAGACACATGGAAGCGGTGTGAACAGTATGCTTGCTTATTCCACCCTGCACCCGTTGGCATTTTGCAGGGGTGAATATTAGTATGCCCTGTCTTCATCTCTTTCCTGGCTTGTTCCCCTCTTAGGACGCGCAGACTGGCAACTCCCGAGTTCATTTCAACCATCCTGTAGTGTCTCTCACTTCATTTTGAAAGAGCAAACTCTTCTTTTACCTCGTGTCCTGCCTGTATTCAGAGCCCAGCTCTGTGTGAGCATGTCTCTACCAAATGAGAGAAGCAGGCTGGGCTGCATCTCTCCACTGCCTGTGTACCTTCCATGTCCTTTCTGCGTTCATCCTGTGGGGCCAGAAGGTGGAGGGTAAGAGAAGCACTCAGTGGAAGGAGAGAAAGGCTAAAGCAGAGGGCAAGTGGGTACTGTAGTCCTATGCACATCCAGAGTGGGTGAGGCCAGAAAGCCTTATGGAGGAAGTGCCTGCTGCTGTAGCTTTAAGAAAACCATGTTGGGCTCTCTCGATCCTTCTGTCCCCTTCTCCTCAACCTTCCATAGGGGTCACCTCACATCATCTTCCCCACTACAAGCAGGAACTTCAACATAGAAGAATGCCAAAGCCTCTCAGCTTTTTTAGAGACCCCATAGAGTTTGGGAAGGTTTCTGGAGAAACTGGGTCATGAGGGCCAAGAGTGGTCCTGCCCTCTGGGCTGCAGAAGCTACAGCAGAGAGAATGCAGTGGGGCAGTGACCCGGTGGAGACAGCGCTGCAGCACTGAGCCCAAGAGCACAGCAGGGAGAGGTGTGTGGACTCACAGAGCGGGGAGGAAGCTGCCAGGCCGGATAGCATACAGCCTTCATGGACCAGATGAGTCCAGACCACTTCCACACCTCTGCTTCTCTGCTTGGGCAGCCGTAGTCCAGCTCCAGAAGTGGTGGTTTAAATAACAGCTCAAGAAGCTGACAGGATCTGGGGGCCAGAGAGTCTCCTGGCTGCCTGAAGAGTGTTCCCTCACTCTAGGCCACAAGGTCATCCTTCCATACTTGAGAGAGGGACGGAGCTTGAGTGCCATCGTCTTAGAAGACCAGAGCCCTGGAGGGTCAGGGTCCCCTCCAAAAGCCTCATTTAACCATGATCACCTTCTGGAAGGTCTTGTCTCCAAATGCATCCTCATTAAGTCCTTGGAGCATTCTGTTGATCCCTGGCCCCTCTACCACCTGCCTTCCTGCCTCGGCTGTCTGCTCCCAGCCAGCTCATACCCCTTACTGTTTTCTAAGAACAGCACACTCTTTCCAAACCTGTAGTGCTGTCTCGCTTCCTGAAGTCTCTGCCCCTGCAAGCTCAGGCTTCACCACCTCCCCTGATGAACCCCATGGTCCTTCTTGAGCTTCACATGGCCCCAAGTCTGTGTGGTGCCCTCACAGACCTCTCCTCATGGGAGTTCAGTCTTCCATGACAACCCAGGGCCTACACAGATACAGAGACTCGGTGAATGCATTGTTAGAGACCAGTAACTTCTAAATGTCTGCAGAGCCCGTATGTTTTCCTCCCTGCAGGGTACTCCACCGCCTGCCTCTTTTATGGAAATCCCAGCCATGTGGCCTTGTGACCACATCCATGTGACAGCAGCCAGTCCTGCCTCTGTGGGGCAGTATGATGGCCTCCCCTGCCTCCAAATTGAGTCCAGACAGTAGACTTTTTTCTGGATCTGTGCAAACAGAGTCATCTGGATTACATTAGCAGGCCCTACTATAAACAGTCCTTAACAAAATTGAGGGTTGAAAAAAGAAGAGGTAAGTGGAGGGGCCTTTTCCCTCCCCATGCAGAAACACCAGGCAGGGGAAGACGGCTGGATGGAATCAAAGGAGAAATGGCCTGTGGGGAAGCCCCCTGTGCAGGTGTGTGTTCTCGACTGGAACGGTCACAGACAGGGCTGCTGTACCCAGCAGCAGAAGGGCTTTGCAGGCCCAAGAGCTCAGCCTCAGCCAGCCCTTCCAGCCCTCTTCTGCCTGAGAACCTAGGAAGGAAGGCATGCCCTGTGTCCTCGCTGAGGAGAGCCTGATCAATACAATGACTCCGCTTTGCATGTGTTTTTGTGTGTCTGTGTCCTGTGTAGCTGCCCCCACACGAGGCCCTGGAGCAGCAAGAGCTGAGGGCTTGCCTGCGCTGGCATCGCCTACAGGATGAGCTGCGGAACTCCCCAGAGGAAATGCAGATGTTGAGGTAAGACCCCAGTGTTTCCCGCCTCCTCCTCCCTTCCACCCTCCTGTGGGCACATCCTTACTGCTGACTAAATCTACTGTTGCCTTTAAAATGCAACATGGCTTGGGTTCCTCACCTTCTCAGGGACATGATTGCCATCTTTTAAGTCTTCCAGGGTTTGGGTTTTGATTTGCCTTTTGACGTTTTTCTGGTGTCTCAATTCAAGAAAAAAAATAGTAATAGCATAAGGGACTAAATTCTTGGTTTGAAATTCTAATAGTCACTTTATGTGGTGATCGTGGACGTGAAGACGCTTACGGTTTGGCAGTTTGGCAGGCAGTAACCCTTTAAAGCCGAAGAGGGGAGAATCTGTAAGAAAATATTGATTGCTTTGCGTTTAGTAGTAACAGATGTGCGTGTCAATGGGGCCTTTTGTTGAGTTGTTGCCCAGCAGGAAGCCGCCCACCACTGCTCTGGGCTCTCTGCTCCTGGGTGTTGTTTTCAGAGTGCACATGGCACTTGTAGGATTACAGCCTGCGTCTCTCCAGTTCCATCCTTGCTCCTTTACCATAAACCTTTATCTGAAGCCTCTTGCCCAAGCCCCAGGAGCACCAAGGTTGCTATGACAACAGACGCTTCCATCCAGCCCCTGTTGAGCAGAATTAAGTATTAGGAATCTCTAGTCAGTGGGAAGGGTGGCCCATCTAGGAATTACCCCTTTCTCAATCCATTGTACATGGCACCCCTGGGGGCTGTCCTTCTAGGCAGAGGCCTGCCTTGGGCACTTCTGCTGTTGATTGCTTCTAAATAACCCCCCTCTTTCTAAATAAACCCCCTCTCCATCCTATCTCCCATGCCTTGAACCTGAACCACACTGGGAGGCAAAACCCAGAGCAAAAACAGACCAAGCAAGGCTTGCGGGTGCTTTGGTGCAGTGCTGCCCTTACCACGCCAGGCACCTGCACACTAGCTGTGGCCTCCCGGGATGGCCCATCCCTTGTTTAGGAGAGACAACCAGAGCCGTGGTAAAACATAGCCAGCCAGGAGCCAGAGCCCTGCCGTTCAGCCGAAGGCCACTGTGCCAGTATCTGTTCCCTCAGCCAGCCTGGCTGCTCCTGCAGTGTGGACTTGGTGCCTGCTCTCAAAGAGCTTCCACTTAGCAGGGACAGCGTCATGTGTCCAGGCCTGCTGGAGATGGTAAGCTGTAATGCCACGGAACTAACCCGAGGGCATCGAGACGGATCTGGGCGTGTGCTCAGCTTGGCAGAGAGAGGAGCACAAAGGCTTTGAGGCTGGGAAGGGCCTTGGGAGCAGAAATGACAGAGCTGTGAGTCAGGAGAGACTTTGCATCGCGTTCTCCAGAAGCTAGCTAGTCTCGGCACGCAAGCATCCTGAGCTTGCTGGTGTTTCCTGTGTAGAATGGGCTGCAGGCAAAGAACACAGAGCATAGATGTGCAGAGGGAGGCTCCTGGTAGAGCTGTGGTCTCCTGGATGTGTGTCTTCAAGGCACAACAGGAGATTCTCATTGAAGGCCAAGAGCAGAGAGAGGACCCAGAGTGACTGGAGCTTTGGGTAGATGGAAGAACAGGTGTTAAATAAAGACTCTGGCTTTGCATGTGCTGACTTTGAGATGTTGAGTAGACAGGTGGGCAGTGGAGCTTGTAGGGAAGAGCATTCTTCAGCTAGCCTTGGGCGCCACAGGGAAGCATGACCTTTAGGTTGAGCTGTGTGAAAGATGGCAGTGGCCTTGGGCTCCATGCTTGTTTTTGTGTGGTGGACGGGTGTGAAGAGCGATGCCCAAGCAGACCTGGTCATGCTTGCTCGCTCATAAAGCGTCACTGCGGAGACCATGTGGGGATCTTGCCACATGCTCAAGGCAAGCTGTCTAAACTGTAAATCCTTCACCACCAGACTGTTTCTCAAACGAAAAGAGCCTCTCTATTGTCCACGTTTAAGTCTCTTGGTGGCTCTGGTTCTGCACGGGGTGGTCCTTTGGTGCGTGGAAGGACATCAACATCACCTTGACAAAATTATGTCTCCAGCTGTTAAGTGAGTTGCCCTACATCCTTGGAAGCCACTTCTCACCCCTGTCCTCTGTGGAGCTGTGGACGGCCCAGTTGCCGGAGTGAAGTTTTTTTTCTGTAGTGAGAGGACTTGGGGAGTATTTTGAATGTCTGAGCTAGAAGGGCTTATTGTGGCTTTTGTTTACTCTGTCTTAACATTCAGAAACTGTCTCGGCCAGAATTTAGGCTGACTGAAAACAGTGCAGTGAGGGACCCAGGGCAGATAGACACAGAGAGCAGTCGTCAGCTGCTGTGCAGTGAGGGACCCACTGCAGATACAGAGAGCAGTCATCAGCTGCTGTGCAGTGAGGGAACCAGGTCAGATAGACAGAGAGGGGTCATCAGCCGCCCGTGCAGTGAGGAGGAGGAATTACATTATCGGGCTCAACTTACTCTTGGAGTTCTCCCTAAGAAGGGTTCAGGAAACCTCAATTTACTGACATGGAAAAAAGAAGATGGGTAAAATTTGCTTTAAGATTATATTTTAAATCGGGTGGTGGTGACGCCTTTAATCCGTGCACTCAATAGGCAGAGGCAGACTGATCTCTGGGAGTGTGAGGCCTGCCTGGTCTATGACAGGACAGCCCTTCTGATGCCCCACTCCTGCAGTGTGGCTTGGGCTAGAAGACTCTTCCTCCCCGGCAGTAGCTTCTCTTTGTTCCCGTCATCGATTCCAGGCCAGCCTCATTCTCCCTCCCTCTCCTGCTTCCTGATGCTCTGGGAAAACTGAACGGGCCTGCTCTCTGTTTCTTTGACTGTACAGTAGCTCCAGGTCCACCTCTGCCCAGGCCACCCAAGCCCACACATTGGCCTGTCTACTTTCATGAACAAGTTGAATACTTTTTGACCAACCACAGAAGAGCTGTGGCCCCAAGGCCCCCAGGGATGAAGGGAGGGAGGGTCCATGCGTGAATGGGGGAAGAAAGTTGTCATCACTTTAGAATGTGGACTGGGCACATTCATCTTGTTGGAGAGGACAGTACAACCTCTGGAGGCTCCTGCAGGGGTAACAGTGGGGTTGCAGGTGAGAACAGCAATCCAGACACCTTCACTTTCGCTGAGGCATACGCTGAACCCTTTGTATGGGGAGTGTAAACTGGGTAGTCTTACTGCTTATCATGAAGGGTATTAATTACTGAGACTAAAGGTAGCCTTAGCCTTACCTTTTGACACAGTACCTAGTAAATTTACCTGGATTTAATTTTTGCTTTGTTTGTATACTGGCTACTTTTATGTCAACTTAACACAAGCTAGAGACATTTGGGAAAGAGGGAAGTTAACAAAATGCCTTCATAAGACTGCCCATAACCAAGCCTGTAGTACATTTTCTTTTTTTCTGTTTTTTTTGAGATAGGGTCTGTGTGTAGCCCTGATGGCCATAGAACTTGATATGTAGACTAGGCTGGGCCTTGACCTCACAGGGCTCTGTCTGCCTCTGCTTCTTTGGTGCTGACATTAAAAGCATGCTCCGCAGCCCCTGGCTGCATTTTCATAATTAGTGATTGATATGGGAGGGCCCAGCCCACTGTGTGTAAGAAAGCAGGCCGAGCAAACCATGAGAAGCAACCCAGTAAGCATCACTCCCCTGTGGCTTCTACACCCAGGTTCTTGCCTGGAGTTCCTTCCCCAACTTCCTTGGATGATGGACTACAGACTATGAGGCGAAATAAAGCCTTTCCTCCCCAGGTTGCTTTTGGTATGGTGTTTTATCTCAGGAACAGAAACCCTGGCTGAGACTGTTTTGTTTGAGATCTCACTGTTAGAGCCCTGTGTATTGGTTCCTTTTCTTATTGCTATGACAAGATACCCAAGAAAATGAACTTAAGGAAGGAAGGGCTTGTGTGGGTTTCCAATGAAAGCCATGGTGGTGAGGCTGACCGGAAGCAGAAAGAGAGGATGCTGGCTCTCAGCTCACTTTCACCATCCCCTTTTTATCCATTGGGACACTGGGTGCTTGCATTCAGGGTGGGTCTTCTCTTCTCATTAAGCCTCTCTGGAAATGCCCTCGAAGACAGACCTGGAGGTGTGTGTCCTGGATGATTTTAAATAAAAGTTGTCATTGATGAACTGCCCTGCCCTAATTGGCCTGGGACTCACTGTGTAGCTGCTGCCTGAGACCTGCTGCATTCTTCCTGGGACTTAAGTTCTCCAAGTCCTGGGATTATAGGTGATTAAAGGAGCTGATCTCTGTTATGCTTGTTTGGGCAGACAAACTGCAAAAGTTTATTGTTTTTGAGGTCCCCTGCCCAATGTGAGCCCACTGGAGCCTCCCCCACAAGCACCTGGCTCTGTTGCCTCTGTCTTGGGTTGCCCACACAGCGCACCTTCCTTTCTCTCCCCGACCCCGCTTTAACTGGTAACTCTGTCACCTTTCTGCCAGTGTAGCACTCACCTTTGCGTGCTGCCGCCTCATCTAATCACCAGCCACCCCCACCCCAGCATCCAGTTCCTGGAAGTCTGCACACTGCCCTTACAGGAATAGAGAAAATGTGTCCCTAACCCCTGTGCCTGAACTACACCAGCCTCTGAAGCTGTCTCAGTTCTTACCTTCCTGTACTCCGCTGGCTTCCCCGGTACCATGGGTGAGTTCTAGGAGCTTCTGTTCCCTGACTTTCACACCAGAAGTACTGCCTCTTCCTGCTTTTGCCAGTCCCCATCCCTGTCCCAGTCCCCACCCCTATGTCCTTTTTAGTCTGATCAAAGTTGTTTGCTGTTCCACATTTGATATTCTTCAGGGGACTTTATTCCCAGTGGTTTCTGTTTGTTTGTTTGTTTGTTTGTTTTCAAAACAGGATTTCTCAGTGTAGCTTTGGCCATCCTGGAACTCACTCTGTAGACCAGGCTGGCCTTGAACTCATAGAGATCTGCCTGCCTCTGCTTCCCAAATTCTGGGATTAAAGGTGTGCGTCATTCCAGTTTTCTCCACGTGAAGACTCGGATATTAGATTTATGTCAGGCTTATTAGAAAGTTTTCCCAGGAAGGAAAAATGGAAGAGAAAGTAGAAATTAGAGGAGGAGTCTAAACCAAGGTGCTGAGATCTCAGGCTAACTCATACACGAGTTGCCCTGGAGGCAGTCAGAGTCGCCCCTGGAATTGTCTCCATCAGAGTAGAGGACCTAGTGTTCTATCCTGGTACTTGTGTTCTTCAGAGAGATTTTCCAAGATATTTCTAGGAATAGGCTCAAGCAAATGAGTGGCCATGTTTTTGCCATAGAGTCTTGGAATGATTGAGGGACTGGTGGGGCACAGATGTTTGAAAGCTACAGAAGTACCCTGTCAAAACGGAGGCTCCTATGGCTCCGTTGCCAGTCTGTCTGTCTGTCTGTTAGCTCCAAGGTGAATACTGAGCTATCACTGACATCACCTCCTGCCCATTTTACCTCACAAGTATTTCATCAGAAAACTCTCTTTTTCCCTTGAGTCCACTGTATGTGCTTAGAATGTTTTCATCTGTGTGACCCAACCCACAGCCTGTGAATTGTTGTTATATCTCTACCCTGCCTTCACCCTCCACCTGGGTTCAAAGGCCTTATCCTTGCTATGCAAACGTTTGCCCTGTGCCAATGCCACTGGGTGCTCTCTTTACAATGCTGCATGACTCTTCCCTCTCCTCCCTTAAGATCCTCTAAGCGTCCTCTCACGACCAGGAAAAGCTCTTCGCATGTGAGGCCCACAGAGCACCATCTCTGTTCCCAGTCTCCTCACTTGCTGTCCCGAGGTATCTCACAGACCATTCTGTGTGAGTCAGCTCAGGCCAGGCTTAGACGCCTGGAGCAGCAGCCTCCACAGCAGACAGTTTTTTTTTTTTTTTTTTTTTTTTTTTTTTTTTTTTTTTTTTTTTTTTTTTTTTTGTCTGNTTTTTTTACAGTGGTACCCCGAATTCTAAGCTACAGCATTGGCAGGTTTGTTTCTCCTGAAGCCCTTCTCCCTGGCTTGCCTATGTTCTTGTGATGTTTTGTCTGCATGTATGTGTCCCTGTCCTTTCTCTGAATGTTCAAATCTCTTCCCCTTTAGAGGACCTCAGTCAAATCAGGACTCACACTGATAGCTGCACTCCGACCACCGTGAAGGGTTCTAGTCTCCGAATACAGTTTCTTTCTCGGTACTGGGTGCTAAGGTTTCAGCACACACACGTGGGGCGCACAGCTCCACCCACACGCAGCCTCTTCCATCTGTCCAGCCAACTGTCCTGTCCTGCCTCCCTGCCATTTTCCGTGCTGCCTCTGTTTAGAATGCCCTTTCCTTGCTGTGTAATTCCACATCATTATGACTCAGCACGGATACTGTATGATCCCTATGCTGATAAACCAGTGTCCCTCCTCTCTTCCTCTCATAGCCTCTTGTGATGACTGTGCACAATATTAAATGTTATTTGATAATCATCTGTATGCAGAGAGTGTTTCAGCATTTCTGACGTCCAAAGGCTGAAGTAGTCTGTGGTGCCCACTCATCTTTCTCTATTGATCTGTCAACCTCTGACGGCTCAGGCCTTGTCTACCTTGTGCCCCTTTTCTTCAGTGCACAGGGCTGAGTGAGTGGTTGTTCCTCAATGCTGAAGAAATGAATATTGTAGTTACAACTTCTGTCCCTAGGGCCTTTTGTAACTTCTCTGGTGCGCTAAATAGATATTGTAAGAGAATTAATAAATGCTAGGTTGTGTCCTCAAGAGTTGTAAGAGCTGAGTGCTCTTTCCTGGAAGGTGCGGAAGGGCCACAGGAAGCCTGCACAAGTTTAGCTGGGATGGCAGGACAGGAAACGCTGAGAATGCTGGGAGATGGGGAGAGGAGATTCCAGGTGTGGAATGGCTATTTCTAAGAGGATGTACTATCTGGACAGATAGAGGGGGTAGTTTGATGAAGTGGCCTGGTGAAGTCAGGCTAAGCAATGACCCTTCAAATACCAAAGTCAGACATTCCCTGGACAGTCTCTATAATGCCGAGCTATCTTAAGTTCCAAAAATGGAGCTTGGGGGAGATTACCCAGACTTTGGGATAACACATGATTAAAGAAACAGAGTCTAGAGGCCAGATGGGATTAGGTGGACATTTCAGGAATGAATGCTGAACTTAGATTCATTGGCCTAGGGCTCTGGTTGAGTGGCTCTAGCACTCTTCAGAGCAGACAGAAATGTCAACCCAGCTTCAGAGAAGATTTCAGTCATGCAGTGTAATGCTTTTCCTGACCTCATGCCGTGACTGATCCTTTAAACGGGCTGCTTGAATTCCCAGGCTTCATGATGTTTGCTCGGACTTGGAAGAGAGTGGAAGGTAACAGCTGCCATTCTTGGCCTGGGTGTAGCTGCTCCTGACTGATGTGGAATGATCCTGTCTGAGAATGGAGGCCTGAGCTCTGCTCCAGAGCTTGTCAAGTCTTTGGGTCCTAACCCAGTATGGTGGCATAAGGTTTCAGAAAGGCTGGATCAGGATTTCCTGGGTGTGAGTCTTGTCTTGCCACGTCTGTCTACTCTGTAGCCTTGAGGATGGCTCACCATGCTGAGCTTCAGTCTAAGGCATATAGCAGGTTAATAGCTCTGTTCGGTTTCTGTCATAGAAGTGGGTATGAGGGGAAATGCAGTAAATCATTTAAAACGTGTAGAACAGTGGACTCCTAGGAAACCTAGGGGTTGACGTGAGACGAACAGTGACGATTTCTTAGGTCCGTGTTAATGCTTAGTGCATGTTAAATGCCGTCATCCTGCATGGCCGTAGCACCTGGTACATTGTTGCTAAGTGTGGCAAGAGCAGAGGATGTGCCCTTCTGCCTCTGCCATCCCCTCCCCTGGGGGCACACAAGGGGTGCTGCTGTGCTCCTCTGTCCTGAGCCTGGAAACCTTCCTTGGATTCCTGGTCAGCAGAGCTGCTTGAAAATGTAAAAAAGAAAAATTCCCTAAGACTTAAGAGAGCATCTGTTTTCTTGAGTGTGAGAATGCCTGGTTACAAAATAAAAATGACAGGATTGAAGTGGGGAATCTGAAATTTGAACAAAGATGTTCAAACTAATGGCCTGAGATAAAAATGGAATTGGCAGCACTTTTGAGACTCATGGGAACCACTTCCTTCCCAGAGCCTGTGTTGTTCTGACTTCTCAAGAAGGCCACCCTGGTGTCCCCTTTGCTCAGCGCCATGAAGCTCTCTGGCTTCTACTCCTAATCTTACTAGGCTTCTGAGAAGAGAAAAGAGTTTCTGTCTCTGAGGCTTTCAAGAACTTGCCTGAGCCTCTGACTGCAGCTTTGGCCTGTGCCTTTCTGAAGGTGCCTGTGTCTGTCTTAGGAGCCCTGCCCTGTGCCCTTCAGTCTCAGGCCTTCTGCCCATTGCTGCACCTCTGCATGAGTTTGAAAAAGAGCAGGAAAGGGATTATATGGGAGGCTGTAGAGAGAAGGGATGAAAGTGGTAATGATACCATTAAATTATAAGCTCAAAAAGTAAAATATTCAATTTTGAAAGTTCGTAATAGTCAAATCCTTACAGTAAGATAATCACTGCTAGTGTTTTCTTGGAAGTAAAATTTTTACGTATATATGCATATGGCTGCCTACATCATATTGATTCATATGACACTGTTAGCCTATAAAATATTTCCCGAAAGCCATTCATATCACCACATCAGTCTGCAGTGGTTTGCTCTTTATTCACCCATCACAGTGATCTTGCACACCCCACTGCTGATCAGAGCAGGCACAACACACATTGTATCCTTGTTCATTCTCGGCCATTTGGAAGAGTTCTCATCTAACCAGTCTCTCGTGACCTTCTAGGCTGACATGGTCTCACAAAGTACATGCTTACTCCCCATGCCCCATTTCTGACCTTTGAGTCAGTATTTTGATCCAGAAATGGCTAACGGAAGCTGTACAAGTATTCTACCAGGCTGCTGCAGAGACATGGCAGAAGACAGGCCGCCACAAGCAAGAATCTAGACTCATAGGTTCTCTGCCCTTTCAAGCCAATGACTGGAGAGTAAAAAGAGACAAAAGGAGGACTGGACTTGGGGTCATCAATGTGCCCAGGGTGCCAGCCAGGGCAATGAGGCACGGAAATCAGTAAGAGGCCTCCAGGCTGGAAATGAAGGAAGTAAAACTTAGTATTTTACATGATGTTATCCTCTACAGCGGAAATCCTAAGGAATCACCCTAAAGTCGTAGAGCAAATGAGCACATCTCACAACAGGAGGTAAGATGGAGGCACGGAACTTGGCTGTTTATATTCATTAATTATGAGCAGTCTGAAGATAAGGTAAGAAAATAAATCATTTATAATAACATCAAAGAAGTATATTAAGGATTAAATTTGACAAAAGAAATACAGCACATGAGAATCAGAAACTATAGAGTGCTGTGGAAGGAGTGAGAGGCCAGAACGTGTGGGAATGCCTCATCTAGAAAATGTCTCAGAACAGCTAAGCTCCCTGCGCTCACCTGACCTGTGGCTCCAGCATGATCTCAAAATCTGAACTGGATCCTTGTCATTAGAAACAATCTGATTTTAAAATTCATGTGGAAGTACATGGGACCCTGGAGAACCAGACTAATTTTGAAGAGGAACAATGAAGTTCTAGAATTTATGCTTCTTGGTTTCAAAGCTTTCTTCAAAGATGCATAGTGGAGACTTTATTCACTATAAAGTCAAGAAACAGACCTATAGTGCTAGAGACCCTTGGGTGATGGTTGATTGGCATTTGACAAGAGTACTCAGAACGTACTCTGGAGGAGACACCAGTGTTTTCCGGGAGTGGTGCCCTGGCAATGCCTGTCCACATGCAAAGGATTGAAACGCACAAACACTAGGAAGCACTAAAGCTACAAAATTAACAGGAAAAATACAATTGTAAGTGTCATGATCTTAAACTAAGCAGTAGTTACTTAGATAGGATAACTAAAATGAAAACAGTCAAAAGAAAGAAAACTGATAAACTGAACTTGTCAAGATTAAAAACTTGTTTTAAAGGACTGCTTCAGAAAAGTTAGGACCACCCAGGCCTGGGCTGCAGCTCACGGTAAAGAGCTTGCCTGGTGTGCACAAGACCCTGGCTCAGTTCTCAGCTAGCAGAGGAGGAGGAGACAGAATTGACAAATCACATACTTGATAAGAGGATGAAAACATGCAACTGAGTATTAAAGGAAAAAACCCAGCCCAACTGAAAAATCGGAGAATAGTCTGAATAATACACATTTCTCCGAAGAGTATATTCAGCCGGCAAATCACACAAAAGATGCTTGCTGCTATTAAGCTGTCAGAGAAATCAAGTCAGCACCACAAGGCATTCAAGACGTCTGTAGAAGACAGGACACAAGGAGTCATGAGGATTTGGAGAACTGGAACCCCCACTGTGAAGATGACAGGGCAGCTCCTAAGGAGGGGAAATGACTCTGTGTGACCCCGCAGTTCTCTCTTGGGCATAAACCTAAGAGAAACAAAACCATAAGTTTTATAAAGTTTTATAAGCAAAAGCTTGTATACAAATGTTTATGGCAGCTATTCTAGTTTCTTTCCTTGGTACTTTGATAAAGTACTCTTTATTTCTTTCATTTTCTTTCTTTCTTTCTTTTTTTTTTTTTTTTTTTTTTTTTTTTTTTTTTTTTTTTTTTTTTTTTTTTTTTTTTTTTTTTTTTTGAGATGGAGTTTGTAGCCTTTGTCTGTCCTGAAGCATGCTCTGTAGACCAGGCTGGCTTCAAACTTATAGATTTGCCTGCCTCTGCCTCCTGAGTGCTGGGATTAAAGGTGTGAAGTGAGTCAACACCATCCAGCAATAGAATACTCTTGACAACAGCAATTCAAGGTAGAATGGGTCTGCTCTAATGCAGAACTCGAGGAGAGTTCATCATGGCCAGCAAGTTAAAATGGTAGGAACTGAAAGTACCTGGCTATATAGTATCCACAGTCTGGAAGTACCTGGCTACATTGTATCCCCAGTCTGGAAGTACCTGGCTACATTGTATCCCCAGTCTGGCGGTACCTGGCTACATTGTATCCCCAGTCTGGAAGTACCTGGCTACATTGTATCCCCAGTCTGGAAGTACCTGGCTATATTGTATCCCCAGTCTTGGAAGTACCTGGCTATATTGTATCCCCAGTCTGGACTCAGAAAGTGATGGCCACTGCTGCTTGACTCCCTCCTCCATTTTTATAGTCCAGTATCCCAGCCTGGAAATGGTACCACCCACAGTAGGCAGGTCTTCCCACCTGAGCTGAACATAATCTCTCACAAAGGTACCCAGAGGCCCATACCCCTGGGAATTCTAGAGTCTGAACTGTTTTACAGAAGCACTGTTTGTAGTGAAGTGAGACTTCTGTTGGTGCAATGAAGATCGTCTCAAGGAAGCTCAGATGGGGGAATGCACGACATCTACTAGATACAGAAGTTTCTCGATCCTTTGATCAGCTGGAAGAATGAATTCCATAAACTGATATTGTAGAATGCTCGAGGGAAGGTTTTGTTGCAGAAAAAGCACTCAGAGTTACCCCATGGGTATTGAGCACATCCACTTTGGTGGTACTGAGCGCATCCACTCTGGTGGTGCTCTTGTCTTGCAGTTGGTAATGATTTAGTGTGTTAAGGGGAGCTGGGGTGGTCAGTCTAGCTGGCTGGACCACAGTCCCATAAGGTGTCCATGCATCTCTATATCCAGGTGTCTGGACTAGAGTTTGACATGCACGTTCAGAACCAATGAAATAGCTAATGATGCAGCTTCCAGGTAGCTGTGCAAAGAAAGATAAAAACACAAAATGAGAATAGTAACCAGCACCCCTAAACTTCCTGGTCTCTGGCCAAGAGAGACTGTCCGTTTTCAGAGCCCCAGCCTTGCTGCTGGAAAGCTGTCTTCCTTCTGCTCTCATCAGTAGTAGCTAAAACAAAAGCAACCAACGTGTCCCTCAGGATACTGTTAGATAAACAGAATGTGTTAGATTCATGAAATGGATCATTAATCAGCAGTAAGAAGGAATGAGGTGTGGATACCTGCTAGAGCATGTCACGTGATCCTTTAAAACAGTATGCTATGAAAGAAGCCAGACATGAAAACCTACCTGCTTATGAGTCCATTTATGTGAACTGTCTAACCAAAGTCTGCATAGATACATAGACTAGTGATATCAAAGAAGTTGTCAGTGACTCTGGGGTTTCCTTCTAGAGTGATAAAGAACGCTCTAGAGTTGCATACTGGCAATGGCTCTGCTACTCATACAGCTATTGTTTTAAGTTTCATTTATTTATCTGTTCATTCCTTATTATTCATTCTTTAATGTATTGTATGTGTGGGGGTATAGTGCATGGCTATAGAGACCAGAAGAAGCTATTGCTTGTCCTCTGTTGTTCTCCACAAATTTCTTTTTTTTTTTTTTCGAGACAGGGTTTCTCTGTGGCTTTGGAGCCTGTCCTGGAACTAGCTCTTGTAGACCAGGCTGGTCTCGAACTCACAAAGATCCGCCTGCCTCTGCCTCCCAAGTGCTGGGATTAAAGGCGTGCACCACCACCGCCAGGCTCCACAAATTTCTTTAAGGCAGAATCTGTCCTTGAAGCTCATGTTTTTTGATTTTCTCAACTAGGCTGGAAGTCAACATGTCCCAGTAATCCCCCTGCCTCAGTTCTCCTCAGAGCTGGGATTACAAATATGCCTAGAGGCCAGACTTGTTATGTGGTGGCTAGGATCTGAACTCCAGTCCTCATGAGTTCACGCGTGCTCCTCACTGCTGAGCTGTCTCTCGAGCTCCTAGTTTTTGTTTCTGAGACAGGATTCCACTGTGTTGTCCACGTGGCATGGAATTCATTCTGTAGCCCATGATGGCCTCAGCCTCACAGCAATCCCCTTCCTCAGCTTCTCTTGTAATGGGATTGCAGGTACGAGCCATCATACCCAGAAGGGAATACACATTCTTTATATGATAAACTTTGTGGGTCTAAACTTCTTTAAAGATTGCTGGAAATCAGAGAACATTCTTTACTTGCATAACAACCCTGGGTGCCAGTTGAGTTAACCAGTGATGGATGCCCTTGGGCCTGGATGAGACCCAGGAGCTGTTTCTGGTGCTGGGTGCTCAGATTATCTGCAGAGGTTGTTGGGCTGAAAGCTGTCACTCCTATATGGCCAAGCCCAGTGTCTTCCTCGTTTCCTCTGGATGTCATCCTGGCTCTTTCCCAGTTATCAATGCTCACAGCCCCTCTGAGCACTGAGCATTTCTCTTCCCCTGACAGTGTTGTGGCAAGGTTGCCAACACTTGATGTTTGTGGACAGCGTGAGACGTTGATCATGGTTGGGTGCAGTTGCCAAAGGACTGAGAACTCTAGCTTGGCTCCCGGCCCCTTGTCCTGCTATGCATCCTGGTGTGTGTCGGGCTAAAAATGAGGTGTGCCCCCCACCCTGACTCCAGTACCCACCTCATGCTGATGGTGAGCTGTCCTCACCACAGGGAAATGTTTCTCTGCTGCTTCCACCTACCGGCCTTGTGCTCATCCTTGAGCCTGGCTGGGGTCGTCCTTCCTCAGCTCATACAGGGATTTGTGTGCTGGGAGTTCACGCCCTGCTCCCCCCCCCCCCATAAACAAGGGACAGATAAATATGGTGGTATGATGGTCTGAGTGTGATATGGCACTCTCTCTCTTTCTCTCTCTTTTGCTCACACATGCACACACAATAAAAACAAAACACAATTTTAAATTATAATTAGAGGAGGCAAAGAACAAAAATGGAAGACATAATCTAGCCAGGTTATCTAGACTGGCTGGGGAATCCAGGGATCCCACTTTTCCTACTTCCCCAGCGCTGGGACTGTAAGCAAACACCACCACATTTAGATTTTTTTCTCCCTTTAATGTGAGTTCTAAGGCTTGAACTCAGGTCCTTGTGTGAGCAAGGCAGGTACTTACTTTACCAACTGAACAATCTTTCCAGCCCTGTTTTTATATTTTTGGAAGGATTTTAGATTTAAGGAAGTTTCCTATGTCACCACTACCAGTGACCTGCATAGTGGCAGCCATGTCTTTCTGAGGTTTGGCTCGTCTGAGGAGGTTCTAACTGATGTTCTCTGGGTGTGGATCAAAATGTGTCCTCATAACAGGAGTGACTTCCTGTGGACTTAATGAAAGCCAGGAGGAACTCTGACTCAGCCGTCCTGGATGCTGCAGCCCACTGAGATGCCAGAGCCACTGTTGTCCCGCTGATGTGTATGTGTGTGTGTGTGTGTGTGTGTGTGTGTGTGTGTGTGTGTGTGTGTGGTGCGTTGTGCTGGTCTGTTAGCAGATATGTAGGCCCCTGTCCGTGTGTTTGCCCCCAGAGGCTAGAGGAAGACGCCAGCTGTCATCCCTGACCTCTGCACCCATGCCTTACGGCAGGATCTCCTGTTCTGGCCAGTATATCCAGCATGCTCCCCACCTCCACTCCTACCTGGCATTTGTGTTGGCACTGGCGGTCAGCCCATGCATGCAGTGAGCCATCTCAACAGTCACCATCTCTTGTTTCTGCTGACGAGGGAGCTGAGCTTCATGGGGCTTGGCATGCTATGTTCATGGTCAAATCTTAACCTGCATGTACATCCCCTGTGGGTTTTCAACAGTGGAATTGAGATGGGACCTTGAGGCCAGTTTCTACTTGGACAGTTTCACTTCCTCATTGTTAGGATATAAATGAAGCTCTGCTTCTTGTTGGGGTGGCTATGTTTGACAAGTAGACAAGGACCAATGAGATGATATGGGATTCCCCTCTGTATGCTGTTAATACCATTGGTTAATAAAGAAACTGCTTTGTGGGCCTATAGCAGGGCAGAACAGAGGTAGGCAGGGAAAACTAAACTGAATGCTTAGAAAAAGAAGGCAGAGTGAAGAGAAGCCATGTAGCCCTGCCTTTAGAGACAGACGCCGGAACTTTACCCAGTAAGCCACAGCCTCGTGGCAATACACAGACTGATGGAGATGGGTTAATTTGAGATATGAGTTAGCCAGAAATATGCTTAAGCTATTGGCCAAACAGTATTTACAAATAATATGGTTTCTGCATGATTATTTCGGGACGGGCGGGATAGAAACCTTCATTATAACATACAGAGGCCACTGGTAGCTGGTGCCCACAAACACAAGAGGGCATTCTGGCAGATGATCTGTATGAGCTGCTCAGGGCAGACAGAACCAGATACCTAGCTGTCTGAGCACCTCACAGAGGCAGCTGCCCGACTTTCACCCCTGGTTGTAGCCTAGAAGGACCAGACCTCTCCTAAGTGCCTCAATCCAAACGGCATATCTGTGTGTCAGATACCACCATCATTCAGGAAATGATAGTTTCTGTGAGAGTGCAGGAGAGGTGGGGTTGAGGCCAGAAAGGGCATGTTCACCTCAGTTGCTGTACTTGGTGCCAGGTACCACAGAAACCAAGAGCATTTGATCCCAGACGACCTTGGTAACTTGATCACCCACATTCCACACACGTCAGGTGAGGAGTGAACGCTGGAGTCTTCTGACTGCAGCGTGACTACAGTTTGCTTTTATGCAGTGATTTTACTTATGTGAACTTCATCATAGACTTGCAGTGAGGAAGCAAATCTTCCTGGAGGGAAAATGGTGGGTCTCTTGTTCTCTCCAGAGGATTTTGCACAGCTAGGTGGGAGCCTCTCTCTCAAGGAAGCCCTGGCATACAGTCTCTGCCTAGGTTCTGACCAGCTACCAACCAGCTTTGAGTTCTTCTGTGGGCCCCTACTTCTTTATCTCTTGATGGGCATCCTCACAGCCCTCTCCCATCGGGTTCTTGTCGGGGAGGACACGCTGCAGAGATCATGGTGGGGTGAACGGCACTGACACTTCGGCCCTTACCCAGGCTGTGCTGCCGGTAGCATTGCCCCCACCTTCCTCCACCTTCCTTCCTTCACGTGTGAGTCTAGGTGTGGGTAAAGGAGAGCTGACCTCAACACACGGTGCTTATGCCTTTCACACGAGAAGCGGCCAGAAGGGCAGGGAGTGAATTACGCCACTGAAGAAGTTTTACCTTGATTTATTTCCTTCTAGTCTCTGGGGTGCACTGAGTCGCTGCCTCATGGTGACAAGTGGTTCATCTCCTTCCTTCTGTCATGTCTATGATGAGAAGTGGGTGGAAGCACAGTAGTAGTCGCTGCTTCTGCTGTAAGAGAAGCAAAAGCTTCAGGCAAGCCCCATCCACTGCCCTGTCCTGTGTCCCAGTCCTGTGTTGTGCCCACAGGAACCAACACCTTTCTACACTGGTGTGCCCTGATCTGGGGGAAAGGTGGAGACTGTGTTTGTACCCACAGGAACCAACACCTTTCTACACTGGTGTGCCCTGATCTAAGGGGAAAGATGGGGACTATGTTTGTGCCCACAGGAGCCAACACCTTTCTACACTGGTGTGCCCTGATCTGGGGGGACTGTGTTTGTACCCACAGGCACAGACACCTTTCTACACTGGTGTGCCCTGATCTGGGGGGACTGTGTTTGTGCACACAGGAACAGACACCTTTCTACACTGGTGTGCCCTGATCTGGGGGAAAGGTGGAGACTGTGTTTGTGCACACAGGAGCAGACACCTTTCTACACTGGTGTGCCCTGATCTGGGAGGAAAGGTGGGGACTGTTTTATTTGCATATTCTTTTTCTTAACTCTTTTTCCTTTTTAGGATTTCATTTATTTGGTTGGTTTTTGTTGAAATAAAATATCACTTTGTAGCTCTGGCTGGCCTCTAACTTTGTTTCTTCCTACCCCAGCCTCAAGATACTGGAGTTTCAGGCATTCATCTGAATGCTCAGGTTTTCCTTAACTTTAAATTGAAATGAATCACATGCAATAAAGTGCACACATCTTTGCTAGAGTACTCCAGGAAGTTTCTAGTCACATGGAAGCGGTCTGTGATCATCTCAGAAGCCTCTCTTTTAACCTCTTTCACCCTCCTTAAGGTTCCTACTGCTCCAGAGGCCAGCGATCCTGGCGGGTGTGAGTTTCCTCTGTGTGATCGTGAGGGGCAGACTAGATGTGGCTCCTGCTTTTTCTGTGTTGTAGCTGCATAGAGCTGTCTCTGTGAACACGTGGTGGGTATCCCAGAGACAGAAGCTCATGGTCTCTGCCGATGGAAAGCCTTTCTCATGAAAACCTCCAGAGTCTCACAGAACTTGTCTGTGCCCTGCTTGCCCTAACTCTGCGTGCACTTTACGAGAAATCTCTGAGGACTTGTGTATGTGGTAGGGCTGCTGACAACACAGAAGATCTGCCTAAACAGTTGTTCATTTCGAGAAGAGAGAAGAGATTGAGAGAGAGGGTTTTACAGAAGGACATCTTTAGGCAGCCATTAAAGGTATCATTGGAAAGCTGAAAGCCAGCTGTGAACAGAGGTGTGCATCACTGTCTCCTCCCCTTCAGTAGCCTCACCGCAAGGGCTGGGCATCCTGATGTGAATTCACTAGGCTTCTTAAGAAGCTGTCCTTCCCCAAGTAGGGTGATGGGATTTCCTCATCCAAATAGTCAATCACCTGGTCTTGAAAAGGGCTTAAGAACAGAGAGGCCTTAGCTGAGGCATGTCAGAGAACTCATGAAGACAAAAGGGGTGGGTGATTCTAAAGTGTGTTCGTGTAAGTCAACTGGGGAGGCAGGAGACAAATTCAGACTTTGAAGTCAGCTCCCAGAGTTGTTCCTTCTTAATGCCCTTGCTTCAGGGACCTGCTAGCCTTGTGTCTGCTAGAGATATGTTCTGGGATATTCTACTAAGACTTACTAAGGGACTCTTTTGGTAACACAGTTAAAATAGCTTACTATATTAAAGAAGTAAATATTTATATTTATCACCATTTTGTGGGGACTGCCTAGGACCTAGAAATGTGAGTAGAATTTACTTCCATTTTACTAATTAATAAATTGATAGTTGGAAAGCTTCTGCAACCTTTTGGTGAGCACTAGATAACAGGAAGAAAGTTGAAGTCAGGTGTGGTGGTGTATCACCCTGAGCAGCCTCAGGAGGTAGGAGAGTCAGCCCTGTCCACAGATAGGCTCTGGGCCAGCCCGAGCCAGCACAGCGAGACTGACCTCAGCAGTCACAGAAGGCAAAGAAGAAAAGTTGATAATCAACCACCTTGCTCAGACCGCTGTCCTGGCGCTCTGCTTCTCTGCCTTTCATTTCTCCCCTTGCCTGGCACTAACACATTCTGCAGCATTTGTCCAGGAGGCCCAGAAAGCTACACATTTCTTCTGTCACTTAGTTTGCTCTTAGCTGTTCTTGAGGTCTCACCATGTGAAGAGCCTCAGAGGATCTGGTACATTTTAGCATAAGGAAGTTAAAGAAAAAGGAGGAGGAGAAGCCTTAAAGCTGAGCTTGCGGTGGAACATACCCTGCTGGATAATGAGGCACTAGTTTATTTTACATGACACCACAAGCCCACAGCAAAGCATCACACCCTGGGTACAGACCTCATGTATGAAATGAGTATATCATCCCAAATGTCCCCACCTGTCCCCAAATCAAGAGCTTCTTAGGACCTATTCTGTGCTTGTTTTTGTGTTTGTCAAGTGGATTCAGGATGCATATGTGTCCTAAGGGATACTTAATTATTAAATGTAGCTCTTGAGATGAGAACATTAGGGCTCTCTACATTTAACAAACGCACATGCACACATACACACACGCACACACACTCACATGCATGCGCACACGCACATGTGCACACATACACACATGCGCATACACACACATGTACACACACTTTACCAAGTGAGGTACATTTGCCACTGCACTTCACAGCTCAGCTTCCTCACCAAGAAAGGGTTTGCACTGATAAATAATTCATATTGGAGCTTAAGATTCCTGGAGGGACTGGCAGGCTTTCATCTTGGATAAGGTGCCTTAAAATATTGCCAATAACTGGCCTCAGTTTGCCAGACTGAGTGTAAATCCTTCTTGCTGAGTGTGTGTGTGTTTGTAATGTAAACTGTTTTCAGTTATACCTGGAACTACTAACCTGAAGGAAGGGACAGCCGCACAAGCTTGAAAAGAAGAGATGAGAGGTGATGTTCCAGTTGGGCATGAAAGCACTGTACTTAGACACGTGGTCACTGTGTTGTTTTAGACCCAACAAAGAGGACACTGGCCATGTGAGCTCTTCAGGTGCGTCCGTTGTCAAGCATGGACTCAACCCAGAGAAGGGCTTCATGCAGGTTCATTACTTAAAGGTAAGCACGCTGATGGCTGTGGCCATTTGTTACAGAACAGCACTCCTGAGGCCATAGAGCTGAGCAGGATGAGGAACGGGCTGGGGCAGGATAAAGGGTCTCCACCTCTGTAATGGCGTCTCAGGGAGCCCAGACTGGGTATTCACAGGTCAGCACTCTAAAAGCCTCTAAACAAGGCTGTGTTCACAAGGCTCAGCCTGAGGAAGCCCAGTTCCCTGCTGTAGACAAGGAGAGACTAAAGCAGGTGGCACCTGGACCTGGGGTGGGAAATCTCTGGGCCTCTCCTGTCCTGTAGAGCCCGAGCTAGGTGGCTCTGACGTCCACTCTGCATTTCCAGGCCTGCTCACCTGAGCCAGAGAAAGCAGCGTGTTTCGGATGCACCAGTACATGGGCACTGATTGATGTAAGCAATTCTGCGATGACCCCTGAAGCCAGCTTACTGTCTATCTTCTTTTTTCTCCCAGGGCTACTTCCTTCTCCGATTCCTAGCCAGAACACTTGGAAAGGAAACTTACTTTTCGTTTTTAAGAAAATTTGTACACCTGTTTCATGGGCAGTTGATCCTTTCGCAGGTATGCATGGGATCCCGGTGAACTCACTGCACACAGCTGGGGAGGCTGAAGCATCTGGGAGTTAGAGTACATCAGCACTGGAAAGGGTAGGATTTACAGTTATATTTATGGGGAGAAGTAGGTTATTGATGTAGACTCAAAGGATGGATGCTTGGAGCAGGTGAGCTCCTGGCAGCATAGGGACCTGCTGTAGCCCCCAGCTGTCTGCCATCATGTAAGCAGTTGCAGACTGAGTGAGCTCATGAAACCACACGGTCCTGGTGGAGTCATCCAGACAAGTTGTCCCCTTTTGGTGCTGCCACCTCAGTCGCCCTGGCCAGCAGCTCAGAGTACTCATGTGCAAGCATGAAAACAAGAGTTAATTCCCAGCACCCACGCAGCACTCTGGTCCCATGCACACTTGTAACATAGCACTGAGGCAGGGGAATCACTAGGACCTGCTGGCCACAAGTCCAGCAGAGAAAAATGAAACCCACACTCCAAAGACAAAAACCCATCTCCAGGGCAGAAAGGTGACTGTGTTAAAGGAGGACGCCAAACACTATGGCCTCCTCACGTGCAGGCATGCTCACTTACGCACATTTGCACACAGCACACACACGTAAACACACCAGAACAAACAATGCCCAAAACAGCAGCAAAAACCCTTTGACTTAAGTGGTCTTGCCATTTTACTCTGTTGAATAGCATTCTTTCATTGTTTTATTTAGTGTGTGAGTGTATGTGTGTGTATGTTTAGGTCAGAGAGCAACACGCTCTCTCCTTTCCCCATGTGGGTCTCAGGACTGAACTTAAGTCATAAGGCTTAAGCATCAAGAGCCATCACCTAGCCCGCTCAGGGGCCTGCATGCCTTTTGAAAATTTACATTTTGCCCGGTGGTGGTGGCACACGCCTTTAATCCCAGCACTCAGGAGGCAGAGGCAGGCGGATCTCTGTGAGTTCGAAACCAGCCTGGTCTACAAGAGCTAGTTCCAGGACAGACTCCAAAGCCACAGAGAAACCCTGTCTCGAAAAACCAAAAAAAAAAAAAAAAAATTTACATTTTGCTCAGATTTTATAGTAAAATTTACATAAAATAAAACTTGCCATTGTACTGTACAGCTTGGTGGGGTGGAGCCCCGCCCACTGTTCTGCCCCAGCAACAGGCGTGTATCTGCAGCATTCCATCTACACTGGCTTGTTACATGGGTGCTGGAGAGCTGAACTCGGGGCCTCAAGACGGCTTTTCAGTCTTTGATCAGCATTTCTAGAACCTACTCTGTTCTGCAGGATTGCCTGCCTCTCCATTCTCGCTGATTCCCTGTGTGCTTGTCAACTTGTGTTGGCTTCTGCTTTTTCTTATTTTGCTTTGTTTGCTCTTTGAGACAAGGGGTTATGCTGTAGTCCAGGCTAGCCTTGACTCTGTTTGTCCTGCCTCCTGGCTTGTATGTGCTTTTAAGATTCATTCACCCGAGTTTAGGGGAAAGGAAACTGAAATGAGCATTCTGAGTGAGAGAAAGCTTTTGCTAGGTGATTCTGGTGAGACTCATCGCTGCAGATGCGGTACTGTGATTCCAAGTGTGACTTCCCATCACGCTTGTCCCTGGGGAAGAGGAGGTGTACTGCTGTAGTCCCTTAGTCTCAGTCCAGCCTGGCTACAGAGCGAGTTCCAGGCTGGCCAAAGTCAGAGTGAAGAAAAGCCAAAAGCAGAATCGATGTTTTGGTTCTCTGGTCGGTCGGTTGGTTTTTAGAGAGGAGGCAGGCTGCACTGACTGTGCTCCTGTTATCTCCCAGTCCTCGCATTTTAGCTGTTACTGTTACTTGCTGAGGTTTGCTTTGCCAGCATAAAGGATTTAGTATTTGCCACCACTTACCCATGCTTCTAGACTCATGAATATTTTATTTTTATTCAGCTCTTTGTTGGCTCAATTTCATTATCAAATTGATGTTCAAGTTGCAGCTTCCCAGGCTGTGTGGTTTCAGAGTTTTTCCTGCTTGGGAATGCATGTCTCCTGTCTGTGTTTAAATCACAAAATAGCTAGGTTTACATATTCCTGGGCCACGTCTTTATTCCTTGGAACTCGAGAGATATTGCTCAACTGCCTTCTTGATTCATCACTGCTGAGAAACTTTCGAAAGTTGCCTGCGTTTCCCTGTTTATATCATGTAGACGGCAGAAGAAATTTTTATCTTTGAATTCAGTGATTTAACTAAAAGGGAATGCGTATGCACGATTGTTTCAAACAATTGTTTTACTAAACTGAGGGAGAGAGAGAGAGGGAGTGTGTGTTGGGTGTGCCCTGTACAGGCGTGGAGTGCAGTGGACTCTTGTGGAGTCTTTTCTCCCCTTCTACGCTGAGCTTCTTGCCTGCTGAGCCATCTCGCTTGCCCTGGTGTGCACAATCTTCCATTATTCCTTCTCCCTGGAAAGCACTTAGAATAGTCTTAGATTCTGTTCTAAAGAACAAATTGTCTTACGTATGCTTTGTTTTCATTTTGTTTTGTGGTTGGTTGGTTGGTTGGTTGGTTGGTTGGTTGGTTGATTTTTCGAGACAAGGTCTCTCTGTGTAGCTCTGGCTGTCCTGGAACACTCTCTGTAGTCCAGACTGGCTTGAACTCACAGAGATCTCCCCGCCTTTGCCTCCTGAGTGCGAGGATGAAAGGCATAGGCCACCACAGCCTAACAAAGTATGCTTTATTTTGTCTTGTGTTTTGAGAAAAGAGCTTGCTGTGTAGCCCAGGCTAGCTTTGAATTTGTGCTCTTCCTGCCTCAGCCTCCTAGAAGTACAGGCCTGCTTTACCACGCTTGAGTTCAACTCATCTTTGGTCTCATTCTTTTCCCCTTGTGAGATTCTGAGTTTTCTGTTATGTCTTCTTTCTGGGGCACATACATTATTAAATAATCACTTTCATCTTCCTCATCTTTATCCCATTTTTCTCTCAAGCAGCTCTTCATTATTAGCCCTTTTTTTCTTTTTCTTTTCTTTTCTTTTCTTTTCTTTTTTTTTTTTTTTTTTTTTTTTGAGACAGTTAACCCAGGCTGGTCTCAAACTCCTAACGGAGCTGAGACAACCTTGGTCTGATCTGCCTCCACCTCTCAAGGGCTGGAATTGCAGGCCTGCAGCATCACCGCACCTGGTCACAGGGTTTATGACAGACAAGCTCTCACCCGGTTAAACTGCGTCCCTCACACTTAACATCATTTTCATCAGTGCTCGTTGCTTTGTTGTTTGAAAAGATTGTTGTTCCTGAAATGGTATTATTACAGTCCTTCGTTTTCTTCCCCGGGATTAGAATCTCTGTTCATTTTGTTGTCTTGCCTTTGGCCTTTCGTTTTTGGTTATTGTTGCTGTTTTTTGTTTGTTTTCCTGGTGAGACATTTGTTCCCTGCTCCTTGGGTTATGTTTTCTTCAGAGCTGAGTTCCTTTTCTTTTAGCTTCTCTCTGCCCCTCTCTTCGTGTGATTTGTGCTCATTCTCACTGATGCTTCCCTTTCGGCATGGGTAGCACTGCCCATGCCCTGACCCTTTATTTAGTCTCGTGTGTGCACTGGAATATTATCTTTGCCTCCTCTCCCAGCTCACCTAAGACTTGTTTTTCAGCCCCTCTAAACTACCGTCTGACGGGATATTGTGGGTGAGGCTGTGGCCTAGAGCTGCAGTAGTTACCCTGGATTTGACTTCCCTGCCCAGGTTCTCATGTCCATTGTAGCTGTAGTGTCTTGGCTGTTCTTTCAGATCATGATGCCATCTGGGCACTTCGGAGGAGTTCACAGCTCACCTAGCTGCCCTCAGTGGTTTATTTTCCACACTTCTGCATCTCTCCAGCAAATGCTCCAGGCCCTCCAATAGCTAGGAAAGAAGAAAGGTAAATGTGTAGGTATTTGAGAATTTGTGGGATTTGGACAGTTCACCAGCTCCCAGGCTTCTAAGCCTGAGCATGGGGGAGGTGCAGCTTGTCACCTAGAAACTAGCAGATTTTATATGTCCTTTGCCTAATTCCCCTCTTTGAAGTCTATGCCAGGAAGCTGTCTCCCTGTCCTTATTTGGAAGCTGTTGGGCGTGCTTTTTTTTAATTAAAATAATTTGTATGAATTATGTGGATTGTGCCTTCACTTACCCCAATACCTAGTTAAATAATTTGTAGGAATTGTGTGGATTGTGTCTTCACTTACCCGATACCCAGTTATTTTTTTCCTCGACTTCCCCTCCCCTTTGACCTCTACCCTCTGCAGTGTTTCCGTATTGTTTGCCTTCCGGGCCCCGCCTGGCGTCCTCGTTCCAGGGTCACAGTGACCATCCCCGTAGGCTCACTTCTTAGTCCCACGTTGTTGCCTTTTCTTCTTTCCAGGCCATGACCATGGCCACTGTGATTATTCTAAAACTGCTCACAGAACACTATTCCTGTGTCATTTCTAATCTAGAAGCAGTTGATCTGGTAGAATCTACATGCACCTACATTTTAGTGAGTGCTTTCACTAGATCTAAAAACTAATTGCCAGATTAACCACTAGCCAGAATTGGAGCTTGTTTTTTAAAACTTGGAATGGCTAATTTAGTGTTGTTAGGTGTTAAAACAAGCGGTCTGGGACTGATCTGATTAGCTTACAGTGTTTCAGGAAAGTAGGAGCTGACAGCTTAGCCTCCAAGACTGCACTCCCTGGCTTGCTGGGAAACAGTACCTTTGCTTTTCCCTTTGGTTTTCCTTTGTTTCAGGCACACCACAAGGGTGACCCCGGTGTTGTCAGCGCTCTTTGTCTAGCCAGTGCCCGATTTCCTTCCCAGAACTCTGAGCGCACCAGAGAGAAGGGAGGAGATGGTGAGGGAACACATCTTCCTGAGGGACACTTCTTTCCGATGGCAGCCTAAAGAGGATGCCGGAAAGCTTGGGTCTCTTAAGGGCGGGAGTAAGAGGAACCAACTGAGCCCATTCTGGTCACAGGCACTTTAGAGGCTTCAAATGAGAAGCAAGTGTCTCCAGTAGGGTGGAGCACAAGACAGTGTAGAAACCACATCATAAATCTCAGGGGACATCTTGTTTGATCTGTATATCTCAGGCATTGGTTGGCAGCCCCCAGCTAGCTGCTGAGCTGCCTGCCAATCTAAGCTTGGAGGCAGGACTTGACAGATATTCCAGAATGGTAACCTCCTAGGAGCCAGGACACCATCTTTCTTAAAATAAGAAGGAGGAGGGGGAGGTTTGCACAGGGACCTTCTTCATTACCCGGATCCACCCAGAATTCCAGATGCCTGTGCTTACTGTCTATCAAAAGGGGAGGGGCTGTGAAGCCAGCTGTAACTTGAAGTGTGAAAGGGTAGAATTAAGGTTAGCTCTGAATTTCCTGCTTCTCAAGCAATCAAATTCCTCCCCCTTGTTATTAAGTTAATGTCATTCTCCCCTCCCCCTCCTGTGCCACATAATTGAACATAAATTACTAGGAATATAGGAGATAAGTTTGTAGGTACTATACAGACATAATGGGGTAAAATTAGTACGAAGTTATAGAGTTATAATTGCATAGTTATAGTTCTTGGATTTTTTAAGAATCAAAAACCAAAAATCTTGTCAATAAGCAGCGATCCACTAATAGTGATTTACAAAATGATCTATTAGCTAGATCATAATAAATAAATTTCTAATGCAACATTTTACAAAACATTTTTAAAAATAATAGCTGAATACTGCTAGCCTCTTTCCTTAGTTCCAGTAACCTTTAAAATAATAAAAATAATGACTTTAAGACTCTCAAGCAAGGCCTAGTAGATGTGAAGTGCTTGCATGGCTTTTCTCTATGTCCAGGGTTAGGCCTGGGCAGTAAACAGTCCAGGCCTGCTGCCTTCTCTTGCCCACCGCCATGCCCCTGCATTCATCCCCAGGTCTGTGTGCTTGCACACTGGTCTCCAAGAGGTGGCAATGCTTTCAATGCTTTCCGGGGTTGTGGGACCCGTTCGAGGCAGGGCCTGGCTGTCAGAAGTAGGCTCCAGCGAGGAGTGAGCTCTTCTGGCTCCAGCCCCTGCTTCCTGCCTCCTCCTCTGTACCATGCGAAGAGGGCACCACTGTTGGAGCCCTTCCGGCCACCATGCCGTAATAGGCCTCAAAAATTGTGAGCCCAAGTAATCTCTGCTCTGTTAAGTTGTCTGTGTTAGGGTCTCAGTCACAGTGGTGTGAGGGAAATCTGTCAGTAGCTCCTTTATTGAGGAGCCTTCCCCTCTGGACAGGCTGGGCTGGCTTTGCTCATGCTGCAATGGCTGGACGCAGTGTGATGATGGAAAAGGAGCACCCGTCCGTGCACCCGTCAGTATGCTGTGCTGCAGAGGTCTGGACTGCTCCTCCCATCCTCTGCTCCAGTCGTGTGTGCTCTCTTGGACTTTCACCCGAAAAAGCACCTTTTAACTTGTTAAATGTATTTGTTTCTGTGAATCTCATACACGAATACTGTACTTTCTATAAAGCAGGGATTCACATGGCTAACCTCAAGCTCCAACGAGTTCTCTCACCTCTGCCTCCTGAGTACTAGTATTACAGGCATGGGCTATCGTGCGTGTTTCTAAAGTTTATTTTCTCTTTGTTAAATCTTCAAGGAGAGCCAGGTGGTGTGGCTCACATCTCTATGCGATTCCAGCCATCAGGGGGCTGAACCTGGAGGATCAACATGGGCTATAAGTTGAGAAACTACCTCAAAAACCAAAGTGACTGTACAAACCCAGAAAAAAAAAATTTATAGATTACTGCATTAAAAGAAAACCATGAAATGTTAACATCGCAAGAGACTCTGTATTAAAAAAGGAGAAAAATGAAAATTAAAAAGACCCTCCAAGTAGAGATGCTATTTGTTGTTTAATGTCATTAAATAGCAAAATGTTATGCTTCATCCTGCCTTTTTCTCCTTTTGTGTCCACCACACCTGATACTCAGATGGTGAGAAGTTTACACTGGGGTTTGCATTCAGCAAATAAAAAGACAGAGCAGAAAAGCCTTGTTACGTCTTATCTTTAAATAAACGATCATTTTTAGTGTATTTATCCTCCCAATTTAACTAACAGTCCTTTATCTGACGACACTGGGTAAGACCCAGTGAGGATTCCAGGATTGTAGGAATGGGAAAGGGGGCTGCAATAAAAGTATAAATTAAATACAAACGAGCTTGCTATTGGAACTTTTAGGTCTATGATATTGTGGTTATTCCCACCAGAGTACTTTTATTTTAGAGAGGTTTACAAAGCATTTATGGATGATATTATGTAATATTCAGGATGTCTTAACAGTTCAGAAGACAGGAAGGAAGGATAGGGCAAGGCAGGTTAGCTCGGGTAATTTAAACAGAGTAGTTAATTATTCGACTTCGCTTTTCATTTGAAAATTTCCACAATAAAAGAAAGTGGTTTGGGCAAAGGTGTAAATCATGACATGGCACTGTCGCAGAGGCAAACTCCTAGATGTCCTGTGACTGCACAGACGCAGGAGAAGAGAAGGGACGGAGTCTCAGACTGGGCCGTCTCTGTCGCTCAGCTGGGTTTTGTTCTGTTAAGTTTGGCCTCTTCCCAGAGCTCCGTGTTAGTTGTGGGCCTCAAGGAGTGGAGAAAGACCTCATGGCGAGAGAGTGGGAAAGTAGGAGTCAGTTCTCTTATGTGTGACCGGGCCCGAGATGGAAACAGTCGATGCTTGGTTGCTGGCAGGGTTGGGCAGTTACTGGTAGACGGCTTTCATGGTTTGCTTTCTTCTTATTTCAGGATTTTCTTCAAATGCTGTTGGAGAGCATTCCAGAAGACAAAAGGTGAGGACCAATATAGGAATTAAGAGCCCCATTCACATTTAATGTTGAAAAGACCCTACCATCGTTTGACCTGTTGTTAGAACCTAAGACAGTTGAGATTTCCTCTCTGCATAAAGGAACCCAGTGCAGCTCATGGAGTCACAGTTTGACCAGAAGACAGGCTGGAGTCAGGGCAGCATGCACAGCCCCAGGCCTTAGATGTGGAATGGGAAGCTAGCCAAGGGCACTCTGGGGCTACGGTTGGAGGAGAGGACTCCGCAGCAGAGTGGTCACTGTGATGAGAAGGTCAGGGACTGCTACCCTGGACCACCTACTTCTTTAAAAAAATAAGTAGATAAATAACAGAGAAGAACAAGTTGAGGTGGCTCCTGTCACTGTGATTTTATAGAAGGGCCTACTGTTTAAATGAGGCAGAGAAGTGCACTAAGAGCCTGGGGTGGCGTGCCAAAGTCGAGACAGCGGGAGCTTCAGGTGGATGGTCGCATCACGTCCATAGTTGAGGGCAGAAAGAATGGTAAACATGACGCTTAATATCCAGCTACCCTCTCTTACACAGTCCAGAGCCCCAAACCAGGGAATGCTGCCACCAGCGTTCGAATCAGCTCATCCCACATCAACCAAGGTGGTCAAGACAGTCTCCTGTAGACATGTCCACCAGGAACCTGGAAGCAGGAGTTGATGCAGAAGCCATGGAGGGTGCTACTTACTGGCTTGCTCCCCACTACCAGCCCAGGGATGGCACCACCCCCCATCAATCACTAACTAAAAAAACTGCCTTACAGGTTTGCCTGCAGTCCGATCTTATGGAAACATTTTCTCAATTGAAGTTTCCTTTGCTCAGATCACTCTAGCTTGTGTCAAGTTGATGTAAAACCACCCAGCACAGGTGGTGAGTCTTCTGCAGATGTCACTTCTGGTGTGCTTATTCATTATTCAAGAGTAAACCTGGAAGATTTACATATTTCCCCTCATAACTGGATGTTAATTAAGCTCACAGCCTCACATATGCTAGGCATGTGTCTGACCACTGTATTACAGGGCCAATGTTCTGTTCTTTTATACCTGCCGTCAGGACACTAGCTCAGGTTCTCTGGTGGAGTATAGAGACCCTTCTTTAGGACAGACAGCAGAGCGGTGGGGAGGGAGGGAGGGAATTTATAGATGTGGTGTGCTTCCTCTTCTGTTGGTCATCAAAGTGCATTCCTTCGGGGCAGAGTTCTTAGGGCAGAGACACAGTAGTTTCCAGTGAGACGCACAGTGCACTTTTAGTTTGGGAGAGATCTGTCTTCCTTTACATCTCCATGATGCAGTGTGGAGTTCATTCGGATGCCCTGAGCCCCCTGGCTCTGAGGGCCTGGATTTTATTGTTGTGGATATGCACTGAGGCAACACGCTGGACTCACAAAAAGAGACTTTTGTTGTAGCTGTGGAGATTAGACCAGCATCTATGCCCCACCAACACCCACTGAATCCCTTTGATGGGTGGGCACCTTTCCCAGTGGGATCGTGCTTTGCCCGGCAGGCTTAAGTCTCATTAAAAATTCTCCTCAAATGTTAAAATAATCTCTTGCCTACAGCAAGCCTACTTCACCAAGTATATCGGAGTATATTTTCAAACTTAAGCATCTTCTTGCTGGCTAACTAATCTCAAAATCTAGTTTGCCTATTCAAACAGATGGTTTGCTCCATTACCTATGCAGCATATTGTACTAATTTTATGTGGGCCTCCAAAGACTGCACATCTACCCCCTGGGGCCTCTAATCTTTGGCCCCAGTTTGCAAACTGATCCTTTGGCACATCTGTTAAGCACTTGAGCCATGCTGAGCAGGCAAGGCTTTGCCAGTCACAGTGGCCAGTCCGTCAATGTCATACCGCTTCTGCACTGCTGTCCTGCCCCAACGTATTAGCGCTCTCTGTGGCGCATCTCCTGTAGACAGGAAGAATAAATCCAGCGCCAGCCTTCAGAGAGATCCTAGCCAACCACCAAAAACGTGGGTCATTTTAATCTCCAGAACAGGGCATTAGAATCTGTGTATGAAGGGCTCTGTGAGGTTCTTGGTCCTGGGGCCACAGACAGCAACTCTGTCAGCCTTCAACTTGAAATGAGACCCAAGACAGAGCCTGCTACAGCCTTGGGGAATGTCTGTGTCTGGGGGGGGGGGGGGGGGGTGGGGGGGGGGGGGGGGGGGGGGTAATGGAGAGAGCTAAAAGCCAGAAATTCATTAGCGATCACTAGAGCATTTGAGTCAAGAACTCTTGAGAGCTGGGGCTATTTCAGTGATGGGTACAATAGCAGTGGGCTGTGAAGCAGGGAACAGAGCCATGGGTTGACTGAGAGGTGCCACAGTTACAAATGGCTGATTAGTTGTGAATCTGAATAAAGAAACCAGTCAGGAGTGTGGCTTTTCTTGGACCCTGAGCTAAAGTGCAGTGGGCAGCTTCTCGTCCTTGGAATCAGTATGAAGGGGAGGGAGGTAAGGACAAAGTGACATGCTCAGGAGACCATCCAGACAGGCACACCATCTACCCCCTGCCAAAAAGCTATGCCACCTAGGGAATAGTTGGTCCACAGCCTTGGCTCCTGGGTCCAGGTGTCAGCCATAGCTGCTGATTAATTCTTGCCCGTCAGTTATGGTGTTTGTGCATGCATGTTCATGTGTTTGTTTAAACCCCGTGTTCTTCCTCCCCCATGGAGCAAGGAGCACTCACTCGCCTGCCTCCTCAGCTGTCTTGATTAGCTGTCAGCACAGATGCCTTGTTTTGATCAAGAAAATGAGCAACACGTGGAAAGCTTCCACGTGGAGAGAAGGGGTTGAAAAGCAAACTTATCCATGTATAACAACTGATGTGGATTGTAAGTTGTATTCGAAAACAAAGGCATTTCCATCTAAACTGTGCCTTTTCTCTGTCTAACACCTATACTTTCAAAGTTGCTGAGGCCTGGCGTTTGCTGTGCGAGGCTGATGTGACTGTGAGCTGGGCTGTGGGAAGAACAGCAGGGTGTGGGTGTTCAAATCCCAGGAGGCTGAAGGCAAGAGCCAAGAGTGATAGCAGCATCACACGCCATGTCCAGCCAGCCGATAGGCGCAGGCACAGGTACAGTTGCTGTGCAACCTCACCACAACAGCAAGCACATCCAGGTGTGCGCAGCCCATCCTCCGACGAGCTGTGCTTACATCTGTTCACTTCCGCACCATGGGAAGATCACTTTCTAGGCTCCAAACTCAGCTTTCTCTTCCAGGCAGTTCTGTTCCCTTAACTAGATGTGACCACACTTAAACTCCAAGCTGCCCTGTGAAGTGTGGTTCACACGAGCAAGCAGCCAGTGGGCAGAACTGCCTGCTGCTCTTAGTACCTGGTATCAGCCATAGGCTAGGAGATAGGAAGGGCATTCAGCCTAGAGTCTATGTCCTATTAGCTGTCTTGACAAAGTCAATTTCCATAGCAATAAGACACGCAGAAGGGTCATTTCCTGTATGTCCTGGGTCCCAGCTACATGGAAATGCCCCTGCTTGTCTGCTGTGATTGTTTAAACCATGAGCCCTCACAGGGACAACACACTCCTGGCTTAGACACTGTGAGTCTGACTGTGATATCAGCTATCTGCTTAGTGCTGCACCATGTCTGTAGTAATGGTCAGAACAACAGAAAGCATGTGTACTCTCTTCGCTCAGAAATCATGTGGTCTATTTCTTCCCAGAAAATTAGGCATTTTTTATATGGTGGCTCCCTTTCCTCGGAGATGAGGCCACCTATAGCAACTCAAGCTTGGCTTTGTTTGGTTGCTTTTGAGAGTGGGAATGTTAATCCATGCATCTTCTTGTGGTCTCACATGTTATTCCACAGTCCCCCAGACAGGCCTAGTGATCTCTGCACTGACACCAGGGCCTTAGAAATCCCCCTGACAGCACTGACTTTGACCAGAGTCCACCTAGGCTATAGATTCAACACCTGCACAAACAGTTGTCCCCCACTTGACACAGCAACTGTAAGGACCAAAGTGGTCTTGGTTATGAGATGCGTCCTATCTTTCCAAGAAGTGATATGAAAATCCAAGCTCCCCTGGTTAAGGGAGAACAGTTTTGCTCCTGAATGTAGCCTAGGAAACTCTTGTGTCCTCACATCTCTGCCCTGAAAGGATCTCTCCATCTCTTCAGAAATAAAATCAGAGTGCTGGCAAGCAGGATCGCCACAGCAGGAAGCAGACTCTTTCAGCATCAGAAAGGTTAGGGAGAAGGGAAAGCTGTGTTGGATACGATGCCACAGGCCCCACCTCTGTGGGCGTGTCTAGACCACTGCAGAAAGTGGTTCACCATGAGGCCCAAGCTTAGCCTGGGAAGGAAAGCGGGGGCTTGGTAAATTTGAATCCCAGCTCTTCAAGTACCATCTGTGTGGCCATAGATAAGTTTCCCAACCTCTCAGAATCTTGTTCATCTCTACATGGGTCTGAACAACACTGACTTTATGCTGTTTCTCTAAGGTTCAGGTGAGATCTTGTCTGCCCTCCTACATAGTAGCTGCCACTTCTGTGCCTTCGCTTGGCAGTGCTTTAAGATGTTCTTGTGTTCTGTTTTAGTGCCTCTGCACTGTGAGCAGATACTGAACATGGCAAGAGTATCTGCTTCACTGCTTGTCAGTAAACAAACCTCAGAGTTAGCTGCAGAGGGGTACAGGGTCGTCGCATGCTTTCTGTAGAACATTGTCTAGCAGAGATGGATGGAGTCCAGAGTCCACCCTCCTTCTTTAGTCCCTCTATATCCTTCCCTATCACTCCGTGCCCTTGGTGTTGGGTGATAGCCATACACTCAAGGGACTGAGGTAAAAGGATGCTGGGTTTGAGGCCATCCTGTGCCACACAGGGAGACCTTGTCTCCAAAGTAAGCACATGTATGCATACATGCACACATTCCTGCTAATCAGCCTGCCATGTGGTCTCCTGCCTCCAGCCTTGTTTTGTAGCCATGGTGGTCTCTTCTCACCTCATCCTGGGTGCTACTGGCTAGGCCAAGCCTTATCTTTACCTTGTCTCTGTGGGACAGGAACTTGGGTCTTCTTCCTCCATCTGCCTCCATTTCCAGTGGCCCTGCCCCAGCATGCAGGACAATGCGGCTGCCCCAACTTCACGCTCAAGTGTTGCCTCCTGTTCAGACCCTCTCTGGATGTTGTTCTGGTGTCCCAAGCCCCCGTATCCTCCCTGAGCCAGGGGATGGTCGTCTGCACCACACACGGACGAGCTGCTACTGTTCTCTGAGGCATCCGTCATCTCTTCCTCTGAGACAGCTCCATCCCTGGATGTTTTCACCTGAGCTGCTGCTGGACATGAGAGGTCCACCAGGGCCTTATCTCAAGCAGATGTTTGCCTGGTGTTCAGCATTCTCACCTGAGGACTCAGCCCAGCGCCTCCTTTCTCCGTCTTCACTGCCCAGCCTCTCCCCATGCCCCTGAAAGAAGGGTCTTGCCATGGAAATTCCACAGAGGAAATGGCGTTTGTGTCTGGACATTCCCTCCTCTGTGGTGATGCCCAACAGCTGTCTGCCATCTTTCAAAAATGGCAGTTAAGTCATCCCTCCGATGCTGCCTTTTGGGGATATGTGATCCCCATTTCTGAGCTTTCGGTCATCCCCTGTGTCAGGCCCTTTGCTCATCCCTGCTACTTCTAAGCTTTCTGAGCGTGGCCTCTCTCTCCTCATATGCTATGAACCTGTTTTCCTGGATGCCAGGTACAGCATGGCCAGCTTTAGAGGTGCCTCTGGCTTTGCCTTTCCTAAGGGTCACTGAGATGATGTCAGATGTGTAACCCATAGGAGTCTGGCTAGAATGGAAGCCAATGAAGGGCACTTCCTACCTGCATCCAAGGAAATAATGTTTGTTATTACATTGTTGTTGTTGTTGTTGATTCTCCCTTGAAATGTGTGACTGGCAGATAAGACTGATTTCTGTTTCACATGAAGTGAGATGACTCAGTCGAAGGCCTGCTCTTGCCTGAAACAAAGGCTGTTTGTCCCCAGCTTTCCTACCGTTGACCTTGCCCCTGGGACACAGTGTCTTTAGTACAGGGGTCCGTTTCCTGTTCTTATCCTGAGCAGCTCTGGGCTTTGAGCACTAGTATTGCCAGGCTTGACAGAGGATCCAGGGACCTGTTTTCTGGGACCCCCTGTGGTGCTTTTCCTGAGTGGCCATCCAGACCCACCATCTGAGTCCTTCTGGTCAGTATCTCCAGGCCTCCCATACTCAGGAAGGATGGTGCTCCTGAAGATGCTCTGGAGAACAGCCTCCTCCCTTCACGCATCTCTGAGCCCAACATTTACAGGGCACTTGGTTGTTTGCACTGGATTGAAACTATTAAATGGTTAGCAAGTGATGAAAAGGCCCAGTGACGGCAACACGCAACTTTCTTATGAGGTGTGCTAAAAAATTCCACTGATTCTGAAGACCAGGAAGACCTGAAGAGGTAGTATCTCTGTCTTCTCAGGTTCTCTCTCCATCTTCTGCTCACTGGTCCCATAGAGAAACAGTGGCTGTAGAAATCCAGACCTTCTCCCTGCATTTCTTCTCCCTGTGTTTCTTCCCTAGTAGATGCTGTTTCCCCAGCTCATTGGAAACTGATTTCTTACCAAAAGCCCGCGTGGACTACACTTAGCCTTCTATTAGACTGCGTATTTCTACAACTTCTGTTGTCAGTAGGAAATTGTGGGGGGGGTCTTGGGGTTTAAGTTTATATATGTGCATGTGTGCTCATGTGTTCTTGTGTGGCTGCCAGATGACAGCTGAGAGTCCGTTATTAACTTCCACTGTGCTAAAGCAGGGTCTCTCTTGTTTTCTTCCAGCTGGCCCACAAATTTCAAGGCAACTGTCCTGTCTCCACTTCCCTTCCTGTGATAGGAGTTCTGGGATTACAGATGGCATGCTGCCACATCTAGCTTTGTATGTGGGTTCTAGGATGGAGCCAGTGAGAAGATACTGGGCATGATCAGGAATTGTCTGGAAGGAGATGAAGGGAGGTGGATTTGCTGTAAACAAACCTTCCTCGCATTGCTGAAGGAAGACCAGATATTTGGTGATTTCTACAGGCCAGTGAAGTCGGCAAAGCAAGAAAGCAAAACCATTTCAGCCAATGTAACAAGCATTCATAATATCGTACAGAGAGATTTGATGTGGTTCTTCTGGAAAGCAGACAAGTCCTCTGAGCACAGAGTGCTCTGTTCTTGTAGCTCGTGTTACTGTCGGTTCACAGACATGTTACTACACTAGCAGGTGTCAGGCTCCATGTATTCTAGGAACATTGCTTCCCCCTAAAGCTTCCCCCAAAGCATTGAAAGTACCCGTCACTGTGTGCCTGTGACTCTTCAGTTCCCTGTTCTGTGTCCTGTTTCCCAGAGAGGTTACCCTGACATGGGTCCCTTCCCACACCACCAACCAGAGAGCATCTCCTCTGCCTGAGTACTGCACTGTGTCCTGGTCGTGTGAGCTCTGATGTGTTTCTAACCATTCGGTTCTTGCTTTGTTTCTGAAGGCTCGGCCTGACTGTTGAGAACATCATCTGTGATTGGCTTGAATGTTCCGGAATACCTAAGGTATCTGAGACAACTCTTTTAGGGACAGTGAAGCTTGCTGCTACACTTGCAGCCCAGGCAGTAATGCTTTTAATATGCCTATGAACGTGCTGGGCCCCGGACCACAGACTTGAGTACTGTGGGGTGTCGGCAGATGTGACAGTGGCCACCGCATTGTCATCCAGAGCATGCTGGGTATTTTGGGTGGAGTCTCCAAGCAACAGTTTAATACCTGCAGCGGGTTAAGCAGCTAGCTTTGGGTTCTGCCTTGGGTATAGCCAAACAGGTGGTCTGGTTAGCCACAGCTCTTACCTGACTGGGGTGGTTGTTTTCCTTCTGACCCCTGCCTTTCAGCTTCCTCTCTAGGATACGTAAGGGCCTGCATCAGGCTGCTTCTCTGCCCATTTAGTCATTGCTTTGTCTTGGGGACCCAGACTCGGTTCCCTCCACCCCTCTTTCAGGTCATGGGTAGAGAGAATCTTTACCTGCCCTGTGGGAACACCTAACCTAGAGCAGAAGGGGCTACTTATCTCCCAGGTCCATGGTTCCAGAATCTTTTGGGTAATCCAGGCTCTTCCCTAGCTAGAGTGCTTGGCTAAGGACCAGGCTTACTATTGTAGTAGGCCTTGGTGACTGTGGACAGACCCCTGTGGCCTGCTTATTTCTAGTTCTGTGGCTGCTTACATGAGCTTTTACTCGGGAATGTCTGAGTGTCAATGAATGTCTGTGACCCATGAAATGCAGTGGGGGGGGGGGGTGTTCAGTAACCTTCAAACGAGGAGAAGCCTCACCACTAGCTCACTGGAAGGCACTGCCTTCAGTTCAGAAATGGATGCCGCCTGCTCAGCTACTTGTTTGGTTCCATCTCTCTGGAGCCAAAAAAGAAATGAAAACTAAACAAAACTGGAGAGGTGAGGCCGCGTGGGGCCTCGCGGGGCCTGGAAGGTAGCACTTTAAAGTCAGGAATGTATTGAGAGCCTGTGACTTCCAAACAAGATGACTCACTGAGAACCAGCCTTGCCCTGCAGTGTTTCAGAGGGGGGTGTTCTGGCAGTCTCTGTGGAGTTTGCTTCCTGGTCCTAAGCCAGGCTGTAGAAGGCTCCTAGACATTCTTGGTGTGGTTGGAAGCTCGGCTCCCTGTTCTGGAACAGGGCCCCTGTTTGCATCTGCTAGCCAGGAGAGAAGGAGAGTCCTGCACCCTGAGCAGTGCATGCCCAGAAGCAGGCTGCCCCAGGTGGAGTAGGATCCTGGGCTGACCCTCCTCTTAAGGGCCGCAGGGGAGGTTGCTTCTTACAAACTGTGGACGGAAATAAGGAAGAGTGAGATTTGCCTCTGAGCTGAACCTTTTCTTCCAAAAGTTCTAGTTGTGTTAGCGACAGCCTAGCATAGACAGACTTTCTACCTTGAACCAGTGAAACCTGCTGTCAAAACAGCCAGGTGCAATGAGGCTCACTGACTACAGCTGATCTTTCAGGCCCACTGGCTTCTCCCCGAGGGCTCAGCTGTTGAGGAGAAACAACCGCAGCAGACAGAACCAGGCCTGATTTGGTGCCTAGGTCTGGCTGGTGAGTGATCACAGGAGCATCTTTTCATCACCCCCTGCCCCGGCTGCTGGTGATCTACCTGCCCTCAGCCCCTTTCACACCCCTAGTATGTTTCTTTTTGTTTCCCCTGAGACCCTGTGGTGGCAGGAGCGCACAGTGAATGGGACAGCTTGTTCTTTATGCCCTCATTATGATATGAAGTTACTAGCATGCCGGCCCTGGAGTGGCAGCACAGCCCGGCAAGCTCCCTGCTCTTTGTTCTCCTCGGAATTTCTGTCCCCCGGCATTTGGATTCTTTGATGACAGAGGCCCATGTTCTGTTAGGAGGTTTCCATCCCACAGGCTACAGAGGCTTTTTGTCTTCTTGGGAAGGTCTGCCTCAACCTTCCTTTACTGCTGTGCTGAATGGAAAAATCATAAAGAAAATAAGTGGACATAGCTTCAGGAGCAGCAGGAGGAGGCAGGAGACCCACAGAGACAAAAGAGCTGGAGCCCACCTCCTTAAAGAGCACCTCAGCCCTGGAACGTTTGGCTTGGCAGAGACTGAACTTGTCTGTGTTCTCAGTCATGTTGCCTTTTATGACAGTTTCTCTATGAAAACATTGCACATCTATTTTAGAATATAAAAAGCTTGTAAATAAGGAAATTAAAATGGCCCAGAGGTGACTTTTATTTTTCTTTGCTGTGATCTTTGAAGCAGGGTCTGATGTAGTCCATGCCGGCCTTGGACTTTGTCACAGCTGAGGCTGCCCCCACCCCCACCCCCCGTCAGTACCTTCTGAGTTCTGGGGTTCCAAATGTGTACCACTGTGGCTGGCATCTAGAGAAAACACTTTGGTATACATCTTTGCAGCCATTATTCAGAATCTGTAAGTATTATTTTGTCCTCTCCCTTTTTTTCTTTGGTTTTGAGATGCAGGAGGTGGAACTTAGGGCTCTGTGCATGGTGGATATTCTCTCTGCCGTGTATAAACTAAAAACAATAAGCTCCTGTAGCAAGGCCAAGCAGAAGCAAGGTCTAACCGTAGGGTTGCTACCGCATCAGACAGCCAGCCTCCTGTGAGCCTCAACGCCTGCTCTCTGTGCTGTGTAGTAGGTACCCAGCCTCTTAACTTTATTCTAAGAGCTTTAGATGGCACTTTCCTTTTTCGTTTGTATAAGATAGAGAGCAAATGGCCACGCTGCTTCCTGAGAAATGATAGGAGACCAAGTTTGTCGGCTCCCCAACCCCATCTGGGAATAGTATACAGCTGTCTCCTGGTGTCCGCCAGGGATTGGTTCCAGAACCCACCTGCAGATACCCAGCCCTTCTGTACAGTGTCTTAGTGTGTGCCTATATAGCCATCTCGAGCTCCCTGGCTGCCATGACGCCATTGCCCAGATATTTGACGGGCACACGATATTGGTGCCATGCATGCTTGTTTCTTCTCATGCCTGCCCTAAGACCCTCCTTGCTCACACGGTCAGGTTTCCACCTCCGTTGTGACGTTTCTGTGCAGAGCACTAGCGATGGCTTCTCACCATCCAGGTTTGATGTGGGAGTGTCATATATCAATCTGTTGATTTCATTGGTTAAGTTATAATAAACCAACTGCTTGGCCTCAGCTTAGAACATAGATGGGAGGAGTAAACAGAATAGAATTCTGGGAGGAAGAGGAAGTGAGGTCAGACTCTGCTCGGCTCCAGAAGAGACGCCATGCTCAGCTCTCCCGGGTAGACGCGATAGCTCTGCTCTCTGAGGCACACGCGATGAAGATGGACATAGGCTAGAATCTTCCTGGTAAGCGCACCTGGGGTGCTTACAAACATTACAAACAGATGGCGCCCAGACATGTGGACAACTGAATCCACAGAAAGCCTGAAAAAGCTTGGGAAAGAGTAAAGCATGTTTTCTTGATAGCAGCAATTTCTTGGGTCTGCTCTGCTTGTTAGAAGCAAGCAAGCACTCTCATCTAAGAGAGGCTTCCTGACTCAGCTTCAGCTGCAAAACCCTGCAGCTCATTAAGAGGTCCTGCCACGAAACACTTAAACGGTGTTGGTGAAAAGCTGAACGCATGCTTTTCGGTTTTCAGCCGTAGCAGGAAAAAAGCTGTGCTGTTTAAAAATGCCGGCTTTCTGGGCCGTCCTGCCAGGGCAAACTCTGACTGAGGCAGGAGGGCCAACTACCGAGAGAGGACTTGACTGTTGTCTGTTGTAGCTCGCTGGCTGGCAGGGACCTTGAAACGCCATAGAATTGTGGCTATAAACATGGCTACAGCCTGTATCTCCGCCATGAGGCTGGAAAGCTAAGGAATGGACTGGATCTAGCTGGCAAAGCCACGGCTTTAATCCTACTCATATTGCTCAGTAATTTAAAGGCTCGTGTGGTCAGAAAAAGAGAGATATACAGTAAAGAGATTCAAAGATAAAGAAAATGTTTAAATGATTTACAGTGTGTTAAAAATATATGCAAGCTAAAAGTTAAAAGTTTTTAAAAAAAAAGTAAGAAAAAGAGAAGTTGTGTGTGGTAGTACACGCCTTTAATCCCAACACTTGGGAGGCAGAGGGAGATTGACCTCTGTGACTTCAAGGTGTGGTAGCACACGCCTTTAATCCCAGTGCCTAGAAGGCAGAGACAAACAGATCTCTGTGAGTTCAAGGTGTGGTAGCAAACACCTTTAATCCCAATGCCTGGGAGGCAGAGACAGGCGGATCTCTGAGAGTTCAAGGAGAGCCTGGTCTACAGAGTTATTCCAGGTCAAAGAGATACAGAGAATATAAAATAAAAGTAAAAATAAACGAAATAGAGGTTAAAATAAAGCGTACAAAGATGGAAAATACACAGAGAATCTTGATACTGTATACTATTATGCTCTCTTTGAATTGTTTGAATGCTGAGGAAGGAGCAACAGCTGCTAAAAGATATTTGTTTATAAATGCTGCTGAACTAATCCATCGTAGAGATTTTGATGCCTTGACTTTGAAATTTGGATCTAAGGACATGATACTTTGGAAAGGAGTTTCTTATTTTGTTTTCACAGAGGATGAGACCCTGTTCATTTCTTCTATTCCGATATGGTATGATGGACCACGCCCTCCTGAACGGTTGCTGTGAATACCTTCAGAAAATTGCTTCGCTCAACTGCCAACTGAGATGAAACTAGCACACAGGTTATACCATGAAAGACCTAATTAACGACGCCCCCATTCAGCAGGAAGCAGTTTGGAGAGAAAAAACTGCGCCCATATTCCCAAATATTGTTTATAAATGTTCTTTTACATTTAAAGGGGGAGATGATATAGGTATGAATAATTTACATTGATATGGATTTTGCTTTAGTGATTTAAATTTAAGGTTAATTTTGTAATGTATATAGGTTGTTAATGAATAATCATTAATAATAGTTAAGTTTGTAGTCATGTTAGTTAAGATTTTCTAGATGTGCATAGATATATTTTAGATAGGCATTCTTCATATTTTTCAAAGATTATAGAATATGGCATTTTAAATGTTTTAATAACTTAGGACTTTTCATGACAATGAGACACTCTGCTCCTGGCAGCACCAATCTACTTCAAGAGGAAGATGGGCATCGAAGAGGATCCTTATGGAGTTTGATAGCCATTTGGGCAAGAAACTGCTCTTGCCTGGACTATTGCATAAACTGGACACAGAGAACCCGCAGAGAGAGGACTGCTGAACTTGCCTAAAGGTGAGATGATCTTTCGGGGTTCCTGATTCATGAAAGAGTCTGCAAGACATTCTTCAGGACAAGCAGATAGTGACTGCCTTTGAAATTTCCTGCTTTGTGGAAATGTCTGCTGGAAACTATGGGCCTGTAGGCCGAAGATGGATGCCCCAACGGTACAGAGGAACTTTGGGTGACTGTCCAGGCAGCGAGATGTCTCTGTCATTTCTAGAGTTTGAGAGTTTGCTTATTTCTTATTTGCTTAGGTAATATTGTATCTTTCTGGACTGTTTGATGGAGTTAAGAATAGTTAGCTATAGTTATAGTTTTCCTTAATTATGATATAGATTATTGTAATTTTTATTTGATAACACTTTTGTTATATGTAATTTTGCTATGTTAAGTTAAAGCCTTCCTTTTTTGTTTAAACAGAAAAAAGGGAAGTGATGTGGGAGTGTCATATATCAATCTGTTGATTTCATTGGTTAAGTTATAATAAACCAACTGCTTGGCCTCAGCTTAGAACATAGATGGGAGGAGTAAACAGAATAGAATTCTGGGTGGAAGAGGAAGTGAGGTCAGACTCTGCTCGGCTCCCGAAGAGACGCCATGCTCAGCTCTCCTGGGTAGACGCGATAGCTCTGCTCTCTGAGGCACACGCGATGAAGATGGACATAGGCTAGAATCTTCCTGGTAAGCGCACCTGGGGTGCTTACAAACATTACTAGAAATGGGCTAGTCCAGGTGCAAGAATTAGCCTGTAAGGGCTAGAGTTCATGGGCCAAGCAGTTAAATGAATACAGTTTGTGTGTTGTTATTTCGGGCATGAGCTAGCCAAGCGGCTGGGGTGTTGGGGACGCAGCCCCACCGCTCTTATTTCAACACAGGTTCTTTGGGTCTCCTTGGTTTAACTAACTGCTACAGCTCCTGAAGCCTCCTCTCATTCCAAGATTCTTCCTCGGCTTGTCAAGTCCTGAGGTCCCAGTGTAAGCAAACCCTCACTCCCATTCCCCAGAACCTGCACACATTTCCTCAGCTGTGTTTTGCCTGGGCTAGTGCAATAGCTAATTGGTCACGTGACAGTCAAGCCCTTTTCTTTCTATCTGTTTGTCATCCATGTCGATTTCAAGTGAGTTTCCCCCAAACATAGTTCAAATCCGTTCTCAATGAAGCTCTCTCCATTGGCAGTGTGCTGAGGATGCTCTCTGGCCTGCTGGGTGGTGCTGTCCTGTTCAGAGCTGTTTGTCCCAGCTCTAGGCATACATGGGCAGCCATAACTGTCAGACCCCAGACATCAGTCTCTTTCACACACGCTCTTTCCTCTCTAGCCAGTCTTCTGTCTCCTGTTTTGAATCCATCATAACTGGCTTTATGTTATTGCTATTTGTGTGTCTCGGGCTGCCTCTTATCCTCCCTTCCAGGAAGAGGTTACATCCAGTCATCCCCACATTACTTACCATGTTGACCCTGCCTCCTTTCTTCTGCTGAGCCCCTTTGGTAGAGCAGTGGCTGGCAATGCACAGCATTATTCTTGAACTCTATCAGACCCACACACCTAAATTTCATTTAGTTAGTTATTGAGACAAGGTCCCATTGTATAGTTGAGGCTCAGCTAAAGCTTGTCATGTAGCCCAGGCTGGCCTGAGACACACAGACCCTGAAGTTCTGTCAGGGTCCCTGACAAGGTTCTGCCTCCTGAGTGTTGGTTTGCAGCCCTGGGCCAACACTTGGCCTGAGTGGCTGAATCTTAAATCTAATCTAATTTTTCTAAATTTAAAAGCTACTAAGTCTATTATTGCTTGACACATCTCAGGTATAATAATGACTCTACTTTTTCAACTGTAGACTTTATGAAGTAAAAGTATAAACCAAGTATTTCTGATTAAAATTAATATCTAAGTTGAGATTAAATGTTCAAAACATGAGCTTAAGAAGCCCTATACTAGTAAAGAAGAAGAACAATTAGAAGAAGAGGAGGAGGAAGGAAGGAAAGAAAGAAGGGAGGAAGGAAGCAAAAAGGAAAACAGAGTAAAACATTTCTTTAATTTTAAAAATTCTGCCACATATTGAAGTGCAGTGTTTGAGTGCATGGCCTCACATGTCCTTGGTGCTTCAGGCTCTACACAGGATCAGTCCGCTGCAGGGCAGAATATTTGAAGCCATCTCTGAACTGAACGCCTGCAGACCTCCCGGAACAGGAGTCTGTCCTCTGCAGGTTTTGAACCACTGGCACAGGTGGAAGGCCATGTGCCGTTCCTGCACCACTCTATGTAAGGGGCCGGAGTGTATCTGGGGTTGTGTCTGCAGGAGTCATGGGCCAGTCCTTCAGTTACTGTAAGATGAACTAACCTAGTAAAACTTTATCTGCTATGCCTCACTTCTAAGATGTAGCAACTGCACTGAGTGTCATGGGGCATGCCTACAATAACTGCAGCCCTGAAACAAGAAAGATCACGAGTTTTAGCCATGTGTGGACTACAGAGCAAGTCTCTGACGAAAACAATAACAAAATTACAGCTAAAAAATTAATTAAAACGTTTCCGTGTGTGGTGTGTGTATGTGTATAAGCACTTGTGTGTTGTGGGGGGGGGAGGGTGCCTGTACATGCAACTACAGTGGCCAAGGGTTAACACCCAGTATCGTCTTCTATCACTCTCTGCCTGGGTTTTTTAAGACTTACTTTTGTTTGTGTATGTGCATATGAGTGTGTGTGTGTGCGCGCATATATGCACTGTGTCAGATCACCTAGAGCTAGAGTTACTGTCAGTATTGCATCACCAGCATGGGTGCTGGGAACTGACCTTCAGTCTTATGCAAGAGCTCGCTGAACCTGGAGCTCATCCATCGTCCAGACTAGCTGCCCACCAGACTCCTGAGATCTACTCTTGCCTCTGTCCCAGCACTGGGACAGCAGGTGCTTGCCTCCATCCCTCCTCACTGCCGCAGCTGAGATGCTTAATTGCTGTGTGTGTTGTTGAGTGGAACTGTTCTCATGGCCTCTGTGTGTGTGGTGTTGAGCAGAACTGTTCTGCAGCTGTTAGTTAGGTTAACATGTGAGTCATCATACCTTAAAGTCATCCACAGAGTAGACCTAAGTGAATCTATCTCAAGTTTATAAAGTCTGTGAGTCAAATAAGATAAGAAATCCAGGCCTCTGTTGCTTATCCACAAGTAAAAAGTTGGTCTGCAAAGTTCAAGCAGGCCTCTCAAAGACAGGAACGACTTCCCACCTTGTTTCTGCTCTCGATTTCCACGGCTCGTCATCTTGTTCCCAGAGGTCTGAACAAGTCCTCACACTAATTTAAGAGAACCTCGGCTCCATCTGCACCTACCCCTTCTCAGAACAACACACCCAGCAGTAGCGTCAGAACCAGCAGAAACGAGGGCAGCGCAGAGGACAGTGAGGTACTGTCGAGCAGGCTGCATCATAAGTCCCGGAAAGGGCAGAGATCCACCTCAATTCCCACACTGCCTGAGTTCCAGAACCATGAACAGAAGGTTATTTTGCCATCTTGGGGAAGTGCTACTTCTTTTCCAAATAAATGTCTGGAAATTGCCAGAGGTCACACAAGCCAACAATGGAAGATGGGGGTCCTTCAGGGGAAATAGGGGAGTCACAGGACTAAGGAAAGGTGGCCGGGTCTACTGCAGAGGCTTTGTGTTCTCAGAGCCAAGGATGGGCTTTCTGGGTAGAGAATGCCAGCTTGGAAGCGTTCTGTTGCATGCTCATATAATGTTTTCTGGATAATAATAGAGGCTATTAGAATACTTAATCCCAGGGCCTAATGGTGACTTCAGGCCAGTGAGAGGCCCTGTACCAAAGGAGGGGAGCGGCCTTCATGAGGATGACCCCAGGCCTCCATCCACCACAGATGTGTATATGCACATGCATGCACCCGTACCTGCATGTATAATTGTATACACAGTAAGAGTGAATAAGGAGCCTTGTAGAGCAAGCCAGCTGATGTAAATGCCCATTTTATAGGGCCCAGATCCCGGCAAGGATAGGAGAGGGCCCCAGAGAATCTGATAGTGGAACAAGAGCAAAAGTCTGTGTCTCTTAGGATTGCAGATTGAGCGCTATGCCATCTGTGTTGATGGACATGTGCTGGTCAGGCCCACATCCAAGGCTTCATGTGTACTGGTCATGTGCCTACCCTTGAGCTGCTATTTTTAGCAACTGAGCATGTATTTTTAAAGCGATCTAATAGGATGTGTGTGTATGATTCATGTGAGAGAGGCTTTCTCAGCTAAAGAACATTAGAGAACTTTTTCCTTGAAGAAAAAAAAAGTGAAAATTCTAAACTAGGCCAAATCGATGCAGATACATTCAGACACGTGGCACCGGTGGAAAGAAATCAAGAATTTGTTTAGTAAACTAAAATAAATCTTTTGTGCCTTTTGAGGCAGAAGAAAAAGGAAGCCAGGGTAATGGGCTTCAGAAAGGTGGAGAACAAGGCAGGGTAACACTTTCCTGTGATCCCAATGGGGGCAGAGGCAGACTAGGGCTAGAGCCAGATCCTACCTCAAACAAGAAGAGAGAGATGGAGTTGGTGGTGAGTGGTTCAAGTGATTTATTAGAGAGGCTGAGTCCCTGCTAGGAAAATGGTCCCTGATGGCTTGGGTCAGAGACCACTGGTCATCAGGACCACTCAGGAGCCAAGTTAAAGCTCAGCCCATTCCTACTCATTCACAAGCCAGCAGGCTTGTTGTGTAAGCTAGCCGTGTGATGACACTCACGTGATGCCCCCCCACCCCCCGAGTCTAGCATGCTGTTCACAGCAAGCAAGACAACCCTGTAGGATTTCTCTGTAAGGAGGCTTGGTTGAGAGAGCTCTTTAGAGAGGAACGTGTAAACTCAGAGAACTGGGTCGAAGAGAGCTTCTGGGAGAGTAAGTCTGTCACGGGAGCCGCCCCCCCCCCCCCCCCCGGTGCTTTGCAAAAGCTGCCCCAGCCCCTCTGGTTAGCTTGTCCTCTTCATCCCTGTTCCTCAGAAGCATGATGTCCTTCCTGAGTTCGACGAGCAGGCCAGTGAGCTCAGGCCTTGGTGCTGCCCCACGACACCTGGCCTCATCGCACCTCTTGATGGTAAAATCAGCATCCAGGAGTTTGAGGCAGTGGCTCCCGGCGGGGCCTTCCTCAGTGTCCAGGGCATCTTGTTCCATCTCCTGCCACCGGAGTATTCTGCTTCTAGAGAACAGGACCATTCTTCCTTCTCCATTGTGAAGAACCATTATATGGTACCAGATAGGTTTGATGTTTGCACGGTGCGTTTGTTGGGCACGCCTCCTCTACTTTATCTTTTCTATTTGGCACAACTTTCTGTCCACCTTAGAATTGCCAAGTAGGGACCTGTCCCGGAGAGCCATGCCTACTTTCCTCACCATGGTAAGATGAGCCCCATGAGAAGTGCCCTTGCAGGTCTAGTTAATGGCACAGCCAAGGCCCAGACTATGGTCTTCTGTAATTTTTAGTGGTGTTTTTAACCTAACAACTCAGCATGGCTCCATCTTTGCTTTTGGTACACCTAGGCACACAGCAGAGGGCGTGAGCCGTGGTGTTTGCTTTTTCTCACCCTGTAGGCTTCTCCAGATAACATGACGGACATGCAGAACTCTTCTCTTAGCTGTCTGTAAAGGCCAGCCCTGTGTGTGGACTGGAGCTTAGCATGAGAAATGTGGACTTTTAGTGTACCCAAGAGCTCATTGTTTCTGATATGAGTGGCTGCAGATTAGCTTGCTTTGGCCTTTGGTGGATACCGCCCATCTTCCCTTGAGAAGTAGAAACCAGATTAGATGGCAAATATCAAACCATCAAAATGAACAAATGAGAAGAGGCAAATGGTCATAAAACCATCTTTCCGTATCAGCTGCAGCACTGAAGGGAAGTTATCCGCATCTCTTGACTTTCAGTGCTGAGTTCTCGGCTCAGGTCCTCAGCTCCTGTCCTCTGTGCTCAGCAGAGGAGCACAGGTGGCAGCCAGCCAACCAGTAGACACAGTCAGGGTAGGTCAGTGGTTGTCGGACCCCCAAAATCCACACGGGTTTACAAAAGGGCAGTGTGGAAATTAATGCTCCTAGTGAGAGTTTTGGTCATTCAGCAGAGGCCCTGTCCTTCCAGGTGTGTCCTTGTGTCCTCTGCCCATGTCCTACCTCTGGTCCATTATTCCAGCGTAAGGTCCAAGTGATTCGACACATCAAGTGCAGGACGACGTCACTGCAGTGAATGAGCAAGAGTGCAGACTGGGTGAAGGGTCAGCTGTATCTCCTTCAAGGTGATGGTTCCACAGGCCACTGTACTGTGAGACTCTGCTAAGCAGTATTGCTACTGTACTGGTAGTTCAGATGTTGGATGTAGCTTGGAGCAGCTTTCTTGCCACTGAGCTCTGAGGCACTGAGCGGACCCTCATTTGATACCTCACTGCTTCTGGACCCATGTACCACACTGCTCTTGCGTTGTAGGTGTGCCTGGTCGCCTCTAAGAGGAGAGCCTTTCTCTCCTTGGAATCTGAATTATGCTGGGTTTGAGACCCAGTGTGGCAGTTGGGAGGAATTTTACCTCCCTGGGTGGTGGTGGTCTATAAACTTTATCAAGAAACACTGTTTCTACTTTGTTAGCCTTCCAGAGATGAATGAGAAGAAGCCCAGGTAACAATCAGATTACAGGACCTGTGTGCCTGTGCCTAAGGAAGGTGCTGGTCTTAGATACCACCCACAGATGTTCTTCTGTCTGACCAGCAATAGGTGAGAAAACTGCCGGGCTTGTTCGCCTCAAATCCCTGCAGATGGGTAAACACCTCATGAGAGGGAGAGGAGCAAACAGCTCCTTGATGCTTTTCTCTGCGTGCTGGGGGTGATGTTGCTGAAGGACAGGTCGAATCCAGAAGACGCCTCCCATAGTCTGGCTTTCTGTTTAAATCATTAGACTATTTACTGCTTACAAAGCAAAACGTGCTGAACCGCGATACGCTGCCCACGTTTACGAGAACTGCCACTTTCAGAGCAGAGCGCCGTGGCGGTCCTTACGTTGAAAAAGCAGAACCTATTTGGGGTTGGGATGATCAAACCCAGATGCTTTTCTAAAATTATATTTTCAGTGCATTTATATGTCTGTTACAAAGTGTGCTACATGCTAAAAATATTTTCCTTTGTAGGCCAAGGGAAATTGCAAACCACACTGAGAGAACACACATAAGATGGTTTTTAAGTGTGCTGAGGGCACCCTGGTTGTTACCGGCCTCAGTTTTACAACCCGCCATCATTTGGGCCCCAAAGCTTCACGGTTCAATTCTTCTTTAATTTTAGCAACTTTATTGCCATAAAAACACGGGCGGGCAGCCAAAGTCAATAGGTAGAACTGAGGACCGGGGCTCCACGGCAGCAAGAGATTAGAACTCACTGGAGACGGCGCCTTCAGAGGTGCTGTGTGTGTCCTGGGATGGGGAGTCACCCCTGTCAAGCAGAGGTTTAGTCTGCTTTTCTCTTCTATGCCCTTCTCCCCAGTGGTGGTGTCGCTTCTGCTCTGTGCCACCCAGCAAACCTGCACTTGTCTTCCTGTCCGCGTGCGTCACGAGGTTTCTCCAGAGTTCTCACTGGAGACTATGTGTAAAACCCAAGAATATGTGGTTGCCTACTATCCACATGCAGTTTTTAAATCTCCAGTGTGCGAGTCTTACTCTGTCACTTCCCAACTTAGTTTTTAATACTTTTTTAATCTTCTGTCTGTGTGTGTGAATGTCCTGTGAGCACAGAGGCTGGAAGAGCCTATCTGACCCCTGGAGGTGGAGGTGCAGGAGGTTGTGAGCCGCTGGATGTGAGGGCTGGGGACTGAACTTGGATCATCTGGGATAATAGGAAGAACTCTACCTACTGAGCCTTCTCTCTAGCCCCTCCAATTTGGGGGGATTTTTGTTTGTCTGTCTGTTTTTTGAGTCAGAGTCTCTCACTAACCCTGGGGCTCACTGGTTACTAGACTGGGGCTGGTTGTCAAGTCTCTGGGATCTCCCTTATCTCTGCTGTCCACTTCTGGGGTCATAGTTCTGTTTTTATGAGTTCATGGGATCCAAATTCAAGTCCTCATGCTTTCAAAGCATGGGCTTTAACTGTGGAGCCATCCCCCCAGCCCTAAGAACTGTATTTTTAAATATAACTGCATTTTTTTCCTCTTTCCCCATCTTGCATATCAGCACACCCAGGAAGAAAGCAAGGCTTTGCTCGGTACATGAAGCATGATACCGGTGGACGTCTACCCAGAAGTCTGCAGGATAAGCATTGTTGTGCCCTTCCTATAGATGAAGAAGCTGACCAGCACACTGTGTTTCTGACGTTTGCACAGCTGTGACTTTATCACATTGATAGATTCAGAGAGCAGCGTAGTAGGGATGCTGTATGGTCTTTGCTCCTGTGCTTTGGCACCACGCATTTCTGTGTATCCCAGGCTGGCCTTGAACTCTTGATTCTCCTGACTCGATGTTATGAATGCTGAGATTACAGATGTGACCACCACATCTGGCTTTGTTTCCTGTAGCAAAATATGGCTTATTGTCTTATATGAGAAGGGTCTAGTAGTGGGATTGTTGATTCTCCTCTGTAATAAGAGATATGAGAAAGAGAACCTGCTTCTCCTGTCTGCCACTCACCACTGGAAGGGACAGGTGCTCCTTTGCTGTGGCTCAGATGGGCCACACCTCTACAAACTCCGCCCAAGGACGCTACATCCCTGTGGGGAGTGGAGGGGGACAGAAATTAAAGATGACTGTTCTGTCTGCTTTGGCACGGTCTCATTTCCCCCTCAGTAAAGTGTGTGTTTCTCACGGGCTCGGAGAGGTGTATGATGCGAATGTTCAGGAAGCAGCGACAGTGCCCTGCTCTCAGTCCTCAGAGGCCCCCCCATTGAACCTAGGCTTCATCCCAGGACAGTGCGAGGCCAGGTTCACAGCACAGCTTCAACAGACCTCAGATAGCAAGGAAGACAGGAAGCAAAGCTAACGGTTAAATAAACCACAGCAGGAAAAGAGTTGGGACAAGACGAAACCTGGTGGCAGGGCTTTCACCCAGCACACACAAAGCCTATGGTTCCATGGGCAACTCAGAGAAGGGGAGGCCCTAGGATACTGTGGGCTTTGATCCAGTCTGAGGTACCCAATAGGAACGTGAATTGTCCAGTGGGCTTTTGCACTGTGGCTCTAAGGGGTGCAACTTTTTCCTGGTGTCTGACTGCTGGGGCACAGAAGTTGTGCTGTGTGTGGAGTGGCTGGATTGATCCCCTCTAGAGAGCAGCTATGTTTGGTATCTAGAGAACAAAGAAGACTTGCTGCTTGGCTGATCAATTTGGGATCAAGTTCACATTCCCCAGCACCCATTCTCCCACCTCCACACACAGTGGGTGGAGGCAGAGGGAGGGAGGGAGATGCGAGCTCTGGCTTCCCTAATATGGACACTGCTGGCCCTGGGGAGCAGTAAACATTGACTTCATCCAGCCCTGGAGGACCATCTCGGGAAGAAGAGGGGGACTGGTAAGCAAGCAACCACCGGCACAGGTCCTTGCATTGTTTCCCGGAACACCCCCTTCCATGGAGTGTTTGGTGAACAACACCCTAGAAACTGGCTTTCTGTCATAATTATTCATAGTACAGTCAGCAACCATAGTCTCCAAAAGGTGGCAGATTTTACGTTCCTCTGTGTGTGAGAGATTTTTATTACTTGTTAATAGAGATGATTCAGGCCCAGTATTCTGTTTGCAAATTGTGACTTGTTTAGGTTCCTTTTGGAGACCTGACGGCAGGCAGTCTAGTCCGAGTGGGAAGGTTTTATTAAAGTATAGATCTTTCTGGAGCCCTAGACTCCCCGGACAGCCCCTCCTTAAGGGGTACACACACGCTTCTGTATGCTGTACAGCACCGTACCGTATCAGCCCCCAGGAAGTGATGGGAAGATACCCACGTGTGCTGTGAGCTTTCCACCTAGTAAAATACAACCGTACCATATGTCTGTGCCTGTGCCTGTGCCTTTGGGGAGATGTTTGTCATTATTTCTCCCAGAGCACATGCATGCATGTGCGTGCGTGTGAGTGTTTTCTAAGCAAGGGAACCCATTTCGTCAGAGCAGGCTGTCCACACCTCAAGGAAGTCAGCTAGCATGGGCTACTCTTTAATGGAGCAATCCCTCTGAACACAGAGAAGGATCTTTTCCATTGGATAGACTTCCCTCGGATCCTAAGCTAGCTCTGTAATCAGACCATGGAAAGTGTGGCCAGTACTATAGGTTAGCATCAGACCAGGCCACCTGAAGACAAATGCTAAAATCTCAGTGCAGGACCCAGAAGTGTATTAACCCAGAGTCTCACAGGGACTGCTTGCTTCTGTGAGGAAGGACCATGGGAATCTTGTTTTAAGTCTTTTCGTGTGCATATCTAATGCATGGCTGAGTTTATTCCTAACTACATGCTATGGGAAATGCTCCCTGTGTCAACCCATCAGCCCATCCTCCTCCTCACCATGCCCCCTTCTGCCCATGGGAACCTGCTGTCACAGAACATGGTATGTGGTCACTCTCTGTTTTATTGGCTTTCAGAGTTGGATTCCCTCCAAGCATCTGTATTTTTGGAAGCTATTAGATATGGGGCATCATTTAAACCACCCAATTTAGTGGTTCTTGGCACTGTTGGCACATTGAGATCGCTAAAAAAGAGGAGCTTAAGATGACTTTGTGGTATAAATCTTAGTGGTCACCTATATGGTGTGATTTGTTACACCCCCACCACAACACACTGCCTCTTACACATCAACACACCCCAACACACCACCTCTCACACATCAATATATCCCAACATACCCCAATACATCCCATACACCCAACACACCCCAGTGCATCGCCTCTTACACATTAACACACCCCTACATACCCCAATACACTTCACACACCACAATACATCCCACACACCCCAACACACTGCCTCTCACATATCAACACACCCCAATGTATCACCTCTTACATATCAGCACGCCCCAACACACCCCGACACACCGCCTCTCACATATCAACACACCCCAATGTATCGCCTCTTACACATCAGCACGCCCCAACACACCGCCTCTCACATATCAACACACCCCAATGTATCGCCTCTTACACATCAGCACGCCCCAACACACTGCCTCTCACATATCAACACACTCCAATGTATCGCCTCTTACACATCAGCACGCCCCAACACACTGCCTCTCACATATTAACACACCCCAATGTATCGCCTCTCACATATCAACACATTGTAACATACCCCAATATACCCCACACACTCCAGCACACCCCAACACACCCCCACACACCCCAGCACACCGCCTCTCACATGTCAGAGGTGGGAACCACAGGTGGAAAACCCCATATGTAATTTTGTATTTCACCTATGACCTTTCTGTAAGATTATAGTGTCTGGGAGTGAATGTCAAGGTCACATAAAGAATTACAGTCAGGGCTAGGGTGATGGCATAGTCAATAAATCCACAGAACACTTGTAAGAAAGCCCAGCACTGGGGAGGAAAGAGCCTGTAGCTACCTTGTCCAATGAGGGTCTCCAAAGCTGATGTGAACAGCTCCCAAGGACCAGCACCTGAAGTTGACCTCTGACCTCCACATGGACATGCATACGTGCATGTGTATCTGTATATTCACACATTAAAGATCTATAGCCACACTCCTGATTAAGGATGTAGGATGATGTCTCTTCCAGCAGATGTTAGAGGGTTGGATTCTATTCTATGGTCCATGTTTTGACGTGGGGTTAACTGGATCCACAGAATAAACAAGGATTTTAAGTGAAGCTCCCTTGTTCCATCAAGACCTAAGGCCAGGCCAGACGAAGTGCTAAAGGCACTGGAATTACCCTGACCCAGTGTCTCCATGCTTAAGCTGGTACCTTGTGAGACGCAGGTGGGGCAGCTTGGGTGTCCAGTGCTATGTAAACCACTCCTGTTGGAGGTGGGCTGTCCTGGTTTTCTGCCAGTTACCAAGGCTCTGTGGTCTCTCATGGCTGGTACTTCAGTCTTCAGGTCCAGCCCTTCGGGTTCTAGTAGCTGCCTTGCTGCTTGTTTTTGATAGTTACACCTTGATATGTAAACAACTGCTTCCTGTCTTGAGTACCCAAATGTGGCATTGGATTACTGCCCTCCGTGAGAAAGACGGCTTAGAGATGCCAGACAGCTATTGGATCCGGACCCTGACAGAGTGTCCAGGTGTTCGTAACAGCATCCATGTTTCTGCGTCAGTGTGGTGTCCTGCTCTCTCGTTTGCAGTAGGGTCTCCATCATGCTTGTGTGTCCAGTGTTCATCCTCCCTGCCAGCTTTGGTACCATTCAGATAAGACATTGGGTCCGTCAGCATTTTTCTGACACCCGTGTGTTACATTCTGGTAATGTTTCCTAATATTTTCTCAGACCTTTGTAGAGAATATAATCGCCTTAGCTTTACACAAAACGTCCAAGTGCTGTGCTGATGGAGAGAAAGGCTGGAAACATGGCATTTTCCCAGTCCATCGAGGAGAAATGGAGATTAAACGGGAAAATTAAAATCCCAATACTTTATTTATCATTGTCTCTCCTGCCCAAAATGGAGCTAAGGCTGCTTCCAAAGCAGATAGATACTGCAGAATTTGGCAGGAAGATGGGCAAGGAGCATAGTTAATATTCCGCAAACTGTCCCTGAGGTTCCTATCCTGGCTAAGGAGAGTCCCCAAAGCACCAAGTATTGGGGAAGATTGATAAACTAGTTTTGAGAAGGTGAAAACCAGGAGCCTAGTCTGACCACTCCTGACACTGATACCAGAGAGAAGTAAAAATGCCAAAGGCAACAGCCCTCTTCCTGGTAAGCACAGCTGTGAGTTTATGTCTCTCCATAAGGGACAATCGCTTCTCACCAGACCTGCATGGTGAGAGGCCATTCCTAGAGCATAGGAAGGTGAAGGCCAAGGCCAGATTTATGGAGGTCTGACTGAACCTAGGAATGAACTCTTGTGTCCCGTGTGGAAGTTTAAACAGCAGTGGTGCAGGAATACATGGGAAGTAGAGGAGTCCTTGCTTGGGGTACACAACGCAAGGCTCCTTCCTCAGTACTAAAAGTATAAGGGGGAGAGCATCTTACACATTGTCCAGTTGGTTGTGCTCTGCAGAGGGTTCTGGGTACGCGGATGAGTTCACGGCTGCACTTACAGGCAGGAAAATGTAAGTCTGGGCAGGGACCAGAGCCCACAGTGGGCTGTCTGGTATGAGCCACACGTCTCTTCTGAAAATAATGCTGTGGAATCACACTCACCTAGCAGGGCTAAAATCCCCCAGCACTGATGGAGCAGACAGTACCATGCAAGCTATGTGCAATTCTTCTAAACTCAGGGAAAGCAGGCATGAGACCTGTTACATTTTTGCAAATTTAAAGCTGTAACACTTTTGTCAGTCTGCTCCTACTCCTGACTTGTTCCTGTTGCTTACTCTAAAGGTCACTCTCTTTCCAGGCCCCCTGGATTCCTGCTGTTTGGTTTTGGTTTTGTTGGGTTGTTTGTTTGTTACTCAGACTGGTCCAGAACTCACAGCCCTGCCACAGCCTCTGCAGTGATGACATCACGAATGTGGGCCACCATGCCTGCTGTATGTTAGCAACAGAGTGCTTAGCTGTTTGGGAGCCAAAGTCCTCGGCTTCCCTCTGCAGATGGTTCTCCCCTGGCTTTGCCTAGGGAAGCATAATTTTCTGTCTGTCAGAATAATTAAAGGGCTCCCCATGTTTACCCTGCGGGGTTTCCTGTGGGCTCTACTCACTCCTCCGTGTTGTGCTTCATTCACCAAATAGAAGCCGGAAGAGAACACCCACCCCTATCAATACGATTGGCATCACTGCCTTTTCCTGTGAGAGGAATAACTTCCTCTTCCACCAAAAAGAAAAAAAAAAATTGAAAAAGAAACTCCAAAGCGACGTTCTCTGAAAATAATCTCCAGTTTCTGCTTTGAGCACGGGTTTGTTTGAAAGCAGAGGCATTTCCTTGGGCTCTGAAATTGCCTTTGACTGTTAGGAACTGCTTTGACAAAAAGTTTTTAAAAAAATCTTCCTTTCTAAATATGCCTGTCAACTAGCTGAGGCATTTAAAAAGATAGAATTCAAGCATAAAGTGGTCCATTTTTAAAAGATAGCTTGGAAGTGCTTTTGCCACTCTGGAAGATGCTAGACTATTCGTCCCTAACCGCGGAATTCAGTGTTTTTAAAGGCTTCTCCACAGCCTGCTGACATATCAACTCATAAGCAAGGAGGGATTTAAGTAAACAGCAGAGAAATGTGCTCAGGTTGTGTTGAACAATAAAAACACTAATTTTTCTAGTGTTACATTTCATTCTGACTTTAGCCCCCCCAACACCATTCTGAGCTGTAATTTGAATTACTGGTTACAGGGACCTTTCATTTTCTGTTTTTGTTTTTTACGTCATTTTAGAACTGTGTTCCTTTTTAAAAAATTCAAATGTATAATTTTGTGCCTCTTACAAACGGTGATATTCTAGCAGTTAAAGAAATTGGAGTTAGGGAAATAATCATCAAAAGACCCACACACACACTTGAACTGTGTGCCGTGTGTTCCTCTGTCCCTATGTACTTCATTCACTTTAAATAAACCTTTATTACATTTATTTATTTAGCATGTGAATGTGTGTTGGCACAGGTCCCATGGAGTGTGTGAAGGTCAGAGGAAAACCTTTGGGAGTCAGTTCTCTCCTTCTACCACATGGCTCCTGGGCATGGAACTAAAGTTGTCAGGCTTGGTAGCGAGTGGCTTTATCACAGAGCTATCCAGTTCCATTCGCTTTTAAAACATGGAATGTTTGTTGTGTGATGGGCAGTACTTTTAGACAGAAATCAAGAACAAAACAACAGGATGTTACCCTTCCAAGTGTGTTTAGGAGGTCGGCATTTGATCGGTTAATAATAAGAATAAGTAATAGGGTGGCAAGATGGCTTAGTGGGTGAAGGTGGGTGCCGCCAAGGCTGACAACCTGAGTTTTGTCCCCAGACCCCACAAGGTGGGGGGGGGACCTGACTTGGACAAATTGTCCTCTGACCTGTACACACATGGCATGGTGTATGCACGCCCACGCTCCCACACACATGTACCCACAGGATAAATTAATAAGTAGCCATAAAAATTGTACCAAACTAAGTGAGCCTAATGTAGGCTGTGGGCTTTAATTGCAGCATCTTAACACTGGCTCTTGAGACGTCAGAAATGTAGAATGTAATTGCATTTTATAGATTACACGGTAGCAATGGTAGATAATATTCTTTCTGGAGATTGGAAAATTTTAACTGCTGTAAAAATGGGGTCTCAGTGACAAAGAGGGGAGGAAGCCAATACAGGCAGGGTGAATACTGGGGAATACTAGAATTTGAACTTGATAGTGAGGAGGGATCTTTCAGATGTGATACATGAGCTAAGAGCCAGAGGCAGGCAGTGTGTGTTTTCCGTTAAGCAAAGAGATGGAATTGTAATTTCCTTTGGATAGACACTCGTGGCTTCCCTGTAGAAGGGGTTGTGGACAAGGGAACATGGCGGGAGGCATGCAGAGTGGACCTCAGCTTTGGAAGTTCAGGGAGTCAGAGCCCTTGTGCCCCCTGTGCTGGGCCAGGATGACCAGAGTTCCAGATCTGTGCTCTCATCAGCAGTGGTTCTGTGGGGCTATGGATCTGAGAGCAAGCTCACATGTGTGTTTGAGATTACAATCAAATGAAAATTATGAGGCGGGAAATAAAAACCTTTAAATACTATCCAGCCATAACAGGTTCTCGTAGATGTCTGTGTAAACTTAGTTTATAATAGTTACCTTTCTTCCTTTGCATTGAGCGGTTTGTGTTAGTGTTCCTAAAGGAGGCAAACACCCACTGGAATGACTGAATAAAGCAGTGTCTGCCATAGTGAATATTGATTCCTGAATTATGAGCAGCATGAGGCCTGAACACTTTAACGTTCTCTTTCTGTTTAAAAATCAAGTAGATCTGCATAATGCATGTTGATAATTTATATGTTTACGTGTATGCGTGCTTCCAGGCTTTCCAAATTGTTAACTGTTCTGTGCTCTCCTCTTAAAGGAGGATAGACTTGGTTGTGACGGATTTAGCAAATGAATACACATTTTAGTACCTGGGTAATGAGGTACAAAACTGACTTCATCTGCTTACGTTCTAGAGTTAGTTTTTTGGTTTGGTTTGCGTTTCTAGAAATAAGAACACTGCTAAGAATCCCCCACTAGAGCAGGCCTGTTGTTTATTTTAGGACATAGGCATCTTTAGTGGCCACATGAGGGTCCGGCTGTACTTGGGAATGGAGGGTACAATAAAGTTTTCCACTCTGACGTCTCATTAAGCAGCTCCTCTTTGTGTAAAGTACTCCGTGGCAAAGTTGCTTCTATTTAAAGTCCCGAGTTTGATCTTGGCTTTGATCTAAACCTTTTGATCTTGAAAGAAGGATGGAGTAGCAATAAAGAGGGCCCGACAGACTTTCTTTAAAGAAATGCGATAAAGTTAAAGGGCGGTCAGAGTCAGCCAGTACCGGCAGCACCGCAGCCTTTCCTCAGGCCTGGTTGGCACGGAGAACGGAGGAAAATGGGGCGAGTCCATCCTTGACTGTGGAACAGGACCGCCCCCCTTCCACGTGCTATGCAGGTCCACGGGGAGACACGCACAGGGGACTCCCCAGGTCACCTGCCACCTTGGAGGTGCTGGCAGGAAGCTTCCTCCGGAACCCTGGCTTAGGATGGGATGGAGGATTCTTCCAACCCTCAGCCACAGCCTCAGACTGGACCGGGAGGTGTGTGGCGGGGGAAAGCGGGGGTGGATGGATGGATGGGTGGGGGGAGGCGTATGGGGGCGCAGGCCCGGGCAGAGGGTGCTTTCTGAGAACAATAACAGCGGGGACCTGGGAGCCTACACCTTTAAGGCAGGCCCCGCCCCGCCCCGCGCCCGGCCGAGGTGGCGCTTGTGGCGCTAGGCTCTTGTGAACTTGACTCGCTCTCCCCGCAGGCGCTGCGGGAGGAGCAGGAGGCCGAGGACTGCAAACGGAGTGGGCTGGCAGGACGAGTGGGCTCAGAGGTGAGTGCGGCAGGCAGAGGTGGCAGCAGCGCACGGTGCTCCAGGTGAGACGGACGCCTGCACCTCGCGGCCTTCTTGAAATGCTGTTGGGTTTTGACTTCAGGTGGCGAAATGGATCCGACTGAACCGCAGACCCCGAAAACGCAAACGAGGGAAGCCAGAAGCCGCCTTTGAAAAGGTAGGGGCCCTGGAGGGCGCTGCCGGGAGGGGTTCCTGGAGTGTGTGCTGCCTTGTGCCCGGGATTCAGTCTCTGCTACTAAAATAGCGTTTGGGGAGTTTGTGTTAAATTTACAGCAAGAAAGCTTTACCCGTGTGGGCTGTTGATAAACAGTGGTGTCCGCCGTGACCGGGATGGGGGCCTGTCGGGTGCTCCTTACACTGCCGCGGTGCCTCCTGAGAAAGGAAAGCTTCTTCCCGGCGGACCCCCACAGGCAACGGTACCCGCACCCACGCAGCCAAACCCCGACCCGGAATCCTGTGGGAAATGGGCAACTTCAGAGGTGCCGGGACCAATTTTCTTTTCTGTCCATCAAGTGAATTTATCCCCCTGAATTTAGAATTTTAATAGTTAGTTTATAGACCTTGCTCCCTGCTCTCCCTTGTGAATGAATGCTTGAGGTGGAAACTTGATTCATCGTGAAGTAAATATTTTGAAATCAGGTGAGTAACCTATTAGCCCCCTTTCTTATTGAAAAGGGGGCAAATGTTAATGGCATGTTTTGGTTTTGTCAGTTTTGCTTAAATATACTTATGCAGTTGGGGGTGGGGTGGTAATAGCGCCAAGGGACTAAAATAGTGGAGTGTGTTGTTCTGCCGGGATGGATGACGAGTCACTGGGCTCTGAAGCCAAATTCTTGCTGATAGCGATGCTGCCAGCTTCTGTGATGTGTTGCCTTAGTATGGGCATCGTGGCGTCTGAGAACGTGCATGAAGCTCACAGTAAAGAAGATGTGGAGCTCCCGAGTGCACTTGAGGGCACTCAGGGCCACTTGGAGGAGACCAGGGTTAACTAGGCGTATTGTTGCTCGCACACAAGGGGCCCTGAGTGTCTGAGAAGTGCCCCCCACCCCGCCTTGTTAGAGAGAAGCCATTTATGTCAACTCAGTTCAGCAGTGGTAAGAAAATACTCTTTTTAAACAGAAGGATTTGGGGATGTACCTTAGCATGCTGTAGCAGGTTATGGTTGTTGAACTCTTAAAAGGTTTGTGAGTGATGAGTGAGATCATAAAATGTCTAAAGAATGAAAAGCATTATTTGTGCCTAGCACTTGAACAGATGTTTGCAGGTATAATTATTAGGCAAGAAATAAGATCAGCCACACATGGAAAAAGGAGAAGTCATTATCGAATACTTGGTAACTGTGCCTCAGAACTGGGGAGGCCAGAACAACTGAGGCCTCCACCTTGGAGCACAGTAGCAGCGCTGCCCCCTCAGCCACCCTGCCCGCCACTGTGTCCTGGTAGACCTGCTGGAGGCTGCACCTCTGACTTTCCTCTGAGACCATGTGGGTAGCAGTTTAGGGCACTGGATGTGCCTGGTGGCCATGTGTTTTGTCCCTGTCCCCGCTTCTCCCAGATTCCACCGGCACTGTGGAGGGCTTGTCTTGTGTTAACACTGGGGGGCAGGCCCTCTGAAGGGCCGTGTGTGCCGTGAGATCTGTGTCCCGGGAGCGTTAGAATGGGATCCGAATGGCACAGGGCCCAGGGGATGTGTGTCCCCTAATTCTAAAATGAGGACGACACTGGCTTAGAGTTCAGCCCAGGTCCAGGGCTCGGATGTGAGCCTGTTGCTGATGGAACCTCAGCAGCTCACTCAAGAAGAAAATGGTCTGCTAAGCCTGGCCTTCGTGACTCATGCTTTAAATCCAAGCACTCAAGAGGCAAAGGTGTGCACATCTCTCTGAGTTCAAGGCCAGCCTGGTCTACATAGTTCCAAGACAGCCAGGGTCCTGTAAAGAGACCCTGTCTTAAAATAAAATGAAAATGAAAACGTCTGTTGGGCCACAAGCAAGTTAGCTCCTGTGTTTTTTCTGTGTCTCCACCGTGCGCGCTTCTGCTTTCGCCAGTTTGGCAAGACTAAAATGGGAGTGTGCTTGTGAGGCCGTTCCTTCTGGACCTGGCCACTATCTGCTCCTTTGTCTTCTTTGTCCTTGCCCTCTCTCGGGCTGGCCAGGTGTCCTCCTTCCTGTCCTCCACTCCTCAAGTGTCCCCCACATTCAGGCCTCTCTGGGTTGGCCTGGATTAGACTGGACTGGACTGGGTAGATTTGGCTGAATGGGACTACGGAATAGATCTGAGCAGCTTTGACTAAGCGGCCTGTACTAACATCTACGCTGGAACTGGGATGTTTTCCGTCTATAGGCGGATGCGGCTTTTACTGCCCAGTGAAAAACAGAACCTCCTGGCTGTCTTGAGACAGGAAAACAGCCGTGGCAGCAGGCCAGGCCCGGAGCGAGCCGTGTGGAAAGAATGTCTTCTTACAGGACGCATTTGCTTTCCCCTTAAAGAAATTGTCCCAGCCAGAGAAGCAGGACAGTCCGCTGCCTGTGCTCGGCTGTGAACCAGCAAACAGTAAGTTAAGTGACCGTGACACCAGATAAGCGGCTAGAGCGCTCCCTGGACTCTCCTGGCCACCGTGAGCTTCCCTTTCTGGCCATTTCTCTCGCCAGAGAACCGTCTTTGAGGACTTCGCCTGTCTTCTCTGCTGGGCTGCTTCTTGGGATGTTCCTTGACGTTCATTTCTGTGTTGCTCTAGCTCCCCTCTCTCTCTGTCCATGGCTGTAACTGGATTCTCTCATGACTGTTTCCTCTCTCCGCTTCCTGGAATCTTTCTCTATTCACCCCGATTCTCTCCCCTTTTCTATTGTTTCAAATGCCCATTATTTAGTTTGAATAAATTTTGCAACCAGAAGGCAAGAACGTGAGTGGCCGACCGAGGACGGTCCGAGGCCAGCTCTGTGGGGTCAGTTCCAGTTGTGATTTCAGTAGTGAGAAGTATGTGTGTAGATTGTGCTACGTGATCTTTTGGCTTTAAATCACATCAACTTTTAACTTGAAGATTAAACACAAATTATGTATCACCGTTAGAGTGTAAGGGCTGATATCTTAAGACATATACATGTGAACAAAGTTTAGATATCTTTTAATCTAAGAATTAAAATATGTATTACAACAGCACCTTATGAAATAGTATATTTTAAAGAAAATGCACTTGCAGTGAGATTGTGCTCCTTAAAGAAAGAAAATTTCTGTTGTTAGAGTCCAAAGAATCCCACGTCTGATGATGACGTGGAGAAAGCTTCTCGGTGTGTGTGCTGAGATCCGAAGCTTCCTGGCCACTGGACTGACTCAGGAAGCCATCTTCCACGTCTGGTATGTCTGCAGCAGGCATCCAGGGTGCAATGGGCCGGCCTTTGTGCGTCGTGGCTTTCACGGGGAGCTGACATTCACTCCCCAGAACCTGGAAAGCAGAACTTTGGAACTTGCTGTTTTCTGAAAGGTGGATTGAAATGTGCAGACTTATTAACAGCCGGAGAGTACGAGGTGTTTGTGGCTAATGATCAGGCTGTCAGCTCTGTGTGTTCTGATGAAACCCTACAGTTTGGAGCATTCTCACTCTGCTTTTCTGTTGTTTATGTAGTTACACACGCGAGCCATACAATCCATGGTAATCTCTGTTGGGATAATTCACCACGATTTTTAAATCTGTGTCTCGACCCAGTGAGGTTCGCATATTCAACACCATTTACTCCTTTGAGGTGCATTGCACACTTTTGTGGCAGTTGTGCCCTGAGAACATGCAGAATGTTTTAAAGGTAGGTAGTTCAGGCTTTAAATGTTCTACTGCCGTGTTTGTCTTTTGTGACAAAGGTCTTTTATATTCAGTTGTAATTCTGGAAACCAGTATTTAAGTTGTTACAAAAAAAGTTACTTTTGCCTGTGCATATAGAGGCAGTGGTGTGTGTTAGGCTTCACTTGAAGCCGTCAGAGCTCAGACCAATAAACCAGCCCATACAAACTTGGAGCATGTGACCAAGCACACCCCCAAACTGGTAGCCACTCCCTGCACCCAGAAAACTGGTGGGTTTGGGCAGCTACCCTTACACCTGGGGCAAGGGTCCCCTGGAATTCCCTGGCTTGGTGACCATGCCTGTTTGAGAGTGCTGTTGCTCTGAGAGAATCTATAACTAGTCCACACTTGCAGAGCCATGGCCTCGTACAATAGCTTCATTGATGCTTGATTTCCATAGAAAAGCTTTATGGGTTCTAATGAATCACCAGCCCGCCCTTCTTCACCTCCTCAGTGAGTGGCTTTGTGTCCTGTGTGCCCACTGTGCCTGAGTGATGGGAGACGGAATAATTTATGAGAGGTTGTAAAGAAATCAAGCAGAGAGGTGTGTTTGTGTGCAATGAGTTGTGTTGCAGGGATGCTGAGGGACCCCTGGGTACCTGCATCTTGTTTCTGCACCTCCTCCTGCCCTTTTATTTCTTATAAGTCCTTAACAAATGTATTATTCTATATGCAGGTCTCAAGTCAGATCAGATTATGTAAGTTTCTTGACATTTTTTGCTTACTTTAAGCTAAACCAAGAAAAAATTGCTGATAAAATATATTTTTGTAACCTAAGAAAGACAGTTTAATTTGTATAATTTTATGTTATTAAATTCTCATCTGTTCCATAGATTGATTCTTTTTAAGAATCTGCAATTTAAAACCAGAAAAAGATTCTGACAATTCTGTGTATGGTAAAATCCCCGCCAGCTTTAAGCCGGCATAGCAGGAAAATTAAAACAATGACCAGCCTGCCCTAAACGGTCCTTGTAACCCACAGTCACCCACTCATCCTCACCCGCTTACTCAGAGACTCCGAGTGGAACCGTTAACGCATCAGTAGCCAGCACTTGCCACGTGGTGAGCGCAGTTCTGAGCCTCACACACAGTAGTTGATGTGAGTGTCCCACGAAAGCCTGTCACAACCAGCAAGGTGTCAGCTCCTCTGCCTAGGGAGGGCGGTGTGAGCGAGTCAAGTGACTGCTACAGAAAATGTCGGGCTGCATCTGAACTTCCCGTTAGGCCTCGACCACCAGCAGCACAGAGCGCGCATTTCTGAATTAAGAGCGTCTCAGCCAGCATGTATTTTGGAAACACTTGAAAGAGTGCAGATAATTGCACTTGTGCTGGTTTTAGTGTGTTTGATACCAGCCACCACCAATCCTCCATGCTGAGAAAGATGAAAGCCACTTTCATATAAAACATAAGACTTGGGTTGGAAAGGGAGGTGGGAGAGGAACATTTTTTGTGGCTTTTTAGTTACTTTTATAGGCAGCATTAATTTCATTCCTGTGACAGAAGGCTTTCATTGGCAGCCGCTCTAAGCTTGGGCATTTTAATGAGCCGCTGTTTTGTGCCTGGGCTCATATGGCACTAATAAGATGTGTTATTTTTAGTAGCACCTACTGGTGTCACCTTGGGTTAGGACCTGTCATTGTTTCCATTCATCATGTGTTAGAGCAGGCAGACACACAAATGTATTCGGCCCAGAGAAGCCAGCCGGAGTCTGTCTGCTCTGAGTTCATCCACTAGTCCCCGTCTGTCTGCTCTGAGTTCATCCACGAGTCCCCGTCTGTCTGCTCTGAGTTCATCCACGAGTCCCTAGCTCTCAGAACTCACGTGGTCCCATAAGTGCTGTATGACTGATTAGACGATGGAGCCCATAAGTGCTATTTACTGTTACAGCCTTACCTTGATGCTGCAAGATTCTAGAAAACTTATCTAGCCAGACAGTGGTGGCACAGGCCTTTAATCCCAGCACTCAAGAGGCAGAGGCAGGCAGATCTCTGTGAGTTCGAGGCCAGCCTGGGTTACAGAGTGAGTTCCACAATAACCAGGGATACACTGAGAAACTCTGTCTCAGAAATTTTTTTTTTTTACCAATTTGTTAAATTGTGCTATTTATTTTGTTCCTTGCTGATAGTATCCATGAAAATATGTTGGTCAAGATTATCTGGGGTTTCTGGAGGAGGTTTCTTTAGTATCTTCTAGAAAGAGGGCTTGGAGGCAGAAAGCCTTGACACTAGACCTGACTTTGGCCCTGGGTTTGTGACGTGGCTTTTGTTTCCCTCTGAGAGCCCAGTACACAAAGTGATTAAAGCTTGGCTTGTTTTTGTATGAATTGGTGGATTGGTTTTGTCATTTTGGGGGGTTTGGGGCAATGTCTGGTTTGGTTCTCCAGTTACTTTTTTATAAACACCCTTCTTTCTGTGATGTGAGCAAGGAGGAAATTAGACACCATTTCTGTTCCTTCACCGTTTATCACGTGTCCTGAAATATGCTTTTACTTCCAAGTAATCGTGTACGACGTGGTGAACCAGCTGTTTTCCATGGCACGCTTGGAGATCCACACAGCTCAGTTTTGGTCATTGCCAGGAGGGTCAAGTGTATGCCTTCACTATTGGTAGCACATACCCCCTCAAGGTGTCCCCTTCACTCTGCACACCATAAGGTCACTCTCAGGTGATGTCTCTTCCTGCCTTGTGGTTTTTGGAAGCTGATTTGGTGTTTCTCTCTCACAGGAAGGGTTGTGGAGACGATACTGGGTCACAGCTGTGTGGTTGCCGATCTGTCCTTAGCCCTCGCCTTCACTTGTTCTTCTTTCTCTGATCTCATTCCCTTTCTTCAGAGTGACCCTTTCTCCCCCTTGCCTCCCACCTGAGTGCCTGGATTTCTTTTTCTTTAAATTCTAAAAATTTTCCTCTAAAATGCCTTACTGTGGGTCACTTCCCACAGTTGCTATTTGGCTTTTGAACTTAGTTTTCCTGGTTTGTATGTTGAGAACATCAGTTTTCTACTCTCTGTGAGCAGACGTAAGCCTAGATGAGATGTACCTGAAGTACTTTGAATCCGTTCCTCCGGTGTCCTCTCGAGACTCTGCTCAGGATGTTTGAAGTGTAGAGACTTCGTGTCTTTTCAGCTTCCTGAGACATGGAACATCACTGGCTCTACGTGATGAGAGGAGAGACCCTTGCTCCACTCGGGGGGATTAACTGAAGAATACGGGGGCTTCTGATGGAAAATTCCAGCTTCCTTCTGTTTTTCTCTCTCCTACAAAACCCTGGGTTTCTATCTTCTAGAGAACATACACGGAAAAACGATTACCTATTCTTCAGTAATGAGTAACGTAGAAAGCTCAAGTCAGCCAGCGACCCATCACACTGTCTGGAATCTGTTGTACATAAAGCCCTCTGTCAAAAGCTGCTGGAAAATACCAAGGAAACGAGCTGTCGTTTCTGACGAGGGGAAGATACAGCACAGGACACACCAGCCACCACTCACAAAGCAGTCTGCAGCAGATAACAAAAGCACACGCAGGGATGAAGGCTGCCACTGTGCTGAGCTTCACCTGAGGACATCCACACTCAGGTTTCATGCCTGGACCTTGTTTGGATAAAGCAGCTTTTTGCACACACAAGCAGGAAGTTACGGTGGGGAATTGAGTAACTGAATTAACTGAAACCATTTTAATACATTGGCCTGATTTGTAGGCACTGATAGGGAGGGCTTTGAGTGATCCATGTGTAAGTGGTGGTGGTCTTTTTACTTGAGAATGCATTTCTTGTGTAAATGCCCTCTGTTTTTGCAGGTGGGACTAGAATCCATCACTCAAGTTCTGTCAGCACTTAAGAACCAGGATAGGCCAGAAATGTGACCTTATCTCTGATCATTCTTTACCAAATTCTGTTTATTTAGACAACTTTGTTGCTAACTTTATTTCATATTCATGACATAGAAAACCTGGGGCAACAAGTAAAGATTATCAAAAAGGAATTAGAGAAGGCAGATGCTGAAAGAAAGCTGATGAGGTCCCTGTCAGGGGTGCAGGAAAATCTCAGAAGGTGGGCGGAGTAGGTGTGGGTCTCCAGGCTGACAGCAGGATATTGATGTGTTCTGCTCATTCCACCCTGGTTATTTTGTAGAACCGACAGGACTTGATTTCTGCCGCCAACATTCAGATGGTCTTCTTGAACAAATAAATTGTGAAGTTAGCGTCCGTCTATTGCTCAAAACTCTGTGTGCCTCCTGTGCTGGACCGATGGTTCTGTCTCCTCCCTTCTGCTCTCCCACTGTCTTTTCACTTGGCTGCGTTACTGTTTTAACATTCGGTTTCGAGACAGAGTAAGAAGTTAAGACGTTTCAGTATTAGCGGCGGTGATCCATTGTTCCAGAATTTTCCTGATTTTTAGTCTCTTGGGAGTTTTTGGAAATTGTATCCTGGCATTGAGAAAGTGCCCCATGTTCCCAGCAACACAGCTAAAATGGAACCCTTTTTATTTTTTAAAGTTAGCGTCTTTCTGGTGATGGAAAGCAAATGGACTTAATGGACCCTGGAAGTCTGAGCATCTCATGTGTCCACAAATCGAAAGTTTTGACTTCTCAGCCCTTGGCTTCTGAACGTCCATGTGGAAGACTCCAGCTTCTCGTGTATATGAGAAAAGGGAGACAAACTGATTTCCCAGCTCATACCATGAAACCATGTAGAAAGGGGGAATGATCTCAGAATATAGACTTTCTGCTTACAAGGTAGCAGGACTCAAAGCTTGCTGTAATCTTCAGCTGCAGTTTCTACTGTTAGTCTGGTGTTCATGAAGAGAAAAGCGTATGTAAGCCAAGAGACCTTGAACCAGCCACAGAAGGAATCTGGAAACAGATGTGCAGTTTGGTCTCCTCGTGCCCCCTTAACTAACATGTTAGTATCCTGGGTTGAGGAATCACCTCAGCAGCTCTTTCTGATATGAAGAGGAAGGACGCTGGCTGCCCCAGAGCCCAGAAAACACGGCGTCGAGTCTTTTAATGACTGTTGAGCTCGGTAGGTTTTATGTGCCATGAAGTTTGCACGTGTGCGGTAGTTTGCATTGAAAGAAAGTTGTCTGGTTACTGGTTGCTGACTGTCAGTCTGACTGGAGAGAGGAGCCGTCTTAAGCATGCCGCAGCTGCAGCGCCACAGCCCAGTTCCAGAGTCTCTGTCATCCCGAGTTCTTGTGCCCATTTCTGGCCAGTTCCCATTCCCATTCCTAGCTCTCTGCTTTCTGGCTTTATAGCTTGCCTTTTCTAGAAACTTCATTGCAGTTGACTCATATATGGCTTAACTGTCTTACAGTGTTTGGGGCTGTTCAGACAGCGCTCTCTCTGCAGTTTGGTTTGTTTTCTCTTTGTTGCAGTGATATTGCATTGCTGGATTTACTACATTCTGTTTATCCATTTACCAATTGTTAGACACACTTGGAATTTGTTTTTTGCTGTAGTTTCTGTTGTTACACACACTGCTTCATTGGTGTAGCTGCCCTCGTCCAGACACGTATCTTCTTTTCCTTTGTTGGGAACGCTGGGCTAGAGTAGCTCAGCCTGCGGCAGGTGCTCTGTTAGCGGTCCCCACCAGCGGCATCCCTACACCCTTGCCCACCGCTGTTACTGTGCAGTCACGGGTGCAGCCAGGCTGGTTCTTGAAAAGATATGCGTGTGTCACCCTTTAGTCCTCCATCTTGCAGACTTTGGCTCCAAAAGTTGGAAATCTGGGTGTCTCCGCAAATGAGTCACCACACCTTCAAGGCCAGTTGGCTCCTAGCAGCCTGCTTTCTGATGCAGAGCTCCTGTGAGTCAGGGCCCTTTGTGTCCTCACAGCATTCCTGGGTGTGGCTTCCTCTTTGTTTCCTAAAGATGACCATCCTCACCCTCCCTGGAATGAGTCTGATGCTGCCAGCGTCCTCTTGTCCTTCCAGCAGAGCCCAGCTCTGCTGAGACCTTGGGACCCCATGTCACCTTGTGGAAGGGTTAGGTATGTTCCCCTTTTAAGCCTGGTGGGAGTTATATGGGTGCCCTGGCTTTCACTAAACATTGGATGCATTTTTAGGACCCCTTTTCAATAATGGTGAGAAAGGTCGGTGACCCGAAGGCATGTGACTTGGGCTTTCCCTTCTGATGCTGAGACGGGAGCGTGCTGGTCTCTGCAGCAACAGATGGAGTTTGTCTAGCTGTCTGCCTCCAGGCCTTACTCTGCTTCAGAGCAGCAGCAAACTCCCTGTGTCTCGTGTCACCCTGTCTGTTGTGTCCTCGCAGCCGGCCTGGAGTCCTGAAGCGTGGTTTCATGATGCTGATATGCATTTCAGGTGGATGCTGGGTAAGTCGTTGCTGTGGATTCTTGACGGAGCTTTTCTTTCACTCTGGCCCTTGCAGCATGTATGATTCCCAGTGCACAGCTACTGTGAGGCCAGAGAAAGACAAGGTTCCAACAGTGTGCAGTGTTCTCTTTATCGTGTTACAAAAAGTGAACTCTAGCTGTCTGTGAAATTACTGTTTTCCTTGGATATTCTTAGTTGCGTGGAGGTTCTGAATGTTAAAGAGAAGTCAGAGTTTTGGACCTGTGGAAATCTGACTGTGTGCCACGCTGCATACAGCATAGCGCATTGGGAAGACCACGGAGTAGAAGGCAAGCTCACAAAATACAGTCACCACTGGCAGGAAGCTGTCAGAACAACTGGAAAAGCCACAAATCACACAACCAGAGGAGTAGGCTCTGTTCTAACAATCACTCGAGATCCTAAGTGCGTTTGTCTGAGGGCCTCATGAGAAGACAGGGAGGCGATGGCCATGCTGCTTCGCTTGAGAAGCCGTGCGGCTGGGCTGATGACCTCACGGCTTCTGCAGCTCAGATCCTTATCTGGTTTTTAATTCCTAGGCTGTGTGCTGGCCTGATTCTCCCCTGCCTCCTTTTTACTGCATTTTCCACTTGTCGGTACCCCCACCCCCACCCCCACCACACACACACACACACACACACACGCAGAGGCACACCAGTTTGGGGTTCTGCATGAAGATAAATGTGAGGCCAGACATGCTGAGTCTGGGCCCTGGACACTGAGGGGGACAGGAAAGGAGTCTAGTGTCCCCTGGAAAGCCATCCCCAAGGAAACCCTTATGCTCTGGCTTGTTTAGAAGTGCACAGACTGCACTGTTTTGGCACCAAGGACTGGGCCAGACAGGCTGGCTGCTGCGGGGACAGCCAGGCACCCACAGGGTTTGTCACAGAAGTGAGTGCGTGTTTGTGCGTGTGCGCATGCACACGTATGCATGCATGTAGTATTAATGTATATTGAATCAAATGTAAGTGGCCATCGTACATTGGAATGAAGGGTAGCGTCACCCCAGTGCCTTCCCTGCAGCCCTCAGATATTTTTAGTAGATGTAATGTTTCCATGTTTGTGCATGTTCATACCTTGATGAGTTTCAAATTTAGTTAAGGAAATTTTCCTTTGTGCTTAAAGTTTTTGAGTGTTCTACTCTGGCATTTTACCACTGAACCACATCCTAAGCCTGTGGAATTTTCTTACTATTTGTTGGGCTTTGCTTGTAGGGCCAGTCAGACCATCCCTGAAAGCATAGTGATAGAATTAAAACTATACATGGAACATGAAGGTTCGGTCCCTGAGAACGGTGGGCTGCAGAGGGCAGGCGGAGCAGGCCTTGGGGAGGAAAGGAAAGCTGCTGGCAGCTGTGGAGCAGAGCTGTAGGCGGTGACGGCCGATCAGACTCCTGCAGGCTTCCTCTCCTCCACTCTCGAGGGAGCGTGTCCGTCATACTGGCCCTGGGGCACACTTTGCACCTGGTGTTGGGTATAGCATGGTCTCATAAACGAATGCTGGGCTGTCAGAAGACAAACCTGATTGACCTGGGCATGTCTGGTAGTAGAGGATCCATGCCCGGGCTGTGTGTACACAGGTTGGGAGTGTGTGCCTAGAAACATGGGGGAGGGGCCCCGCATACGCACCACCGGACTGGCCTTGGTCTCAGAGCATTTTTGGTTTGTGATGGGACCTACTCTGTGGCCAGCCTCTCCCACCCCTGGACTGAAGCTGCAGATAGCGTTTCCAGAACGGGCAGTTTGCCTGTGACTTTGACTCACCAACCGACCAAGCCTTAGCGGAACTGCTGGGTATAATGCAGAGTCATTGGCAGCCTTGCCCATCTAGGAAGCCGCTAGTTGGAAACAGTGAGGGTTTGAACAGACAGAGCACTAGAGCAGAAGGTAAAAAATGTTTCTTTGCTTCTGCTTGCTCAGCTTCAAACTCATTTTCTGTTAGTTTTCTCTGCTGTTTTGAGACAGGGCCATGCTGCGTAGCGCAGTCTGGCCTGGAGCTGGATCCCCCCTGCCTCTGCTACCGTCAGCACCACCGCCCTGCTCCCCATGAAGTTTGCCATAAGAGAAGTCAGACTCTGGCCAGGACTCTCTCCAATGTCACGTGTGAACCGGGGCTGGCTACGTCTCACTTCTCTCCTGGGTAGAACCTGTTCTGAGGTCACAGACTGGTACAGACAGCTCCCAGTGTGGGTTTTATGGATTACTAGTCTTGAGTGTGGTTTGGGCACCTGGAGACTGAAACGCGTGCTTTAGACGGAGCACAGGGAAGAAGCAGACCATACTGCGTCTTTGCCACAGAAACCGTTACCAGCCTGTGGACAGCTCTTTATGGCGGACCTTAGTGCCTGTTAGACAACGGTAGTCGGCCAAAGTGCCCGTTGGTGAAGGACATTGTACTTTCCAGGCCGTTTTTTACTTTGGTTTTCTGAGTCATGCTAACTGTGGCTGGCCTGTTCCTGTTTCTCTTCCCAGAACATGTGGTTTCCTGAGCTGCGCTCTGTACAGAGTAATGTTGTGGTCCCTGACTCTTTTAGAATTAAGCTGAAATCTGATGCTTTTCTCTGTCCTTAGAGCCCTCAGCACTGGGATGTGAAGTCACGTGGATAAAGTGAAATCCCATGTTCCACTATTTTCTCTTGGCCACTCCAGTCTTTGGAAGCCTTGGAATGACTGCCTTAGACCTGCCCACAGCCATTTGTCTTTACTGAATTAAGAGGACAGGAGCCCTAGAGCTGAGGACAGATAGGGATGTATTGTCCTCATGGGCTGGCGGGAATGTCCCCAGTATTAGGTTTCAGGTGGCAGCTCTAGCAGGTGCCAGCCAGATGTATCAGAGGCAGGCGAGGTCTGCCTTCCAGCCTCACCTAGAAGCAGCCCTGGGTGGCTGCCTTTCCTGTAACCTCGGTGTTTAGAATGTGGAGGCGGTGTGAGGGGACTTCAAGATTGTCCTTGGCTACAAAGGGAATTTGAGGCTAGCTTGCTCTACCTGAGACCCTTGTCTTCAGAAAACTGCAAAAACTTAACTAGTATCTGCTAGGAATTCCCATGGCTCCTCCTAGGGTACTTTAGTGGAAGCCACCAGGGTCATTTGCTGCTTTGGGTGTGGTCTTAGTGAGCTAACTTTACAAGGTCTAACCGTCAACAAGTCCATGTTTGCTGCTGTCCTGATCACAGAATGCTAGGACGGCTTTCCGAACAAAGGCTGCACTCTCCAACCGACTGCTGCTACTCCACGACAGAGGAGAGGTTTTACAATAACTGATTCTCAGGTTGAATCGACTTGAAATACTTAATACATTTCCCTAAGCTCAGACTTACTAACAGAAACCCACTTAGACACTAAAGAAGTGGGCAGTGTTTGTCTCAGCTATGAGTAATGGGCTATGCATGATTAAAAAGGCTTCTCAGAATGGCCTTGCTTATGTAATCAAGGATCGATGCATTTTAGAAGGGTTTTATAAGTGAGCCACACAGTTACTTGGTAATCAGCTGTCACTTTGAAGTAGTTAAAAGGGTCCTTGGACAAAGCCCAGTGGACTGACTGTGGCTTCCTAATTGCTAAGTATTGAAACTCCCTGTGCCCTCTGAATTATGAGCATTCTTGAATTTTTTATGGGGGATGAAATTATTTTTTTATGTAGGATAATTTTCATGTCAAACGTTGCATTAGCCAGCAGTAGCAGTACAGGCAGGCTGTGGTCTTGTCCTCCCAGATCCCCTCTCCTCTCTGAAGTTAGCATGCAGAGTCCAGCATGAGAAAGCGAGATGGGTGTGCTGAGTCCCGAGATGATGCCAGCCGCCGTCTTGAGCGGCCCCTGGCGTTCTCCGAGCATCCTAACATGGCTGACAATGAGCAGTAGCTGCTCTTAGACTCGGGCAGTTAGGGGAAGGGTGGAGGCCTCTGGAACGTTTCCTCCTGTCAGCAGAAGGACAGACTAAGGATTTCAGAGGCCAAAGGAAATGACACCCAAGCGATGGCTACAGCAGTTTCCAGACATGGCGTCGGTGTGCCCTTGTTGACCACCGGTTGCCCAGACGGGGCATGTGCGTGCAGAGACTATGCGTGGCACCACCAGCCAGAGTAACTCTCAGTAGAGGGGACTTTTGGCAGGCAGAACGGTTTTATTACTTTCTTCTCAAAATAAAAGGAATTCTCTTGGGGTTGGTGGGAAAGGAGGTGAATAGAGCATTTCCTGTTTCCTGCCCGTGCAACTCTTTCCACAGCAATCTGTTTGTCATAAAATGGATTTTTGCCCAAATTGGCTACAACCAAAAATAACTTCACCCCATTTCTGTCAGTTTGGCCAACTTTCCACATGCGCAGTTTGTGTTGCTACCTCTCCTAGTCTGAACCTCTGTGAGGATGAGGCCCTGAGGTGCTCGCCTTCCGAATGTGCAGGTGATGGTGTGTTTCTGCACTGGGCCACAAGATTGTCCTTACTCCTTGTCTCCCATGCTTCCCAGCCTCCCCTCAGTAACTTTTCTGTCACCTTGTGGCCAACAGTATACGCGGGCTGCCAGGCTTCCCCAGGTCACAGCTAGGAGTTCAGTAGGTGCTTGACAAACATCAGGCTTTTCAGAGATGGGAGGGGACAGCAGGCTAGGGCGTCTCAGGTCACGGCACACTCTGCTTAGTAGATTGATGTTTTCATTATGGGTAATTATTAAGTTGATGTTGATTTTAACACGTGCAGCCTAACTTGGAGATTTGGAAGGTCACAGGCTTGTGTTTGTTTTAGGTTATATGAACTAAACATAGACCTTCACCAGTTTCTCATTTCCTTACTGTTCAGTGTCTGCTTCCACCGCTTTAAAAAGTCCTGTGTTGTTAGTGTAGTGGGCTTTGTGGTTCCCAGGCCCCAGTACTGCCCCCGCTGGCTGGTGGTGCACAGTAATGATTGGGCCCGGCCAGTTCCTGTCTAATAGGGCCATGACCTGGCTTGAACTCTGTAATGAAGAAGGAACAGACTTGCTTGCTCCCCTGCATGCCTCTGTCTCCCCCACACTCCTCTATTATCCAGGAGGAAATTGAAGAGCGGATTTCTGCGTTCTCCTGGTGCTCTTAGGCTGATGTCATCTTTTCCACTGCCCCAGTCAGGAAAGCAAAAGCCACACAGCACAGATCCAACACTCCACAGCTGCCCAGGGCTTCAGCTGTTGGCCCTCTATGCCTGCTTGTGTTTTTAACAGCCTCGAGAAGTCATAATTTATATACCATAAACAATTTGTGATTTTTATTGAATTAGTCAGGTTGTACAGGCATCACCAGAATCCAGGTTTGGAATGTATTCATCACCCTCAGAAATTCTTGGTGCCTGTTAGTGGTCATTTTCCATCCACCATCCACCCCAGCACGGGAAACACGTAGTTTTCCTTTTAGTAGGTTTGTATTTTCTGGATGTTTCATAACAGTAGAATTAATTATGTGATACATAGGTATGTATATATAATATTCTATTTGCCTTCCATCTTTTGGCATGCTTCTAGGTCCATCCATTGTTTAATGTAGGAATGTAATTTGTTCCTTTTCATTCCTGCGTAGCGTTCCAGTGTGTGGATACACCACCTTCGACCCAGCCCCGCCTCACAGTCACTCGGTTGTTTTCCGCTGCGCAATGACTCCTGAGTTTTTGCAGGGACACGTGTCTTTGTTATTTTGGGAGCATACCGAGGAGGCAGACACTGTTTACACATGCCAACTCAGTTGTCCTTGTTGCCCTGTTGGCTTCTCCTCTCTGTCTCTGAGTTCTACCATCAGCCATATATGTGGCACTTTGACAACTTCCAGTTAAGTTTTTTTTCTTATGGGCTTGATATAAGCTGTTTAGTTTGTCAGAGGGGGGTGTATGTAATACTCAGTAAATTAATTTATATTGAGAAGGTGATTTTTGTATCTTAATTTTTTTTTATAATTTCTCTGACTCCACATAATGTTTGCTGGTTTGTGCTTCTGATTATGGACATTTACTATAAAGTGGTCTTGAATGGGTCTGAGCCCTGTCTTGTGGGGCTGCTGATAAACAATCATTAGTTCCCAATCAATTGCATTTGGGAGCTTTTAAGAATTCTTTATTTAAAGCATGCCTCTGCTGTGTTTGGATGAACTTGGGCTATTGTCATAGGCCTGGCCAAAGTTCTACAAGCTGCGTGGCATCCTTGGCATGGCATCTTTGATGTGGTCTCCTTGGCGTGGCAAGTCTTTCCCATTGCTTGCTGCACTGAGGGTTTGCAGGTGTGTTCCTCAAAGTGTGCTGAGTGCATCATGACGAAGCACCCTGGAGTGGCCCTTTAGTCCTAGGTTGGCTCACGGGCACACTGGCTGTGGTCTGCTCTGAGAATGTGCACTTGTCCAAAGGCAGATGCCTAGATAGAGCACACAGCGCTCTGAGAGGAAAGACAGGGGAGGGTACGCTGGCTCACAGCCCTCAAGTGCCTGAGTCTGTGGGAGGGCTATTGCCTGCTGAGCTGACACTCGGGCTCTGATATTTGAACAGACAATTCATCAGCTCGCAAGGATGGTTTTAGTGCCAGGTGTACATTGTCTTACGGGGCAGTTCATTACAGGGACTCCGTAGTGGCATTTCGTTTGTATTTTAGTAACTAAAGCTTGCCCCCACTGTCAGTCTTACAGATCAGACAAGTGCTGACACACACCTTTGATCACAGTAGCCACACTAGTTGCCATAGAAATCAGGCGGTGCACACCTTTAATCCCAGTGGTGCGCCTTTTAATCCCATCTCTAGAGAGGATTATAAAACGGGAGGAGACAGTTTTCAGGCCCAGTCTCATTCTGAGATTCCTGGAGACAGGATTGCCATTTCTGACTAAGGAAAAGGTAAGAGCCAGTGGCTGGCTGCTTTGCTTTTCTGACCTTCAGGTTAAATCCCAGTGTCTGTCTTTGCGTTTTTATTAATCATGCTCATGGTTAAGTGTGCCTCTAGGCCTGTGCAGGTGGAATCTGTTTTTTTTTTCTTCCTTTCTTTTCTTTCCTTACATTCTTTCTTTCTTTTAATTTTATGTGCGCATTTGTCTGTGTGAGGGTGTGGGATTCCTTGGAACTAGAGTCACAATTGTGAGCTGCCATGTGGGTGCTGGGAATTGAACCCAGGTCCTCTGGAAGAGCATTAGTACTCGAACCGCTGGGCCATCTCTCCAGCCCCGCTGTGTGGGTAGAGTCTGGAAAGACCGTTGGAAACCCAGTGCAGTCCAGCAGAGTGAGCACGCAGGCTCAGCATGCATTCCACATCCTGTATTTAACGTGTGCTTGTGTCCTCAGGAAGGAGGCAGCCACGTCAGCCTGGAAGGATGCCATCTTGTTGGATTTTCCTAAGAGATGGTTGCAGTTTCAGAATGTTCTTCGGGATGCATGTATAGCATCCAGGCAGCTGTGGTTTGTGTCAGCAGCTACATGTGCCTGGTGACTCTGCAGGCCACTCACCCCACGGCCTTCCTATGCCTTAGTTTGCCAATAAAGACATCCATGTGAACAAGTTATAACCACCCTTATATTTTAAATGTCAAGGTTGCCTCACCCAAGCACATGTATTATGTGTGTTAGGTTTTCTAGGGGTTTGCGTTTCAGGCGAGTTTCAAAAGCAAGACCCTGCTTCTCTACCGTAAGAGCCATGGCTCCAGGTTCCCCCAGGCTTTGAACCACAGTAGAGCAGTTTGGTCTCTGGGTAGGAGAAGTTGCTATGAGTGATGGGGAGGCTGTGGAGGAGGATGCGGGAGACCAGAGCTTCCAGGTGGTAGAACTTTGCCTGCCACCAAAGGTGCCCACTTGCTGCAGGTTGAGTCTCTGATGGAGATGCCAACTTCCCCTGACCCTTGATCTCTGGAACTTGGCACCACGTACTCTGTGGGTGGAAAGCAGAGTCTCTTCCCTTTCTCCCCTTTCCCCTTCCTTATTGTGACGCGGGGGAGGGCGCGTGCACCACAGCCCTTGGGTGGAAATCTGAGGATAATTTTCAGAGTCAGCTCTCTCTTCACCTTGTCTTTTGTTTCTGCCACACCACAGACTCTCGGCTTGCTAGCCCAGGGAACTGTCTCTGTGTCCCTTCTCACTGTAGAAGTGGTACAACAATCCATGCATCCCAGCAGCTTTGCTTTTCTTTCCCTGGACGGAACTCAGGTCAGGAGGCTTACACAGCGAGAGCCTCTACTGGGTGAGCCATCTGCCTGGCCCCGAGCCACATTCTGAGAAGAGCCATTTCCCAGAATCACAGCCCAAACACAGGTGGGGCATCAGACTGTGGCCTCATGGGAACATTGCTGAGTCCCTGGCCTGCCTGGTACAGGTGCAGGCATCAGGTCAGTTTTCCTGTCCCCGCCCACTGGCCTTTGCCTCGTTTGCCGGGAGCTTTGCTGTGAGCAACTGCGAACCCTGTTGCTCAGTCAGGACCTCCAGGCCCCCTCTCAAGGCCTTCCTCTTGGAACTCTCAAGTATAAACTGTTCTATTCATGAACTGCGAGCCACCACCCTGTGCTCTCCCGTGCCATGTCATCACTCTTTCGTGTTAGTGTTTGAGAGACACCACGCTCTGTGAGCACCGAGCAGAGGTGAAGCGTGTCCTTCAAACGCTGCGGCCACTTCAGTTGGTATTGATGTTTTGGGCACTTTGGTATTTTGTGAGCGCCTTCTCTAGACACCAGCTACAGTGAGGAAAAGAGTTCATCGAGCCTCATGATGAAGGCTCCCGAGAAAGGGAAGAGGACTTCGTTGTAATCTAATGTATGTATTTAGCTTATGTAGTGTGTGGATCTGAGTGGGTGCCAGGCTGTCTCCTCTCCTGGTGCTTGGCTGGGAGATGTAGCATCTTCCCAGTGGTCCCCTCCTCTGTTCTTGAGGGTGCTATGGCCAGTGTGGTCTCTGTTTCTGTGTGAAAACTATTTTTGATGGGCCTGTTTCCTATGTTTTTGTTCCGTTCACCATGCTCAACTTCTGCATTCAAACAAACTAACTTAAAATTAAGAAATTTGGTCTTTTCTTTTTGATTATCAAAGTGGTATTGTCTGTTAGAGAAAATTTTAAAAATATGGACAGGTTTAAAGGAGAAACCTTAAATTATGTTGTGTGGTCGACTCGGCTGTGTGAATGCTCCGCTGTTTGCCTCTCAGTCTTCTAGGGGAGCTCATCATTGAAGCAGGACGGGAATGGGTTTCACATTTATGACTGTAATTTTTTTCTTTTACTTCAAAGGCAGTTCTCTCAAGCTCCCTTTTTATTGCTTAAATTAACCAAATTCAATGATGATTTTAAAATTCTGCTTTGGGAACAAGATTTGCTCTGTAGCTTTCATAGAAAATGTCTTGCCTAGCCATGAATACTGGGGTTCAGCACTTGCTGGAGCTGCAATCCTGAAGATCTGAAGACTTGGAAAGATAGGTGCAAAATTGTCCCTTGCCCAGCTGTGAGTGTCCATGGATACAGAGTCCTCCAGGGAGCCTGGATCCTGCAGGGCCAGGAGGGACACAGGCCCTGCAGTTCCCTCTTTACCTGAGACTGTCCCGTAGTGATTCCGGTGTGAAGAGCCAGGCAGCCCTCTTGGGTTTCCTCTTCCGTTGGTACTTGAATTGTAGTGACATCTGTTGCCAAATATGAGGCCATGAATGTGTTTAGTGTGTAGTCACAGTATGGAAATCATGGAAGACCAGCCCTGTTCAGCAATTAACTGTGGGGCTATTGCTGTTTTACTTTAAGGGCTGCACTGAAATGGATACTGCCTACTTACTTCTAAGAGAAAACGCAGTTACACAGCCCGGTCCTCTTTTCTGGCTTTTATTAAAATGCAAATAGCTTAAACTTCAAAGCAGCTTAATTGAATCCTGACAGCAGCAGAGCTGACACTTGGCTTTGGCCGGGGCATTTTTACTCTGTCATCTGGCCTGGCTGGCTTTGCTGACCAGCTTGCTCTTTTAGCTTCTCGGCTGGGTGTGATGGGCACTAGGAGAAGTGTGGACTCGGGGTGTGCAGAGACACACTGCTGCAGTGGTGCCTTTGGGGTGCACGCTCAGCAGAGCCCCCCTGAGACCCACCTGAAGTTCTTAGCAAAACGAAGGGAATGTGTCTCTGCTCTTCAGGCATCTGTTCCTGTTAGTTTCAGAAGTAAATGTCATGGAACCCAAGCAACCGTCTTCTGTCTTAAACACCAAGCAAGGCCTCACATGTGGCAAGAGTGCTGGGTGGTTATTTTAGTGCTAGAGGAGACTGCTGACTGACTGTAGCCACAGCCAGAGCCTGAGAGCCCAGCTCTGTGTGTGCTAGTCTGAATTGGGCTGTAAGGACAGATTGCTAGAACTCAGCTGTGCACCTGGGAACCAGCTCCGCCTCCTGCAGGGCAGGGCACCGAGCCTGAGCTTCCTGAGCTGCCCAGATCACATCCACTCCTGTTCCTTCAAAGGAGAGCATCACGTGTAACCCATCTTCAACTCTCCCACTTATCTGGGGATCATCCTGTGTATGGACCGCACCACAACTGAGGGGCTTTGATGTGCCAGGGTCCCACCCCATCTTTTGAGTGCATGTGTTTCTGCTAAAGGCATGGTTTTTTTTCGAGTGCTTATGGGGGGCATGGAGAAGTGGCTTACTCCTCTGTAGCTTTTTGTACTTTGTGGTTTCTCTCATCCTGTTACATTAACCATAACACAGAGAGGAGCCTGATCAGAAGGCGCATGTCCCAGGAAATCCAATAACTGCAGAGGCCAGGAATGCTGCAGGGTGACTTAGAGTCTGGAAACGGATGTGCTGCCCGGCGTATTCAGGGAAACCCCGCAGTCTGGTTTCTGTCCAGGGCCCTCATTTTCCTCATTTTCAGCCCTCTCCAACCTGAAGCTTTAGGTCCATATGCCAATAGACAGCTTGTTAGAAAGCTCCGCTCTCAAGGACACAAGCTGCTCAGATGTGTTCTCCAAGAAGTAAGTCCTGCCGCAGGAGGTCCCAGAAGGAAAGCCAAAGTAGAGGTGGGTTCCTGCATGTGATGGAAGCGTGGTTTCAGGCTGGGGTGACCAGAGGCCGACATGAGAAGCTGTATCCCATGGCTCACAGTGTACCTGGGGATTATTCGCTGACCTCTTGGGGCACAGTCTATAACTAGCAACAATAAGAATTGGTGATTGTCTCAGGAAGGGGCAGGTGGACGCTGCTTCTGTGAGTGGTTCTGCTGCTTCTCACTGTTCTCCAGGTCTGCTCCTGATAGACACCCAGAGTCTCGTGAGTAAGGAGTTGTACACAGTGCACAGCTGGGATGGCTGTTGTCCTAGTACTATGCCAGGTGCTGGACAGGATAGTTAATTCTAGAACACCCGTGTGCCTTGCACAGACTTCATGTAGAAGCCGTGGGAGTGTACACCTGACATGTAATACAGTACAGTGCAGTGCAGTGCACACCTGACATGTAGTACAGTGCAGTGGAGTGCACACCTGACATGTAGTGCAGTGCAGTGCAGTGCACACCTGACATGCAGTGCAGTGCAGTGCAGTGCACACCTGACATGTAGTACAGTGCAGTGGATTATACACCTGACATGTAGTGCAGTGCAGTGCAGTGCACACCTGACATGTAGTACAGTGCAGTGGAGTGCACACCTGACATATAGTACAGTGCAGTGGATTATACACCTGACATGTAGTGCAGTGCAGTGGAGTGCACACCTGACATGTAGTACAGTGCAGTGGAGTGCACACCTGACATGTACAGTGCAGTGGAGTGCACACCTGACATGTAGTACAGTACAGTGTAGTGGAGTGCACACCTGACGTGTAGTACAGTACAGTGCAGTGGAGTGCACACCTGACATGTAGTACAGTACAGTACAGTGGAGTGCACACCTGACGTGTAGTACAGTACAGTGCAGTGGAGTGCACACCTGACATGTAGTACAGTACAGTATAGTGGAGTGCACACCTGACGTGTAGTACAGTACAGTGCAGTGGAGTGCACACCTGACATGTAGTACAGTACAGTATAGTGGAGTGCACACCTGACGTGTAGTACAGTACAGTGCAGTGGAGTGCACACCTGACATGTAGTACAGTACAGTATAGTGGAGTGCACACCTGACGTGTAGTACAGTACAGTGCAGTGGAGTGCACACCTGACATGTAGTACAGTACAGTATAGTGGAGTGCACACCTGACGTGTAGTACAGTACAGTGCAGTGGAGTGCACACCTGACATGTAGTACAGTACAGTATAGTGGAGTGCACACCTGACGTGTAGTACAGTACAGTGCAGTGGAGTGCACACCTGACATGTAGTACAGTACAGTATAGTGGAGTGCACACCTGACGTGTAGTACAGTACAGTGCAGTGGAGTGCACACCTGACATGTAGTACAGTACAGTATAGTGGAGTGCACACCTGACGTGTAGTACAGTACAGTGCAGTGGAGTGCACACCTGACATGTAGTACAGTACAGTACAGTGGAGTGCACACCTGACGTGTAGTACAGTACAGTGCAGTGGAGTGCACACCTGACATGTAGTACAGTACAGTATAGTGGAGTGCACACCTGACGTGTAGTACAGTACAGTGCAGTGGAGTGCACACCTGACATGTAGTACAGTACAGTATAGTGGAGTGCACACCTGACGTGTAGTACAGTACAGTGCAGTGGAGTGCACACCTGACATGTAGTACAGTACAGTATAGTGGAGTGCACACCTGACGTGTAGTACAGTACAGTGCAGTGGAGTGCACACCTGACATGTAGTACAGTGCAGTGGAGTGCACACCTGACGTGTAGTACAGTACAGTGCAGTGGAGTGCACACCTGACATGTAGTACAGTACAGTATAGTGGAGTGCACACCTGACGTGTAGTACAGTACAGTGCAGTGGAGTGCACACCTGACATGTAGTACAGTGCAGTGGAGTGCACACCTGACGTGTAGTACAGTACAGTGCAGTGGAGTGCACACCTGACATGTAGTACAGTACAGTGCAGTGGAGTGCACACCTGACGTGTAGTACAGTACAGTGCAGTGGAGTGCACACCTGACGTGTAGTACAGTACAGTGCAGTGGAGTGCACACCTGACATGTAGTACAGTGCAGTGGAGTGCACACCTGACGTGTAGTACAGTACAGTGCAGTGGAGTGCACACCTGACATGTAGTACAGTACAGTGCAGTGGAGTGCACACCTGACATGGCCAGGAAAGATCTCTGCAGCTGCAGCCAGCACAGGTGGCTAAGAATGGCTTAGCCTTGTTGGTAATTATGTATATGCTGATGGCGTACATACCCCTGTTGTATTTCCTGAGATAGTCTTTTCAGTATGTCAGAGTCCGGAGGCTGGGAGAGTGGAGGGGAGAGACCAGCCTAGCATGCCTTCCTCATCGCACCTCCCCCGCTGACAGCTTCAATGAGGGACACGTTCCTCCATTCTTCACCCCACACGGTGACCCCCGTCTGCAGTCACAGTGAACTGACTCCCCAAACCTCCCTGTTTTGGGGACCCAAATGTGTGTATCAGAGAATGTTATTGCACGTAAAATTACAAAAGTTCTTCCTTTTTTCAAAAATAATGCATTTAAAAGTTTTAATTGTGTCTATGTATATGGGTTTGCGCCCCTAAATACATTGCCCACGGAGACCATAAAAGGACATCAGATCCCATTGAGCTAGAGTTACAGATGGTTGTGAGCCGCTCAGTGTAGTTCCTGGAACTGAATTGGGTCCTATGCAAGAGTAGCAAATGCTCTTCTTAACTACGGAGCCATCTCCCCAGGTTTCCTCTTTCAGAATAAGAAACACTAGGTTAATTATTACTATCATTAATTGTCCTGCTTCGTAGACCCCTGTCACCAAAACAGCTGTATGTGAAGTGTGGGCATTCAAAGGTGTGAGCCTTAATCTTCAACACAATCCAGCTCTTCAGTCACAATACAGGCGTTTGTGTTCTCTCTTCTTGGTTCTGCCACAGACTTGGGAGTAGAGTAGGAAATCCATGATGGTTCTAGGCAGGAACTAGCAGAAGTCCCATTGTGTATGAAGTTAATTGCTCCAGATTTCATGTGTGCAGATGTAAACTCGTGGCTGTGATAAATAGGCATACTATCGAATTCCATTGTTTACTTAGTCCTGGGGAGATTTTCAGTTCTTGTATGTTGTGTTCCTGCCTTGCTGTCCATCACCTCCTCACAAAGCCACTGAAGATGAGAAGATTGCATGCTGAGGACAGGCCCCTGTTATGTTCTAACAGAAGTTTGTTTGGGAGCCCTGGCATGCCTGGTACTTTGTTCTCCTGTTCTCTGGGGCACAGAGCAAGGAACCTCCCCACCCGCTGCATTGAGAAATGAACTCCAGGGCTCGGTTGTACACTATGCCTCTCTCCTTCTTTTGCTTTTGTAATTTGGAGACAGGCTCTTGCTAAATTGCTCAGACTGCCCTTGAACTTGCTGTGTAGATGGGGCTGGCATTGAACTTGCCATCCTGCCTTTGCCCCCAGGTACCTGGGTTTCAACTCAGTTTGAAATGCCTGGTCTTATTTTGTGCTCTAAATCCAGGCTAAGCAGTCATTGCCTTGCCTTTGTTTTTTGTTTGTTTGTTTTTTAGGTTTTTAGACAGTAGTTTGAACTGTGGTTCACAAGGAGGTCCCTGCACTCTGCATGCACAGAATCTGGTTGTCACGTAGTGTTCGGATGCCAAAGGATGGACTGTCCTGGTAAATCAAGTTCTGGTGCCCGTCGGATAGATGAGGGGCTTTGAGAGCATGCAGCATATCAGGAGGGCTGGGACGAAACAGAGTTTTGAAATTCTGTTTGGATAATTAACTTCCTCAACCCGTTTGCTGGCTCGTGAGGCCCCATTGGACAAAGGCACTGATGGCAAGCTGTGAATATGCTCCTGTTCCTGTAGGGAAAGGTAGGACCATTGGCTATACTTGGACACCTGTTTGACTTCGTGTGGTGCCGTACTGAGAGAACACAGACTGTTGAATGGTGTCACATGGGCCTTACTGGGGATTCCTTCCAAGGGAGGGATCAGAGTGGAAGGACTTTGGCTTTCATAAGACTCTCCCTAGAACTAGAAGATGGCCCTAACCATTCAGCATTTTGCTCAGGGATGTGGAAGAGATGAGTATTTCACGATGACCACACTTCACTGTTCTCAGACTGGACACTGCCTGGTGGTGTGTTTGGACAGTCTTTCCCAGTCATGCATCCTGTAGTGTTCATGGCCAGGGCTGGCAGTGACTCACACTCTAGGGCAAGGTGGCATCCTGGTGGCTCACTAGCTGTCCAAGTGAGTAGTACAAAGAATTTTCTTTATAATTTGTGTGTATTTGATGTTATGTTTTCTAAAGTAAATGGCTCTGATACCAGAATCAAGTAATATGTATTTTTTCCTACTCCTTCCCCAATCCCCAGTTATTTATTTTTCCCCCAGACATGTTTTCTGGATCTCCCCTAAAGCATAAGTCTTGAAACAGGATCCTTTTGAACACAGAGGCATGTAGATGTATTTGTATTTTAAGTCCTTCCAGGTCTTTGCTGTGGGAGATTAAAATGGCTTTGGGACCCTCTGCATTGTGAGCACAGGGACATCACGTGATCACGTGTACATGTGAGCTGCTCTGAGCCTGAGGATGGCTGAGCCTTTCACTGACCGATTTTTTGGTTTTTGAGACAGGGTTTCTCTGTAGTTTTGGAGCCTGTCCTTGGAACTCACTCCTAGACTAGGCTGGCCTTGAACTCAAAGATCTGCCTGCCTCTGCCTTCCAAGTGCTGGGATTAAAGGAGTGCACCTACACCACCAGGCTCACAGACTGATTTTTAAAGATCTTTGCCTGTAAGTTTCTCAGAGGGACATCTGAAAACATAGTTACTTAAAATATGAAATTATAGTTTATGAAGACAGAATTTATCGGGCAGGCCCTACTTGCTTCTCATAGGAAGACAACCCCAATTTTTAAATGAACAACTGCCCCCTAAAATGACAGTCACAGTGGGTCAGGGAGGAAGGTCTTTATTACTTTTAGAGATATTTTTAAGTGTTCCTTTGTTTTTGAAATTACAATATTGCACCATTCTTTCCTGGCATTTCTTTCCTTCTGACCTTTGCACGAACCTCACATTGTACTGTCTGGAATTAGTGACCTCTTTTCCTTCGTTATGTACAGCCTTAGATTGTTAATTGTTGTTACATAGATGTATATAAGCACAGCCTGCTCAGTACAGCAATGTTACATGCATATGTACAGTTTAGGGCTAACTTGTACTGGTGACAGATCAGGGGCTCTCCTCTACGAGTACTGTTTCTCTTGTTCTCAGCAGGCCTTAGTTACCTGCAAGAACTGCATCTTTTTACAAGAGTTCCCTTCCTAATTTGCTTACATTTTTGCTGTAAAATAAAATAAATATTTACTTGTTCTTCAAAATGAAACACAAGTGTAGCCTTACCTTCATTTAGCCAAAAGGTTGGATTTGTTTAGGGGCTTTTTTAATGTGGAGAGAAAGTGGTAGTTTGTTCCCGGTACCCTTTGTACACCCGAGAGATGGAGGCACGGTTGCCACCACAACTCTGAGGCTTGACATGGCCTGGGGGAACTGCAGGTATGCTGAATCCTCAAGTTTGCCAGCCCACCAACCTGTGTTTAGCCTCCCTTGAGCTCCCCTGAACTCACCTTGAGGTACCCTTCACAGTCTAGCTCCTACCGAGTCAGCAGATTGCTGGTTCTGAATTAGGGTTTCCTTTGTGTGCTATTAACCATCTCTTGAAGCCTATCACAGCAGGTAAGTTGCTTGAGGTTTCAACACCACACATGATATGCTGTCCTTGACCTAAGAAGGGGTTTTAAGAAAGGACTTAAGATCACAGCTCTCAGCGTGGTTTAGAGTGGCTGTTCTGTAAGGTCTCAGGAGAAACTAACCTTCTACTTCATCCAGTGCCTTTGTCACAGCTTTAAGGAAGAAGGTTTTTGCTTGTTTGTTTTATGTTCTTGACCTTATGTCCTAAGGGTTCTTTCTAAGGGTTATGCTTTAACTGGAAACTGATCTGAGTTCATTGGTGGATGACGATATGCTGTTCACATAACGTTGAAAGTCAGATGTCTGTAGACTTCCGCCATCTGAGATTTTGGCATACAGCAGAGTATTAGGTACTGCACCATGCTCCGTGAGTTCAGGTGTTACCCAGGGAACCCAGCTGTCAGTTCCCATCTGGGATAGTAAGTTCCCCTCACTCCCAGTTCTCTGAATAAACATGACTTCTGTTCTGGGCAGTTTCTTCCAAAAGATTGCTGAAGGAGCTAGGGAGAAGCATTCCCTGTCTCCAGTGAGGACTGAGAAACCCAGGAAAATGATTGGCTCCCAGCTCACGGCTCTTCTACAGAGGGCCCGGTGCACTTGGGAGCTGCTGAAGAGGACAGGTGCCTCCAAGTAGCAGAGCCCTTTCTCGGCCAGCAGCCTCATGACTCCGGAGGGTTCACAAACTGCCCGGTTGCTGAGTTTTGCTGATTTTCACCAGCTTTCTGCCACAGTTCTGTTGACACGTTGTACCGTGAGTCAGGGACACAGTAGGAGCAGCACCTCAAACATGTATAGGCTTTACTCTACTGGATGAAAACTGCCCACTGTGGGAGGGGCTTTTGTATGACAGGCTTCCCATCCAGCTGTCTGTCTGTACATACTTACATGTGAAAAGTCACATAAAAAGAACAGGGATTTCCTCAGGAATAAGGTACATTCAAAGAAGGGGAAAGGTTCCTGTCTCTTTCCAGTTATGCCAGACTCCCTAGAAAACCAGAGAGCATCAAACAGGGGTGATGGGGTGAATGGGAATGCCCCCCCCATCATACTGTAGTAGGGAACCTGCCATTTGTTAGTGGGCAGCTTAGCCTGCACCAGGCTGTGAATTCTGGGCATTGGTTTCTAGGCAACTTGTACATATTGTAAATCTGAGTATAAACACACACCCAAAATTGAATCAAGTGACAAATGCCTAATGATAAAACTTATTTGGTACAACTCTTGGTACCTATAGCAGACATACCAGGCCACTCCCTGCCCGTGTGGAGACTCTAGTGGGCACTCCTGGGAGATAAAGACAGAAGAGTCACGGCCTCCCTTGTTGTAAAGTGACTAGCGTTTCCACAGGGCAGGCACGCTGTCTGCAGAGAAGGCATCTGCTCAAGGAGCGGTTTGTGTTTGTGTTTTTAAACCTTGTTCCTTTAAGTAACCCTGCTTCAGGATCCTTACCTGCTGGGCCGCCTGGATTCGCCAGCAGCAGGCTTAGACTCTAAAAGGGTGCTGCCTATTCTGGAGGCTGGGTTTCTGGGTCATCCCCACTCATTTCCCAGATGCTCTCAGAAACGACTTCTCATGAGGCCTCCTTAGACCAGGGCCCTGCTGGAATTCATTTGTGAGCAGGTCCAGATTAAAGTAAGGGTCACTGTGGACCTCTGGAGAACAGGAGTCAAGGGGGACCACCTGTGGTTGTGTACACTGAATAGAATGTCACCAGCGGTTGTCCTGAGGTCCACCAGGCTACTCTCTACTGTTGGGGTCTTGCTCCTGAGAAACATTCAGCCTTGAGAATTGTCTGATAAGGTAGTATCAAAAGTATGGCCTGTGAGAAAAATAAATTGAAATTGTGTAATCCCTCCACTTCCAGTATTTGTGCCTGTAGCTGAGCCATGCAGCCAGGGAAGAAATAAGGAATCTGCCATCTTTACACCAATTCCTACGTCCAAAGGTTTGTTACAAGGTACTCTGCACCTACCCTCTCTCCCACTCCCACCCTCCCTCCTAGGTCAGTTTAGCCTCCCTCCTCCAACTGTTCTCAGCTTTACAGGCAGGTGTGATAGCTACAGCCAGAGCTGAAATGCTGATCTAACAACAGGTGTACCCTCCGGGTCAGTTACCTGGAAATAGCCATTTCGCTTTGGAAGAAGACACAAAACAAGCAGCGGCAAACACCATACCAGAATTGACACCATTAAGACATAGGATGGGCATTAACTTACGATCGCGTGGACTACAGGAAACACCACGGTCCGTACTAGATGTTTTGTCCAGTTTAAACCCAAAGGTTCTGGGCTCCTCCCAGATTTAGCCAGGTTTAACATACACAGGTGTGTTTGGGAGCCAGAGCGGCGATTTTTTCTGGCAAAACAAAACATGAAAGAAATGACTCAAACATAAAATTTCAGAAATAGGTAATGACATAAGAAATCTTGATGTTGCTAAATGGTGAGCGTGTATTATATACCCAGAGTCCTTTGGGGGTGGGTTGTTGGGGGAGACACTTAGGAAAAAGGCAACCACCAGGCCATGAGCTCCACCGTCTGTGTTGAATCTGCATTTAATGAGGACTTCAGCCTTTAGGGGTAAATAAAACATTACTAAACAGAGTCGGCTGAATATTTCTTACTGGCTGTAATAATTAAAGCCATGAAAAAAGGTGGTGGGGTTATGTTACTGATTAACTCTTAGATTTGATCAAGACGCAGTTGCCAGTGGCGCTCTGTTTCCTGTTTGGCCCGTTAGGTCGACGCCCCGTGCCTGGCCTTGGTTCTCTGTTGAGTTGCAGGCCTCTTCTGTTCTCAGCCACTAGAGTTGAGCCTGAAATGGCCCATGAAGCAGCAAGCCCATGAGAAAGCTCCTCACAGAAGGAAGCTGGTGGGTTACACCCTGGCTGGCAACGAAAGGATAGTCCGCCTTAGTGCTTTTCTCTTCTTTTGAGCCAGAGGCTGAAGTGGTTGGTATTGGTAACCGAGGGCCTTAGATGTATCAGTTTCTTATAGCTGCTGTAACAAAGTACCACAAAATTAGCAGTTTAAAACATTGTGTTACAATATCAGGAAGTCAAAAGTCCAAGTAAACCTCCCTAGGTGGGTGGAGCCCAGGGCACTTCCCTGCCTCCTGCAGCTTTCAAAGATGAAGGATGAGCTTCCACTTCTTCCTCCATCTTCAGAGCCAGCTTTGGACTGCCGGCTTAGGTTCTTTCTCCACCCTATCTTTTTGGCTCGTAAAGACCCTTGTAGGGCTACCAAGATAGTTGAAGGTGTTCTGCTCTACCCAGCAAGCTTAGTTGATGTGCGATTTTAATTCCATCTCTGACTTTAGTGCCTCTTTGCAGAATCGCAGGGTTCCACATTGTCATCTCCCTGCCCACCACACCTGGAGATGTTGGTAATGGAAAAGAAAAGGCAGTGAGTTGGGAAGCCAGTGTTTGCAGACAGGGTTGAGTATCAGAAGGACTCTGTGCCAAAAAGAAGTAATGTACGTGCACACAGAGATGTAAAGTAACAGAAAAGGCCGTGCTCCTGTTAATGTACATATTTCTACCTTGATACTGAAATTGTCTTAGTGTTTAACATGCTGGCCACTCAGTAAGGAGACATTTTAAGTGCTATATAACTAATTTATAATTCTGGTTAGGGGAAAGTGGCCTTCCTGCTCAAAAGAACAATCTAATTATAGAGTATTGATTGTGAGCAGTTGTTTGTCTTGTATATTCTTTTGCAATATATTTTTTAACACGTTAATGGAAAAACTTCAATAACATACTATTTTTTAACATTCAAGCCTGCATTCCAGGACCCATCTGTGAGCCGGTCCGTGCCTGTGACCACTGTGTATATATGCTTGTGTATTATGCAATTTCACGTTCCATCTCTCCGGGTCATCTCTCTGCAGACCTCCGGCAATACTGTCCCCGGCACACAGTGGTTGCCGAGGCGGTGGGCTGGCTTTTGGGCTGTGAGGTGCAGTTTTCATTTGCATGTGGTGGAGCTCATCGGTTAAGCTGTCACTAGGTTCCCAGGAAGTACCCCTGAAATAGACGTGACATTTGCCTGTAATGGCTGTGAAATTAAGGGTGTAGGTTTTTAAGTGCATTGTCTTTGATTTCTCTTTTAAGTTGGACTATTTTCACATTTCCATCATTTAGTTGCTAAGAAAACTGTTAACGGGCCAAGATCCTACTAGGAGACAAGTTACTTTAATTTAATTTAAGACACACGCCAGGCTTCTAGCGGCTCCGAAAATCCCAGCAGACACAATGGCCAACGGGTAGTTCTTAGATAGTGAAATAGGAGAGCCTCCTACTGAAACTCTTGAGAACCAGAGTTGTGCTGGGGGGGTGGGGGGGCTTTTCTCTGCTCGATTTCTGGTCCTGTGGTAGCAAACCCCTGGGGTGGGGGCCTCCTAGGGCGGGGCACTGAAGCAGAGGGCTAGCTTACCGGTGTCAGGCTGCTCTCTGGCGCACATCCAGGACTCTGTAGCTGTGTGCATGGGAGGCAGGTGGGCCATTGTGGGTTCACTCCCAGAACCAAAGTGGGTCGCAGGTTGGTGTCTCTGCACTTGAATGTTGTATTGTGCTGCAGACCCTGTTCCCAGGCCAGTGGGCTCTACCAGTGAGGGCATTTGTGCAGGGGAGGCCAGCAGGGTCCAGAAGTGGGGCCGGGCGACCTGCTCCCCAAGGATTTTTTCCCGCGGCCTCCCCTAGGAGGATAGCAGGCCTCCCCACTGCCACTTAAATGGGGACCCATATGCTGGTAGCCTAGAAAGAGAGAGCCTAACCAGCCCAGGGGAGGACACAAACTCAGACCAGACCTAAAAAAAAAAAAAAAAAAAAAAAAAAAAAAAAAAAAAAAAAAACAAAACAAGTCCACCACCATGAATTCTGTCTCCCAGGAAGCCCATCAAGGGCAGTGGATATTATTTTTAAAATAACCTGAGCAGCAGCACTGGGACCTCTGAGATGCTCCTGCGTCCCTATGAGACTGTCCTGAAGATCTGGGAGCTTACTCCTTGACAGTGAAAGTTCAGTCTGCATAGGTCTGAGCAGCCGGGATGGACAGGCTGTTGATTTCTGTGCAGTGTTTTATACTGCGTCTTTTCTCAAACTGAAAACTGCTTCGGGGAATTATGATTTTTGATGACCGTTATTTAAAGTATTAGTCTTAATGAAGGGAAGTGTTCTGCCATGCACAAAATAAGATTAATTTAGCCAAGACTTCAATTTCTAAATCTTAACGGAAAATGATGAGTTTGGGGTACTGTTTTCCTCTGAAGGGTTGGTCTCCCTGCCATCTCAATTGTTCAGCATGTTGACTTGGTCTCCAGAGCAGATGTTTGGGAGTTCTTCCTGTATTTGATTTCCCAGGTATTAAAGCTTTAAGCTGAGATAGATGTTCTGGCCTTGGTTTACATTTGTCTTAACAATTTTATACTGTCTAATCTACAAATTACTTGATTTTTGTTTTAGGAAGACTTAAAATGATTGCTACTGTTAAACTTTAAATTGTGCTTAGCTGAAAAGCAGGCTTAGCCACTAAACAAAAACGGTGTTTTTTTAAGAAAATAAAATGGTATATTAATTTTCCATAGCATTGGGCTGTTAAACATCCTCACCTCAAACTGGAGCATATCCTAGTGAAACCCTGAAACGGGACAGAAACCATAGCTAGAAATTTGAAAATTTACAGTCTGTTGTGGGCAGGTCACACTGAAAAACTTGTGTAATCTATTTGTGCTGGGGTTGTTTGGGGCTAAGGTTTTTATTTCTTCTTCCCACCCATCCCATCATTGCCTGCAATTAAAAAAAAAAAAAGGGCTTCTCACGAATTTGCCTGTAAACCTGTAAGCTTGGGGATGATTCTAAATGGCTGCATATGACTTAGATCAAACCAAGACCGATGGGTAGCATGTTCCAGGCAGCTTTCCTGTAATGTCATGTTTTCCTGAATATGTTATGGTTATGGGTATGGGTCTAGTCGGTCCTGTTCCACCCAACATCTCAAACTGGAGTGAAAGTTTTACTACTTAGAATTGCAAATGGGATTCTGCTTATTTGGGGAAAATCTTTGTGGTTTTGTTTGGGATATGCCTTCAAATGTCCACCTCTTCATGGGGATAAATCTTTGCTCACAGTGAAGTCAGCTAAGAGGTTTTGTTGTTGGGATCTGTCCTGGTGACCAGTCTGCTGCTGGTGTGTTGTGGGGGAAACTTATTCTAGCCTGCCTTTCCCCCAGCTCTTTCAGGTAACTTCTGGTTAGCTGTGAGCAGTCAGTGTGTGTGTTCCTCTCGGTCCCCTTTCCAGCTTCCCACACTCCTAATTAGCAATTATGCGGATTGTTTACTAGAAATCAGCTGGGTGGCTCATTCCCCCTCCGTCCTCCCTCGTGGTCCTGCACATTGCTTCCAGGTGACCCAGGAGCGTTTGCTCCGTGCTAGAAACCAGACTGTTTTTCAGCAGTTGTTTTTCTTTCCAGTTGTAGCTGGAAAGGTCTTCACGGAAGTGTTGTTCGCGTCCTTGGGATGCAGCTTCGGTAGAGGTTAAGCCCTGTCGAGGTCCTCACTTTAGTGAATTGGGGAAAAGTGCCACGGCTACGCCCGCCTTTGTTCGCATTTGAATCGCAAGCTGTGCTGGGACTGGTCTGTGTCTTGTGTAAGTGTCGGGTGGGAGGCGAACGTCTAATTAGTGGAATTGCGGAGGGGGGGGGAGTGCGGGGAGGGGGGGGATGGCTGTCAGGGCGGGGCGGGCTTGTGGATTGGCTGGAACGGAGGTGGGCGGTACGAGAGGCCCTTATCAGCCTGGGGCGGCAGGTGCAGGTCCCAGGTCAAGGTAAGGAGGCCACGGCTCCCGCCGGCCCTGCCGCCCGTCCTGGACCTTGCTGCTTTGTTCTCCCCTGCTGAGGGCGTTTCTTCTGGGAGTGCGTTCCAGAGCGTCGGGAGTGTGGTTTCTTGCTGGTCCTGGGGAAGAGATTAGCAAACAGACACCCTGCCAGGCCCTGCGGAGGGGAACGCTGGAAGGACATTCCCGCAGGAAAACAGCGACACAGTGGCTGATTCTGGCTTTCTCCTGGGAATGCTCAACAGGTTAACTTCAGTTTCTAAACAACTGCGTGTCCACGCTCGGCTCAGATGGGAACCCAGATCGGGAAGCGGCCACACTTTTCCCTTGATATTGAAGGCGTTTGTTTGGGTTGCCCTGCAGTGCACAGTGTGTTCGTTGTATTTCTGCCTTGGCTGTGGTTATTCCTCGCAAAGGTCTGAGTTAAGAAGCTAAGTTTGAAATGAACAGGGAAGTGGTTCTCAGCTTGTGGCGTTTAAGTGAGTGATTATGAAGTGAGTGATTTCTGGGTCTCCTCGCGCTGGGGGATCTGCGGTCACTTTTTCCTTAGGTTATTTTGAATGTTACTGTGTTTTCTTTGGCACTTCATAATTGCACACTTTTAGGGGGTACACTGTGGTGTATTGATTCTTGCATTGTGTAAACTAGAGCCCTGTCTGACGTTGGAATAATGACTGTTTTAGTTGGTGTGTTAACAGTGGTGGAAACGGTAAGAAACAGGAATGTGAGCCATGGTGACTGAAGGCTAGTTTTAATGTTTCTCTTTTTGAAATTTAGTTCTGTAAGAAATTTTTCTTTTAAAAAGGAAACCCAGCTTCAATTTTACAATCAAAAGCTTGCAGATTCCAAGATAATTTATACCGATCCACTAGGATTTGAGAAGGTCGGTCTCTGTATAGTATTTTCCACTAGAGATTAAATAATTAAACCACTTAGAATGCAGGAACACTCCAACAAAACAAGTCTGGATTTTCTAAATGGGTCCATTGTACCTATGCAAAGCAAGGCACCAAAAGGCCAGAAGCAGAGCTGGCTTGATCTTTGCGACATTTTTAGCTGTGACTTGGTGCCCTTGAGATTTTAGCTACAGCTGAAAAGCACGTCTTGGGGTCACTCACATTCATACCAGTTTCCGAGAAAGACCCGCTGAGGTTTAGATTTTCCTCTGACTATGGACTTTGTATTCCGTGGCAGCAGAGGCTTCCTGACTTCCCAGCCCTGACTGTGGCTGTGGCCATATCTGCTCTGCATCCAGCCTGGAGCTCACAGTAGACCTTAGACCCCAGCACCGGGGCATTCTTGGGCTTCAGGACCTGTCCTGTGTCGGGGTTGCCAGCTGTTGATGACTTGCCCGGTCATTGTGTGGAGCATAGCTTTACATAGGCAGATGTGGTGAGACTCCTGTTCCATATGCTGAACATCCACAGACAGCAGCTTCTCCTTTATACCAAATGCTGGCCTAATATGGCCTTCGTCCCCTCTAGGTACAAAAGATGAATGCACGGCCTGAAGACCTGACACCTACCTTCTGCTTTGTTCCCTGAAGCTGTTCATTTCTTTTCCCTTGCATGAATTTTCTTGAATTTTTTTCAGAGTCAATCCAGGATGTAAAATACACAGACTGGAATCCCAGAGAATACAAAAATAGGTCCAAACGTGATCCCCCTGCCCAACGCACCTTAAATTATTCTGTGAAATGGGGCTGTCACACGGTAGTGATTGGACAGTGGGACCCCAGATACATTTTATTAAATAACAACCCAGCAGTAATTCGTATAGTGAGACACGGCGCCCTCATCCAACTCCCTGCCATTCCTCTGTAGTTGTGGCTGGATATACATATAGTAAGAATACAACAGAAGTCAACAGGCAAATTGTAGACATGTGGCCAGAATCTTTGGGTAGCTTAGATTCAGTAGAAAAGGCAGAACATTAGAAAATAAAATCTGACCAAAAATATAATTATGTTGTACGGTTGCCTCTGTGAAGAAGAAAGACCAGAGCCAGGGGTGAGGGGACGTAAAGAGTGAAATTCATTTAGATACTGTTTCAAAATGATTGTACCTATACCTGAATGTGTGAGCTAAGCCAATCTGAGCAGTGACTTCCGTTGCCCTTCTTGTCCCTTTTTTATTAACTCTAACATATGTTTGTGGCTTTGTTTTTTAACGCTGTAAATTTTAATCCTTGTTAGCGAGTTTAACCTGGAGCCCATGCTTGCTAATCCTCGTGGAGTTCATTTTGCTCATGGGTGGGACCTCGGCTGCTCTGAGCCTGGTCCATTGCATCTGAAGACATTGGCGTCCTCACTGTGCAGTGCCGATAAAGCCTTTTAGGTCATGCATTTGAATTTGAATTCTTTGAATTTGTTGTACTTTAGAAATGAGGATTTTCTGTTCTGGACCTTTTTCTGTAGCTCTCTACACATCTGCTCTCAATAGATTCATTCACACCTTAAATTGTTTATTGATGGCTCTCCTTGCAGACATTGTTACCCTATTATTTCATCTTGCCATGTGGACACTGAATTCTTTCTAATAAACATTTGAGTATGAAATTCAGGAATAGGTGGCACACGAAACAGATGTGGTGGTTTCAGTCTATTAGAAATGTCCTTACATATGTCCGCTCTCAACAGAAGCTAAGAGTTGTATTTGAGCGCACATTGCCCTGTTTCAGATTGAGGATTCCAGCTTTCATGATCCAGCTCTGAAGCTGGCGTTCTCTTCAGGAGATGGGCTGTTGTGCTCATTAACCCTCACTCAGAGGAAGCTCACGTTCCAGGCCGACTGCAGCCCATGCTGCGTGAGCATGAGTGTCTCACCTGTACAGGAGGCAGAACTACGTGAAACAAAGTCAACCGGGAAGGCTCTGGTGTCGGCTTTGTTATTTAGTGAGAGCTGCACGTCTGTAATGGAGCTGCTCAGATGATCTCACTTTGACAGAGTAATATGGAAGCTAGAGAAATAGAAGACATTCTAGACTTGAGTAGATTTAGGGTTTAACTATTTTCTCATGGGGAAAAGACTAGAGAGTGCTTGAAAACTCTCCTGACATGCCAGATAAAAACCAGAGCATGTGATCATTCGGGCTTGGCTTTGTGTGAATCTACAGGCATTTGGAATACTTAATATTATTCCAGCTTTTAAACTTTATTCTCTCTCTGTGTGTGTACACATATGTGCCATGACTTGCATATAGAGATCAGAGGAACTCATGGTTCATGCGTCCTCCTTTATACGGATCTGTGGATTGAACTCAGGTTACCAGACTGGCACATTAAATACCTTAAGCTGTTGAGCCCTGGTTGCACAGAAGTGATGTTTTCTATTTAACAGTAATGTCACTGACTTAAAGGAGAAAGTACTGAAGCCAAAACATCGGAGATTTCTCTGTGCGTGGGGGTGTGGGGATCAGGGGGTGGCTGTAGCCAGGCCTGCTCTTGAGAGGCCCTGGCCACTGCCTGTCTGGTACTCGCTTAGCATTTCCTTCACAGATTAGGTTGTAGTCTGAACTTCTTCTTAAAATATACATTCTCTCTATTAATTTATCAGGAAATATTTGCAGCAGGATTTAAGAAAATTATTTCAGATTAAGGTATAGACAGAAAAAAGGAAAAGGATCAAGTGTCTTGTATGGGTGACTCAAAATTTGCCTGGGTCTTCCTTAATTTCCTTCTAGGTCTTTAGAAAATTATCTTCCTGTCCTAGAAATGTGACTAGATGGGTAGAGTGCTTATTGAGCATGTGCACATGAGCATTCACACACACGCGTGCACATACACTCACACGCTTCTGGTATGGTAGCACATGCTTGTAATTCAAGAACTCCGGAAGTGGAAGTGGGAACTTCAGAAGTTCACTGTTAATTTTTGTTACATAGTAAGTTTCAAGCTAGCATGGGTTACATGAAAACCTGTCAGGAAAAGAAAAAGAGAAATGTAGCATTTACCCAAATGCAGCCTTTGTCTACATTCCATTTTGATCTTGCTATACCCGGATGCAGCCCCTATTCCGTGCTTTGTGATAGCTACGAAGTATCACATGGTTGTAGCTGTAACACTGTATCAGAATCCGCTGAAAGTTTTAACAACAGCGTGTTTACTCACATGCTGGGCTTTACATTGAGATAAGTTAGTATATAACAAGAATTTAGAGCTAAAAGACATCACTATAAATTATAAATTAGAAGGTCAAGTTCATCAAAATTTACATATACATTTAAGACTAGTTCGTCAGCCATTGCATAAACTGTGGGTGAGTTAGGTCAGAATATTGAAGTAAACAACAAATTTCAATGGGGGAAAATCTGAACACAAGAAATTGAAAGTAGTTTCTGAGACTTAAAAGTTGTGTTCTTTGGAAATCGTTCTGCTACGGCAGAAGATGGCCTGAAGCGCTGGGGCTTCTCTGAATGATTCTCCCCAGAAGCATGAAGTGGGGGTGCTTTCCTGCTCTGTCCCACTATTGTGGGTCTGGCAGAGTCCAGGCAGGCAGACATGAAAACCTCAGCATCTCTTGTAAAATCCTTGGAAATTTTCAATTTGAGCGTTTAGAGTGATTTAGTTTCTAAAATATGTAATAGCATAAAATATTAGTATACACATGGCTGCAGGGTCCGGCTGACACATGGTCTGGTTCCACGTAGTTCACAGAACATAGAGAACAAACTTTATGACACACTGTGCATAGCATGGACGGGCTGTTATCCAAGCATGGCTTAGACATTTGCCTAGCATCTCCAACTGTTAGCAAGGTTTCCCACATCACAGTGAGGCTGTTGCAGTGACTTCTGAAAGGGTGGCTACCATAGGAACCTGTGCCTGTTGGTTGATTTCTGTGGTTTGAAGCGACAGTATTTTTACTTTTCATTACTTAGTAACCTCCCTTTGCTAGCTGCCATTAATTTTACCTTGAAAACAACGCAGGCAGGATTCACATTCAGTCTCCAGTCTTGTGTTTCATTCTTGACAATGTGATTAGAGTGAAAACCCATGCAGAGAACAGGTTTTTCTGCTGCCTGCAGTAACAGCAGTGATGGCAGCCCTGGTTTCTCTTTAAGTTTCTAATGCATGGAAGACAGGTTAGTTCTGTCCTGAAGTCCCTGCCGTCACCGCCCTTGAACTCTGCCTGTTGGTGGTGCAGCCTTGCAAAGAAGGAGCCCTCTCCTGTCCGGCAGAGACCCGGCTTCCTCCTGCTCCTGCTTCTGTTTCTCTTTGGACTGTCGGAACTTTCTCCATTATATCCTTACCTTGAATCGTCTGCAAGTGAAAATCACTAGATGGAGTTCTATTTCAAGGCCAGAGCAATGTCTGTCTTCTTTGGTTCCATTCATGTGTCTCATTGGTACCAGGCACCCATGGACCTGAGTGGGTTGTCTTGGGGCCTGCAGAGTGGTGGTTGTGTTTCCTGGAAAAGGTGGCAAGGAATTTTCCAGATTCGGAACGCCTCATAAAATGAAAGGTGTTTTATATCTGTGAGGTCACCTTTCACCTTCTACACGTGACTTTGAAAGGTCATCGGCTCACATTCTGCCTTGGCCCCTGCTTGGATTGAATTTCAGTCAGCAAGTCTCCAGCCTACAGGAGAATTTGAGATTTTTTTCCCCTCCCCCATTTCTTCTGTTTTGTTCTGTGTAAACAGTTCCTGCCGAAGTAACATAGACAAATATAGCAGAGAATGCTCTTCTGGAAGATGCATGCTCCCAAAGCATTTTTTAACCATTTTTGGGAAGAATTGATCTTTCTGTGTGTTTCAGACAGACTGAAAGAGGAGGGGAGGCTGTCGCTATAATGGAAGTGACATCATACATTATTGCCCCCATTGATCCGCTTTTAGTCTCCAGCCAGGATAAAAGGAAATGGCACCAGGGAGGAAGCATGCTTCATTTCGGCTCAGATCCCAGAGTGATAATGGGGTAATAATAGAACTCACGCCACTGTCGGTCTGTGGCTGCATTAGTCTCTGGCTCACTCCGTCTGGAGCTGCACCGACTTCCTTCCTCATGCCGGCCTCTGCTGTGCACCAGCTGGGCTGCAAAGGAGGGGCTCAGGGCTCCCCTTGGCCTTCAGCGCATGCCAGCTGCAGCCCTGATGTTTGTGCCTGTGGAATCTTCATGGTGAGACTTGTATCTGTGGCATTTCTGGTTTGAGGGTTTAAACTGGCTTTTCTGCATTGTGTTGTGCTGTTGGAGGGGAAGGTGGGGGCTGCAGTGAGTGGATTGTCCTCCGGGAGCTCAGAGGGGGACACCCGCCCCTGCCTCCTGGAAGAGCCGGGGTTTGTTTCTGTTGTGCCGCTTATACTTGCGAATGGGGGCCAGGGATTGGGAATTTGACATTTTCTCTCCAAGAAACTGTAAAACACTTGAAAGTGGTGCCGCTTGTCTCAATTTTTAACTCTGCGGGGGCACAGCTGAAGTTAAATTTTTTTTTGTACATTTCTTCATAATTAACGACTATGAAGTCTTCAATGTTTATGGCAAGAATACAGACTTCCACAATTAACAAATAGTGTTTGTACTTGCCTGACTTCCTGCTGCTTCTTGTTTCTTGTGTTCGTTTAAATAAGTTTTACAGGCCTGCGTGGTTCTTTCTTTTCAAGGATCCTTATGATCTGGGCGTCTCATGGTCTTATTTTGTCTCGAGTTTTCTGGGCAGAGGTCTTATTACAATACCGAGGTGTTCCCACTGTGGAAATAATAACCTTATCACAGATCCTTGTTTGTGAAAAGGAAGAATTTTCTCTCTTCTTGCAACTGAATTTCAAGCATGAGCTGCCGGCCCCAGCCAGAAAGACAGATCTTGTGGGAAACATTTCAAGTTGGCGACCCAGGGGCCCCATGCTCACCGACACGGGCTCTTTTCTGTTTATTCTGTGTCTCCTGCACTGCCTCAGTGATAGCACACAATTGGTCCCAAAGTTATATGAAAGTTCGTTTGATTTCTACGTGGTTGGGAGTGGGATATTCCCCTGCGCCAGCTGCCAGAACTGCCCACTGTCCAGCACTGCCTCCCAGCACATTTGCAAGTACTCCAGATCTTTCAGTCCTTTGTGAACATCTATCATGTGTTACTACTTTTCCATCGCGGGATGGCTTGACAGGGAGCAAACTCGTATTTTACGAAGTTCACTCTATTAAAATACCTTTGCTTTAATGCATCCTCTTCTCAAGCCTGTAATCCTTTTTTATGTATAATATTTACTTGTGAATGAATGTTAGTTTATTATCTGTGGCTGAAAACAGCATTAGGCCTCTAATTTGTATCTACTTTCTTCATTGTTTAGAGACTACATTTTCCCATGAATTGGAGAGCCAGGTGGCCGCAGGTTGTTTACTAATGGAGTGCTTTCTCCAAGTCAGTTCTACAAAGGCCAGACTAGCAGAGAGCTCCCAGCATTAGAGAGGAATGTTCAGCATGGCTGTGCCTTCTGTTCTGCCCACCTCCGAACAAGTCAGCGCTTGCATGAGGGTGTCTGTACCTTCCTGAATGATGGGGGTGGAATCCTTGGAAGGGGGTGCACCCTCCTTCTTTCCCGCCTTTTAATTAGAGCCAGATAAACTTAGGAAACAGCCCCAAAGGTTTGACTGCACATGTCCTCCTCCCTCCAGCGCCAGCCCTCCTGTCGTCTCCGCTGTCAGTCTTAAAGTCAGGGGCTTAGTTCTAAATGTTTCCATTGCCTCAGTTCTGGGACGACGAAAGCTTTCCATGATCCTTTTGATTCTGTTTGAGTGCAGATGTGAGCTTTCTACTCGGAAGGAAAACAGCACACAGGTGTTGATTCAAGCGTTTCGTCCGGCTCAAGTGTTAGCAGTTCTCACTCTTTAAATGGAGTTGTGTTCAGTGTTTGAACCCAGGAGGGATACCCAGGTCAGGTATATGGTTAGCCACTGCAACAACAAAACCTAGAGAAGCCATGGGGTGACTTGAGGAGCCTTAGCTAAGGACCCAGGGCAGACGCTGTGCGTGAAGGTGTCTCAGGTGTGTAGTACCTAGGGAAGGGTGCATTCAAGGCCTTGAGCAGACAAGTTACGGCTTCCCTGGAAATGCCGAAGCTGCTGTTGGGTCTGATGGGTGGCCAGAAGGAAGAGGGCCAGAGAGACAGGCTCCAGCCAGGGCTCTCAGTGATGGAAAGGAGGCGCCTCTGGGAAGGAGCCCGAATGGCCCGCATACACCTGAGGTGCATGTGCTAGGGACAGGTGAGGCTCCTAGGGACTGGAGGTCCTAGGTTTGGCCTGCTTTAGCAAATAGCTGGGTTCTTTTAGTATCACTACATCTTGCAAAAACTTTATCTCAGGAAGGGAAATGGACTCATTTATGGAATGCTTGCATTAGGACCTCATAGGTCAGGGCTGTCTTGCTAGAGATAGCTGGTATAACCATAGGTGGGGAAAAAACTACATAATAAATACACCCAGGAACCAATGCTGGGCACTGTGTCTGTCACTGGGGAAACAAGTTCATTAAGATTTAGGGTGAGACAGAAACATTAGAAATACTAAAAGTGACAGCACACACCTTTAGTCCCAGTACCCCAGGGGAAGCAGAGACAGGCTCGTCTGGTCTGCATAGTGAGAGTTCCAGGCCAGCCAGGCTAGAAAGTGAAACCCTTTGTCAAAGAGAGGGAGGGAGGGAAGGAAGGGTTGAGAGATACTTTCTTGGTGAGACTACCCAGTGTGTGCACATTGCGGGGGGGGGGGGGGGGGGGGGGGGGGGGGGNGGGGGGGGGGGGGGGGGGGGGGGGGGGGGGGGGGGGGGGGGGGGGGGGGGTCCAGGCAAAGCATGTATTTTAGGACAAAAGGGAGAAACGAGAAGAGAAAAGGGTTTTGGTAAGTTAACATCTTTTGTGTATTAGAAATCAGCAATTAAAATCATAGGCACCCTCTGTTGGCCTAGCGTTGGCCCCCAGAAGTTTGATTTGCTCAGGATTGTCAGGCATATCTAGGCATGGAGGGATGCCAGCATAGAGAATGTAGAATCAGTGTAAATAATTGTTAAACTCTGATTTTAGGATGAACCTTTTTCAGTCAATACAGGTGTACCCTGAGTTTTCTCTTCACTCTGCTGCTGGGTTGAGAGGGCCCCGTAGGGCGTGGCTCCTGGCTGAGCTCTGCTGTTGTTTGTCCATGGCTACTCTGTTCTGTCTGCATCGCACACAGATGCCCCCCCCCCATTACTCTTAGCCGTTCTCCCAGCGACTCCGGTGTGACAGCTATCTGAGTACTGAGTGAGACAGCCTGTGTACTCAGACGTGTCCATTGCTAAGCGTTTGCGTGCCTGCAGCCTGTAAAGTGATTTTAGTATCTTAAACTCACAGATTAAAAATAGACTCCTCATGAAGGGTAGGGGCTGTGAGAGGAGGCAATTGTTACACTGTGTTTATTTTCAGGGTTCAACAGGTGCCTTGCAGGCTTAACATGGTTCAGAAGAGAAATCTGAACCTACCTACTTATGGTAACTCCTGTGGATTTGTCTAAAGTTGGATAATCTCTTGAGTCCTTGTCTAGCCGGAAACATGTTGTGTCGTATGCAATCTTTGGGGCCGCAGAGAGTATAAACCTGATGTCCGAGCAAAGTCAGCACCCGCACACCCCATCTTTCAGACATAGAACCTTGCCTGAGTTAGAACCCTGTTTTTAACTTCTTGTTGGGTACATGATGTTTCAAGGGCTGTTTCTTTTGTCCGCAGCTTTCCCCGGACCAGATCGTCTTGCTTTTGGAGTGTCTCTTAGAGCAGAAGGCCCTGAGCCCCCAGACTTTGCAGCGCCTCCAGCAGACGTACCGCCTCCAGGAACAGGATGCCGAGGTAACAATTGAACCGGTGTGCCCCACTGGTGGGAAAAGAGATGAGCTGACTGCTGGCTTTAACATGATGCCCTGTGCCAGTCAAGGACAGGTCTTCCAGAAGCAAGTGCTCGGCTCGTGCCTCCTCCAGTATTCCCTGGTGATCACTTTGTATTTGTAACTGTTGGAGGCCTAGGAGTTCCCTCCTATGAGTAAACCATAAAGATAGTACAAGTTTCTCAAAAGCTTGAGCAACAGGGTGGAGTCATTTGAATTAAGACTTGGGCGGGTCATTTTGTGCTCTGGTGGCACCGCCTTTCCTTTGCCCATTAAGGAAACTCAGCTCAGATGTGTGGGAGCATCCCGGTTGCATTCAGCTAGGGCCAGAAGCCATATGTAAAGGAAATGAAAAACGAATCTAGCAGCCATGGTTTACAAAGTAAAAGTGGATGCTTGTGGTAAAGCAGTGTGATGTGCGCCTCAGTCTCTCTTAGCTTATTCCAGCTTTGAAAAACACAAAATCATAAGTATTTAATGTATTTAATCATCCTAAGGGAAAAAACAAAAGTTCAAAGAGAACTGGTCTTTGACACAGCACTCTAAAATGCAGAGACTATAAGAAAACCAGCTCTGAGCTTTCTGTCCACTTCAGCCACTGGCACTTGAAACTTGGGCCCCTTGCGTGGGATGTACACGGAATGAGATGCACACAGCACAGTGGTGGTTTCAGGCTCTGGCTGTTCAGCACATTATAGTTTTGAGCTTCTGTTTTAGATATGCTGGCTTTTCTAGTGGCTTTCAGAGTTAGTAAAGTGGATTACACTCACTGAGAAGGTGACTTTGTTACATAGTTTCCAAGTCCACAGATTTAGGAGTAATTGAAAGAAGCCCCTGGGGAGACGCTGGCAGTCCTTAATACCTATGTGTAGATCAAATGAGCAACTGTTGTGTTTGTTTCTGCTCTTGGCCCTTTGTTTATCAGAGACTCCAAATGCCCGACTTATTTTTAATTAGCGTCTCAAAGACATTTTTATTTATAGGCAGAGGGTTGTGTTGTGACGGGGTTGAGTTCCCCTGGAGTGGAGACTGGGTGGGAGGGTCCGAGCAGGTGCTAAGCACCTGTCCCTTGGTGCCAGCAGCCTGAAGCTCTCAATCCTGTTTTCCTTCTTCCTGTTGGCATGGGATACATCCTGCCTTACCTTACAGCCTGATAGTTACTGTGTATCATCACTTAAACCTTTGAGAAGGGCGTAGGTTTCTCCCTTTTTTGTAAATATCAAAAGCTGTCTTACTGCCTGAAGACAGGACACTTGGTTCTGCTGTGATACCAGGTGGACTGAATGTTCGCGGCTCCCTTCACACAGATGTGATCTGACTGTACCACGCACACTTCCCATCTACACACCGAGAAGGAAGTGGGGCGCACAGGCCAGCCTCACCCTTAGGAAGCTTAGCTTTCTCACCTCGCTAAGTGAGCCAGGTGGCCTCAGCCAAGAGCTGTAGAGGACTGCACACGGAGCAAAACTGGCTGCCCTCTAAGCCAGGTATTCAAGACCCCTCAGAGGAAGCAACATTGAGCCAAAGGACAAGAACGGATGTGTGGACACAAGACCAGGACGATGTGTGGACTCAGAACCTGTCAGGGTAGTGACCAGCAAATGCTTTCTATGCAGGGACAGAAAATTCACACTTCAGGAGGCCACGTGGTTTCTGCAACATAACATCTCTTTAACTTTGCTGCTGAGGCATAAACAAATAAATAAATAAAATCAAAACCTTAAAGCACACTTGGGCATCCATAGACGAATGCCCCTGCAAGCCATGGAAAGTTGTGATCGACCTAACACCTGGGTCTCAGTCTAACCAGCAGGTCTCGGGGCTGTCGCCATCACTGCCCGGCCTCTTTCTGTGGCAGTTTTCAGCTGCGGCCCTTGCCGGACCTGTGGATGGAAACCTGTGGAGCAGGAGCTACACTTAGTGTGGCTGCAGGTCCCTGTGCTGCTGGCTTCTCTTTACTCGAATTCCGGTGGGGAAAAATCACAGAAGCAACAAGATTTTCAGCCACGGGCTGTGTTCTAGCAGCTCCATTGTTTAAGTGTGACTTCTGGTGACTAAGCAGCAAGAATTAAGTTGAGCCATCACCAACTTTGAGAGACAGACACTCTATAGGAGAAACCACTGTACTTGGTGGAAACAGTCTTGAGTCTTCTGACTTGGTTCTCACTATTGCCCTGTAACTGAGCAGGCAAGGGAGTTTCTTGTAATTGTCAGGGTCCTTAAATGCGGAATAAGTAGCAGTCACTTGAAGGATGGCCAAAGAGATCTCTTTAGCAGGATGTGTGCCGAGCATCCCTGAAGAAGAAAGAGCCAGGTAAACTAGGCTTCTGAGGCTCTGCGCAGGTCTTTGTCCGAGCCCTGAATCTGATGTGGAATGAGGAGTCTGACTGGCCTGCTGAAAGCCCATGCGAATGGGCAAGGTTGAGAAAGGAGCCTGCTGCTGCTGCCTTGTGCTCCCCCTGGCCATGCCCTCACGACAGTGCAGTGTACACCCCTCCTACGGCAGCTGAAAGAGTCTGGACTATAAAAAAAAAATCTTCTACAGCCTTGTGGGGGCGGGGCAGCTCAGCTGAGCTGCTCTTACTGCTTGCCCTTGCTCTGCTGGTGAGAACTCTGTGGTGTGTTATACCTCCAGGCTGCTGGTATTGCTTTGGGAGATTTGTGTGTCAGGGGTTGTCAGGGCCAGCTCTGCGCTCTCTTCCAGATTGTGTGCCCCCTTTCCGCCCTTAAAAATTGCTATGAGGGGAGGGGACACAGCAGACCCAGATCTTAAAGGAAGCACACAGGACCAGTGTGGTGTGAAGTGACACCCTGACTCTCACTGCTCTGGGCCTCCTTGGTGTTTCTTGGCCTAGAAGGTAAGAGAATCCCATGAGTTGGGTGCCTTTTACACACAGAGCCAGAGCTACCAGTCAGCCTCGGGTCAGGGTTCCTTCTCCAGGAATGAAAACAAACTGTCGAGAAATAGAGTCCAGAGAGGCATTTGTCTGCAGTCCTATGTGATGCTCAGATAAAAAGCTATAAAATTTTAAACATGTATTGGACAGCAGATTCTAGGATAAACAGCCTTATGTAAGATCCCTCTTAAGGGCTGATGAGTGGCTCAGCGGAGTCCAGGTGTCTGCCACCACACCAAAAGACTTGAATGCTAGAGAAATGTGGCTCTTAACACGTTGTCCTCTGCCCTCCACATGTGTGCCGTGATACACATGTGCGTATGCACAGATAAATGATACACATGCGCATATGCACAGATAAATGATACACATGCGCATATGCACAGATAAATGATACACATGCGCATATGCACAGATAAATGATACACATGCGCATATGCACAGATAAATGATACACATGCGCATATGCACAGATAAATGATACACATGCGCATATGCACAGATAAATGATACACATGCGCATATGCACAGATAAATGATACACATGCGCATATACACAGATAAATGATACACATGCGCATATACACAGATAAATGATACACATGCGCATATACACAGATAAATGATACACATGCGCATATACACAGATAAATGATACACATGCGCATATACACATAAATGATACACATGCGCATATACACAGATAAATGGTACACATGCGCATATACACAGATAAATGGTACACATGCGCATATGCACACATAAATGATACACATGCGCATATACACATAAATGATACACATGCGCATATACACATAAATGATACACATGCGCATATACACATAAATGATAGACATGCGCATATGCACAGATAAATGATACACATGCACATATACACAGATAAATGATACACATGCGCATATACACAGATAAATGATAATGTAATTTAGGGGCTAGAGAGCTAGATTGTGTTAGAACAGTTGCTGCTCTTGCAGAGGACCTGGGTTCATGTCCCAGCACCACAGCGAAGTCCCCTAAAGACCCCAGTTGGTTTATGTGGTTCACCTATGTCTGTTTTAATCATGAACTTCTAACGTACATACACTCAGGCAAAAACAGACATAAAAAGTGCAACAAATTTTAAAATTGAATTATAAAAATGTTTTTTGATCCCTTTTAAAATAATGAGTTCCCTATATTGCCTTAGCAAGTGTCTTAAGCTGGAAATCTGGTCTATGGAGAGAAGATCCGTGGTCTTCCTGCGTGTCTGCCTGCCCTACCAACCCCATAGCTCACTTCAGGCAACTCTTGTATGGGGCTGCACTGAGTGTTTTAGACAAGGGCAATACCTCGGTTTGCAGCATCTCCAGCACTTTTCTGTTTGTTTGTTTGCTTTATATAATAGAGAGAGGGAGATAAAGATGTAGATATATTTCGGAAAGCAAGGAAGTAGCATCTCACTGCCTTGTGTGGCCAGTGACCAGCGTGGCCCACACTGCAGTGGTCCCGCTCTGTCAACCAGAAAGATGCTGAGAAGGGGCCACTGACCGCACCAGTTCATCTCCTCACAACGTGGGAGGCTCTGTGACACGAGAGGACAAAGTGTGAGCTCTGTCTGGTGACAGGGCTGTCACCATCCCAGAGTGCAGGAGGCGGGAACATCAGGATGAGTTCCCAGCCAGCTTGGGCTATACAATGAGACCCAGTCTCAAACTACCAAAAAAAAAAAAATTAAAAAAAAATAGATGGGGGTGAATGAAACCAGGATGAAATAGGAGTAAGAGCTGGGTACAGTGTTAGCACCTTTTATCCCAGCACTTGGGAAGCAGAGGCAGTGGATGTCAGTGAGTTCCAGGACAGCCTGACCTACACAGTGAGACGCTGTCTTAAATCAAGGAGCAAGGAAGCAGGGTAGCAGTGTGTGCCCATCCCCGTGAGGTACCAGCTTATTCTTGATTGTTAGGCAGGTTGGTCAAGGCGTGGGCTTTGCAGTAAGCTGCATTCAGGCCCCAGAGCTGTAGCTAAACAGAGACACACACCGTTCGTTTACCCCAGCCATCAGTACAGCGTTATTTCAACTGTGCTGCCTGAGCTGAGGGCTGCCTGCGCTGAGGGCTGGGATTTATTTCTGGCCACTGCTAGCCTTGATGAAATGATCTCTACTCTGGGGCTTCATATCTGATTTTGTTTTCCTTGGAAACTGCAATGGTTGAGAGTCAGCATGGACTCGCAGATCAGAGTCCTCAGCTGGAAATCCGCACCCCACAATGGCTAGGGTTGGCCAGCACTCCAGACCCTTGGGGACAAGGGTGAAGGTCACAGAGCCTTAATTTCCTGGGAATTAAAATGAAGCTATAAATACTTTCTTCATGGAACTGTCAACAAGGTAAGATGAGGAAACATGGGACTGTGTTGCTTTCTGGGCTGTCTTGCCAGTGGTGGAATCCAGGACTTTGTGCCTGCATGCCTGCCTGGTTCCTGAGCCATAACCCAGCTGAGCGTGCCTGTTGGTTATTGTGGTTTCTGTTCATTGGAAGGCTCTTTCTTAGCTGACAGTTTATGTTGTCTCTTTAGCTCTGTATTCTTTGTTTTCATAAACTGAGGGAGAAAAAGGGGGGAAGCTCAGCCACTGGGTGGGTGGGTATTGTCTTCCTGCGTGTGACAACCCTTTTACTTGTGGTCTCAGAATTCCTGGTCTTTGGGTCAATGATTAGTTGGCATGTGTTTTGCCCCCAGGGTGTGGGATGAGGTAGGGATGGAGATGGAGTGGGGATGGGGTGAGACTAGAGATGGGGTGGCGATGGGGTGGAGGTGGAAATACTTGAAATTAAGGTTTTATTCCCGCCTCCCCACTTTCTGATACTTAGCATCTCAGGCTTTTCTGTATATGAGGTTCCCTCTCTCCCATTGTAGGACTCCAAATGTCTCTAGGTCTTTGCCAGCTGTCTCCTAAGGGGCAAAGTCCCTGTTAAGAAGCCCTGCTCTAAGACAGCAGTGGGTTCAGGAAAAGGCAGTTTTTAAAATCTCATGATGAATTGTCTAGCCTTTGATGACTAACAACCTAGAGTATGTGAACCGCAAAGATGGCTGTCGGTATTTAGGGGCCACCTGGAGCCCGGTCTGCCCACCCAAAGCTTCCAAGAATGAAGAGGTGGATTCCTGTGATAGAAGAGAAGACGACCTGCAGATGAAGGGGGCAGCACACTGGTACAGGATGAACCCGTGCTGTGGACACCGGGAAAATCGCTCTAAGCATCTGTTGGGCTTCCATGTGCAGCCTGTGGAGAAGGCTGCAGCTGCTCACAGCCCCTTCTCTGCATTGCTGGCTGTGTCAGAGAGCCTGGCTAGCCTCATCGGGGGCTCTGGGTCTCCCTGCCCCCAGCAGAGTTTAAATAGCGTGGTGAGGCAGAGACTGATCCTGCTAAACCCATGTGTGCCTCCTCAGTGCAGCCCTGGGCTTGAGACAATCCTCTGCACCAAGACCTTGGCACCCATGGCCTGCCCTGTCAGCTACCTCTGCAGAGTTAGTTGCTGGTGACCTAAACTGGGTACCAGGTGACGTGAGGCCTCATTGCCAAGACAACTACGGCACCATCCAGCACTGTCAGATGCATCATTGTGCCAGGAAACTCTTGAGACAGGTTTTCAGACTGAACATAAAACAGGAGAGTGATGGAGAATACTGAAGGACAGTAAGGGAGCTGGTATCCAGGGCAGTAATCAAGGTTGGGTGTGGTCTTTAATCAATAACCTGGGAGGCAGAAGCAGGCAGATTTGGAGTTCAGGGTCAGCCTGGTCTACACAGTGAGTTCAAAGCCAGCCTTCTGTACACCTCACAGAAAAGCTCTCTGAGGACAAGTTCACCATTGTCTTCCACCTGGCAACTCACAAGTACACAGTGTTCAGAGCAGGTGACGGATGAGAGACACACACTCCAGAATCTGAGCTCGGGATGGAGCCCATGGGCCACTCAGGTGGCTCCGATTGAGTGTCATCTGTCACAAGACCCAGGATGGTGCTTGTGAGCTGAAGCAGTTGACAGGCCACCCCCGCTCTGCATCTGCCTTAGAAAGGAACAGCGGTCACGTCATTCTTGAGCTGTGTCCTGTGCTCTCCCTCCTTGTGCTTGGTTTGTAACAGTGCCTTTGCACACACAGTCAGGGGAGTGTTGCTCAGTGTTCCTTTCGTAGTTTTCTTTCTTGTTTCGGTGTTAACAGAAGTTGTCCATGAAAACCCAGCAACACTGTTTGTCTCCTGTTTTTCTGTTGTTTTAAGCTGATGTAGAATAACAAAAGTAGAGATTTACTTTTCTCCCATGTAATGTGCGCGCATACACATTACAGTTTACATATTTAAAGTGTATAAGCCTGTGGTTTTCTAGCCCCAGAAGGACCCTGGTTCCCAATAGCTCCTCAGCCAGCATTGCTCGGACGTCTGTCCCGTCTGTCCCTTTAGGTTTGCTTAGCCTGGACGCTTGCATGTGTAGACTCTGATCTGTGTCATGTGATACCTTGTGACTGACTTTCTTCACGTGGCAGAGGCTTCCAGGCTCTTTGTTGCTTGCAGTTCATATCAGTACTTTCCCCGTGCTATGGATTAAATCCTGCCACTGAGCTACCCTCAGCTCTTTGTCCTTGTCTTTTCCTACTAAGATGCTAGAGATTAAACCCAGGGCTACCTGCATGTAGGCCAGTACTCTGCCACCAAGTTTTGGCTCCAGCTCTTCTTCATTCTTTTTATTGCCGAATATTTTTGATGTTATGAATAATGCCCCATTTGGTCAGCCCCCAGCAGCTGTCATGGACAATGAGTGTTTGTGTAAAGGTTCCTTGGGTCGCTCGGATGGCCGCCCAGAAGCGCTAACTCTGATGGACTATTATGAGGACCTGCCTGACTTTCTCAGAGTGGGAGAACAGTTTTATGTCCTACCAGCAACGTTTGAAGGCTGTAGTTTTTCTGTGTCTTTGTCAACACGCATTACTGTCTCTTTTTCATCTTAGCTATCTGGGTCTACATGCATGGTTGTGGTTTTTACTTGCCTTTCCCTATTTGCTGATGGTTGGGTTTGTCTTTGTCTATTTACAGGACATTGGTGTAGTACTTTGGCTTGGAGCAATTCTCTATACTCCCAAAGTCCCTTATCAGATGGAATCTGCATAAGTGTCTCTCATTCAGGCCTCTGGTCCCCACCTCACACCTGCAGTGTTTGTTAGTTAGGAACAAGGCAAGTTCTCCTCAGTTCACTTACTCAAGGGCACAGACCTGTGATAGACTTTTTTGGGACTCAGTCCAATCCAAAGAAATTTCCACTGTGAAAGACACTCAGCTCCTGTAATTTCTGTGGCCCATGCCTCCTTCCTGTTTCAGCCACAGCAAAATCCAAAGAGAACTGAAGCCCGAGAGAGAGAGACTGAGCTACTTGGCAAGATGACCAGTGTAGGCATTCCCCCGAGTCTTTAACATGGAGTCTTTTCTTTTAGAAGTCTTTCTAGTTCCTTCGGAGAATATTGGAAGTAATGACCATTAAGAAGGGAGGGCACAGATGTGGCTGTTAAGTGGGGTCGGGACACCCCCTTTTCTAGCTGGTTCTCCTCCATATCTCAGGTATCTGCTGTGCTCATGTCTCTGCCCCTTCCATACCTCTCAGTCTTCCACGAATTCCCTTTAGGCCACAGTGTCCTGGCTTTCCCGGTCTTTGCCATGGCTGGAGGGTGCAGGAGTCAGACTCATTCTGTGTGCTGCTCCACTCTTTCCTGGATCTCCTGTCCGGACTAATTCCAGAAGCTTGTGTGCTCGGGGTAAGAGTGGAAACTCCTTCAAGAATGCCTCTGGGGACTTAGCGAGACCTCGGGTCATTGCTGCGCCTACTTGGTCACTGTTCCTACCAGCAGCAAAAGCCCTCTTTTCAGCTGAGACCAGGCACTGTGTGTTGAAGAGAAAGGACTGGTGCTCTTACTTCTGACCTCAGAACAAAGGAGTCACTGCTCAGCGGGAATCTAGGAAGAGAAGGTGATGACTGTCTGAATCCAGTGCAAGCCCCACACAGCGCCTACGTTCTCCTGACCGGCACCAAACCCATAATGGCATTAAAGTCACGTAAATGAAATCCCCTGCTTATGGGGGAGCAGGAAAGAGGGGGTTCTGCCTCGATCACAGGAGTTGGCTCACACACGAGGCTGCTGCGTTCTGTTGTACTAATGTTAGTCCTCTCTGTCCATGCTAGTGTGGTTGCTGCAGCAACTGAGTTACCGCTCAGTGTGCTACCCCAGACATCTGCCAGTGTATGTGTTCTTGTGCATGGATATGGGTCAGCTTCAGGTGTGGTTCCTCGGGAGTCGTCTGTTGTCTCTCGCCAGCCAGCGAGTCCCTGTCTCTGTCTTCTTGGTTGCTGGAATGACAGGCTCACCATTCCTTCCTTGTATTTGCAAAGCAAGAACTTTACAGAGCCATCTTCCTAGCCTCTGTGTCTTTCTTCATACCAGGTCTAGTGTTTACTATCCTTTCTGTACAGCAGCAGCTGAAGTAAGGTCTTTTATTAGACGAATAATGTTCATTTTATAGTCCTTTGGGAGCGGGGATCAGTGAGAGGAAAGAAGAGCAACAGAATAAAAGGTGCTGATAGTTTGGTGCACACCACAGCCTACAGGTCTCTGGTCTCAGAAGAGAGAGGAGGTCAGTGTGCACCATTGCACGGGAAACAGTTCTTAGCTGGCAGTGCCATCAGCCCGTAGCTGCCCTGCAAAGGCTGCCCCTCTCACCAGCAGCGAACCTTCTTTAAAGCCAAGTAAATCTAATTTAAGGACACAAATTGAAAAAGCAGGATTGTTTATTACAGTGTAGACTTATTAACTTAAAAAAGCCCCAAGCCTTCGTCTCTCTGTTTACAGATATAAAATGAAACTCCAGATGAGGTTTAATGGGCTTCCCAGATCATGTTCCATGGACAGATTTTTTTCCCTTTAAGCAGTAAATTTCAAAATCAAAAGGACTGAGAAAAAAAGGGGCTTCCTGTCATAAATAGGATGGGTGGTATTCTTCAAAGCATTTTATAGCTTCCAACTGTGCATTATAATTTCAAAGTCAATGAAAGCATTCTCTGCTTGCCGAAGTACTGTCCATTCAGAAGCACGCCTCAAGCAGGCACTGCGTGGAGGCCAGTGGGGTGGGGGTGGCCGTATGGCTCCAGGCTCCTGACTTTCTAAGCGTCGTACAAAGGTGATGTAAGGATTTAAATTGCTGTAACTGTCAGTAAACATAGCAGGAGGGATGCCGGCGGCGTTGCCATTGGTTGCTTCCAGGAGAGATCACTGGATTTGGGGCTCCCTGGGGGGGGGGCAGGGCAGGGTCCACGTGCTGGACCTGAAACATACTTCAAGAATAGAAGCAATCTTCTAGGGGGCGCTGCTTTAAGACTGCAGATGTCTGAAGAGCAGGTTTTCTCTGTGTTATTTCCAAATGAAGAGACTTTCCGCCCAGAGGGACCATTTGGTTCACAGGAACCTTGTTCATAGGACAGAATTGCCACACAGCTAGGGCTGATGTGAGACCAGGTGAGTGTAAAACTGCTTTGAAAAGGTCCTGGTAATTCAGAGCCAGAGGGTGCTGTGAGCATCATCTCCCAGGGCTGCTTCTCTTCCATCCAGTGGTCACTCACAGCCAGAGCTGGTTGGTCTGGAGCTGTGTGGTCTCACCTCTCTTTTCTGCCCTGGAGCCCACCCTGTTCATAATAGCCATCACTGTCACTATATGCTGGGATGAGGACAGCCCCCCCACCTCCACCCCTGTAGATCGTACCCTGTCACTCGGGCACCCGTTCCCCTTTGCTACCTTCTCCCAAAGTCTCACGGATTCAAGAATCAACTTTTGTAGTGGAGAGAAGGCCGTAGTACTGAGCTGACACATTTGCTAGATAGGGGTCACCTGCAGTGTCTAGAGTCTCCTAGGCGTGGTCCCCACCTCCCTGAAGTCCGACTCTTTTCTGATCTTCACTTTAGGGAGGTAGATTTGCCCAATTCCCCACAAAACAGCAGGCCACAAATTTATTTAGTATGTTATCAGCTAGCTTTAAAACTATAATAAGAAACTCAGTGTGTTGCATGTAATGAGGGAACTGTTGAAAAGTAACGCTTGTCTGTGTGTGCACACGTTTGCACATGCATAAGTGTGCCTGCTGGAACCCTTCTGTACTGCCCCTCTCCCATACCTACATAGTTAGCTGCCTCTACTGTGTTTGGACTAGATGAACCATGGACCCGAACTAAGGCCTATAGATGCCTTTTAGTGGGTCCCAGTCTCTCAGACTTGTTGCCACAGTCCACCCTGGCTGCCCACTATAAGACGTTATCCGACAGGTTTAGTTGTCTGGCCTCAGATGCAGTTCTGATAGGAAGGCTATTTGAGACCTATCCTCCATGTACCCATCCTCCTTCTGCACCCAACCCAAAAGAGCGTATGAAGTATTGTGTACCCCAGGACCCTGTGTTGGTGCAGAGTTTTGGAGTCTGTTCCAGTGGCGTGGGTCTCACCTCTTGCGTTCTGAGCAGTACATCCTGGAAATAACTTTTTTGGAGGGTGGCATTTATTTGTTTGGTTTTGAGATGAAGTCCTGCTGTGTAGCCCTGGCTGGCCTGGAACACTGTGTAGTGGCCCTGGCTGGCCTCAAACTTGCAGAGATGTGCCTGCCTCTTCCTTGTGAGTACAGGAACTAAAGGCGTGCACCACACCCCACGAAAGTTATTTGTTGTCCTGAAGTGTGCACACCGATGTGTCGCACAAGAATCAACCTGATAACAGCTGGGAAGACTCCAGTGACCCAGCCTTTCTGTCCTGTCATTTGTGTGCTAGGCCTTGTGCTTCACCGCCTGTCCGGTGGGGCAGTGAAGGGCCGGCCAGGCTATAGCTATGCCCCCGTCTCTACACCCCACTCGGGATTGCCTGCTGCCTGTATTTTCAGCTCAGAAGGGGAGAGAGAACATGTTCTTGGTAGTCGTGTATTATCCAGCCAGACGCAGGAGCCACTCAACTGCACTCCCAGGAACAACTCCGAATCGGCCCGCCCACCTCACAGGCTGCCACCTCTCCTATAGCCTCTTCCATCTAGGTCTGGCCCGACCGTGTGGATGCTGTTTCAGACTTAGGTGTTTGCTAACTCCATACTTGCCAGGGGTTCCTAGCAAAACCTTAGGAGCGCCCTGAATTTTAGTCACCAACGTTAGGTATTTCATTTTAGACAAGCCTCTCTGCCAACACAAATAATTCCAGACCGAACCAGACCAAATAAAAGATGCCCCGGGAAGGCATGGGGAGGGGAAGAGAGCAAGGGAGACCATGTGTTCTTCTCTGGGGGCAGTTTAAGTAGCCTGTGGGAGGGGTCTCAACCCTCCCTGGGGAGAAGGGTCACCATTTGGTGGGCTTTCTTGAAGGTGGAGTTTGGACTAAGGTAACTCCCAGGGGAGGGGGCGTATGCCAAGACTGGGGTGAAGCCCCCAGCCAAACAATCCAGACTTTTTGTATAAAGGGGTGTTAGGGAGCTGAGGTGATGCATTCAACCAAACAACTATTTAAATCATTAAATTTTTAACTCCACCAACAGTTGAAGTATAGTAAAGCATAACTGGTTAAAGTGTAGTTTCCCAAGCGTGGTGGCTCACACCTGTAACCCCAGAACTTGGGAGGCAACTTTGAGCTACATTGGAAATTCTAGATCAACCTGGGCTACAGATCAAACAAATGTCTCAGAAAACCAAAGGAAAGTCAAGGGTGCAGTTAGATCATTTGAATACACATAAACACAAGAAATGCTAAGACAAAAAGAACAGAATCGAAAAACCATAGAAGGGGAAAAAATCAATAAAATCAACTATAACCATTCAAAACTGCAAGCAGACTACCATGCAAGAGTCAGAATGACTCTGACTGGAAGACTTTGTTTAGTCGGAGCTGCCTCCCCGACACTGAAAACAGAGACGGACTAGGTGGGGACAGCCAGTGACAGGAAAAGATAAAGGTTTGCTACACAGACTGGGAAAGATGGAGGCCACCTTCACAAGGTTCCTCCCTGGGGCCCTTGTCCTCTGGCACTGATGCTCAGCACACACCTTGTGAGCCCAGCAGTGACTGTTGGCGGGAGTGAACAGTGGAGGCCTCTTTAACGGTGTCTTTGAGAGCACAGACGTGCCTGTTGTTGAGCAGAGCAGTGCCCACACACACCTGGGTTTCCATGGCTCCGTGGGCTGTCTTCTGTCTCCGCTATTGCAGGCACCATCCCTCTGGGGGCATTCAGTTCAGTTCTGGTCTGGCGGGACACTCAGTAGCTGTTGCTCAGGACCGGGAAGTCTTTCTTGACTCATGAAAACAAGTCCAGACAGTCTAGTGCTCTGATTTTGTTGTTATTGTTGTTGTTAAGTTAGGGCACGCTCTGCTGCTGTTAGGTTGGGTAAGAAAACCCAGAACAGAGGCAGCACCTGCACAGAAATTTTAGGAAGAGTCCTAGCATGGAGGGGCAACTTCTGGGTTCTGGTAATGGCCTTAGTTTTTCCTCCCGTCCCCCACACCCACCCACACGCTGGACTTTACCTAGTGCCTCCTGGAGTCTGGGTGCCAGTCATTGTCATGGATGTATGCAGTGTGCCCCCGAAGGTTGGCCATCCCACAGCAACCCACCAGTTAGTTACTTAACAGTGAGGAATGTGCAGATGAACCAAGCTGCTCCTGAGAGCTGTGGCTGACTGCTGGAGCCTTGTCTCCCTGCTGGCCTCCGCCTCTGACAGGCACTGAGGTCTGTGATCTGGAAGACACAGGTGTGCACAGGCGTCATCTTGTCCTGGGAGGGGACTCATTGTGATGTGGGTGCTCGCAAGTTTGGAGGAGAAAACTAAGATGTTCTTTGTTGCCCAAAGAACTGGATAGAAAGAAAACTGAAAGCCCTTGCGTGAGTGGAGACTGGGGTGGGCGGGGTGGGGCGGTTCTCAGCCATGCAGCATCTCTCTGGTGTCTTTTAAACATCCTGTCTTTGAAATACTGAAGTTCATGTAGCCCTTACTGATGAAAAGACTGTTTTGTCCTGCTCTGTGCGGGGTGGGGGAGACGGTCTGTCCTTCCTGGATGCCGTGTGAGCCTTCAGGGTTCAGAAGCTTGGCTCTCTTATTCGTCACGACAATAAACCATTTCTGACTGTAAGCGGAGTGGAAACGCTGACTTCATGCTGTGAAAGAACCTCTGTGGCGTGGCCTTCTGAACCGTCACATATCCAGCCAGGCTGCAGCCTCCTGCCCCCACCCATGGGGCCTCGTTCTAATAGGAAATGGGCCCTGCTGTATGTTGTTACTTCTCTGTGTGTAACTAAGATGTGTCTCAGTGGGTAGGGAGTACTCGCCGCTGAGCCCTGGGTTTTATCCCCAGCGCTGCATAAATTAGAATGGTTGCTTACACTTGTAATCCTGTCACCTGGAAAGTGGAGGCAGGAAGTGAAGTTCAAGGTCATAGATCATCCCCCCCCCCCCCCCCCCCCCCCCCCCCCCCCCCCCCCCCCCCCCCCCCCCCCCCCCCCCCCCCCCGTGCATCAAAGTTGAGGTCAGCTTGGGCTACTTGAGATCCTGTCTCAAAGCGGTGGGGATGAGCTACTTGGTGGGTCCTTTTTTGTCTGTGTTCTTGTTTCCCCTACCCTCACAACTGATCCTGTACACAGACCCCAGCTAATAGACTCCCCACCCCCATCTGCCAACCATGACCAGAGACACCCTCACTACATACATGCACTGTAGCCTGCCCATCTGTCTGTCAGCGGTATAGAACCTCCCCTTCCTCTGAGGAACCCCTCTCTACTCATCTTTCTTCAGGGCTCCCACCATGCTGCTGCCATTAGTAACACTTAATCCCTTACCCAAATAGTAGTGAGCCTCAGTCCTGACCCTGTCCAAAGCCTCCTTTCACACTGTACAGTTTCAGACTGACGGAAGCCACAGTGGCAGGCCTGTAAGTCAGCCAGGTTCCCACAGGATACATCGGACCTGAGAGACCAGAGTGTCCACTGTTCCGAGTTGGTACAGGTCTCTTGCTGCCCTGCAGTTGAGAAGTGATTCTTTCCCTGGCCTGAGCGACTGGCAGAGCGGTAGGTCCCTAAGCCAGTGACTGTCATACCAGGTCTCCTGGCTTTTGCTCAGTTTCAAAACTCACCAACAAAGGCTTTCTACTGCTGGGGTGGATGTGGTTAGATCACTGGAAATGACCTTAAGTTGAGAGGAAAAGCAGAGGTTCAGACAGCCCCAGGGTCTTGCCAACCCCAAGGCTCTGCACATTTGCTTCTAGGGTCAGCTCTGGACCAGATGTCCATGTCCTGGTGGTGCCCCTGGCGGGATTGTGGGAGAGCTAATTCTTCATGGCTTCCTAGCAGCTCCCCAACACTCCCACCCCCATGCGTTGTTAATTTCTGGAAATCTATTTATACGGGTTAGGGGAAGACTCTAGACTGGAATTCACAGAGTGATGTGATTTACAGAGGCCGAGCCAAAATGCTGGCGTTGCGTCCATTTATTGCTGCTGCTAAGGGATCACTGCAGAGCGGTTCCCGACAAGGGCGACTGGAGGCCGATACTGACGTAGTGATGTAGCATACCCTGATTGGCTGACTGCTCACTTGGGTGTAGCTCAGGCAGCTTGCAAATAACAGTTGTCGCTTTGGAGTCTGAGAGCCAAACATGCAGAAGCTCCTGGTTTAAAGTGGTGGTGGGGGTGGTGATGGTGGTGATAACGTGGCAAGATGCCACATGGCAAGATGGCAAGATGGCCCTGCATGGCCCTCGTCCCTGGCGGTTTTACTGCTGTCTCACAGGCAGTGGGTGCCTATTGAATTTGTAAGAGGTAGGGCAGAGGGTCCTGGCAAGTTCCTACTGGCAACCCTCATGACAGTCTTTGAAAAGAGCATGCATTTCTACTAGGTGTGCACGGTGCGTATGGGAGCCGCCAGCTTGAGCGTCTCTAAACCTCAGCAGAGGTACCCTGATGCTGTATGCATTTGGAGTTGGCATCTTCCTACATACTGTGTTTTCATTGTTAAAGCTGGCAGCACCGTGAGTGTAGACCTGGTACGTGACTCCTGTTTGCACTTGCCCATTAACTTCGCACAGTTGTGTGCGCTGCCATGAAGCTGTTGTCTGAACTCGTGCACTTTCCACTCATGGGGACTGGCGGTCCTTGTGCTTAGGAGTGCCAGCCCTCTCCTTTAGGAAGACATGAAGTGCAGATGTCCAGGCAGCCACACTGTAGAAGTCCTCGGGCATCAGTGAAATTGCAGTTCAGAGACCATTTATCCCGAGGCCCTCTTAGGCAAGGAACATTGCTCACCTGATTTCCTATCTTCCTTCCTAAGGTTCGCCATCGGTGGTGTGAACTGGTCATCAAGCACAAGTACACAAGAGCGTACGAGCAGGTGACAAGGTTCCTGCAGGAGGATCAGGTGAGTGTGGCTTCCAGGAGCTGGAAATCGGCTGCCTTCACTAGTCCTGGGTTCTCACATCGCTGAGAGAATACCTGATGTTAGCGTGGGATGGCTCACTGGCAGTCATGAGTGATCTCCCCTCTGTCCTTTGGTAGATAGTGTTGTGCCACAGCCGCTCCCGCCCTCTGTCCCTGCTCTGGATGGAGTGCGGTGTTAGGTTAGACTTGCTCTCAAACTTCAGTCCAAGGCCACGGGTCCATCCAGTTTATAGAGTCCGATTACAGTAATAGCATGTGTGCAAGTCATCTGTGGGAAGCCAAGCCAGGCCCAGCCTCCCCAGGAAACAATCTCCTGCCTTGAATGCCAGGGGTGTGTGTGTGTGTGTGTGTGTGTGTGTGTGTGTGTGTGTGTACTGTCCATAACCTCATCTGCCACCTCTTTGATCTGTAGCACATTTTGGGGTCACCACTCAGGGCACCTCCTCTGACATTTTGTACCTCATGACGTGTCCCCACATGGCGTCCCCCATGTACCACATATTCTCTGCCAACCCCAGCCTGCACCTCTGGCCAGCCTACTGCAAACTGTGGGCTGGTGGGTTGGACAGTAGGTGTGGGGTGGACAAAAGGACTTTTGACAGGGTCTGAGGATGGGGCAGTCAGCAAAGTTGTTCTATAAAGAAAGGGATGTGATTTTCTTACAATGGAAATGTCTCATTTTCACAGTGATTGAGGTGTTTGGGGGGGTGGGGTGGGCTGGAGGATGGCCCAGCAGTGAAGAGCACTGGCTGCTCTTCCAAAGGACCCAGGTTCAATTCCCTGCACCCACATGGCAGTTCACAGCTCTCTGTAACTCCGGTTCCAGGGGATCTGGCATCCCCACACAATCACACCCACACACGATCCTGGAGCGGCTCAGCGGATGAGAGCCATGCTGTCCACCACACAGGGACTGCCATGCCTCAGTCTAGCAGGAAGCACTCTGGAAGCCACTCCTGTCTTTATCTTACGCCGCCTTTGAAGTCCTTTGAATGTGGAGCAGAATGTAGCCCCTGGGAAGCTCCCCAGAAGAAGAAAGCAGGCAGAACTCTGGGCCTTGTAGAACATAATTGACTGTTTTTAATGTTGGCAAAGCGCAAATCCAAGCCTTTGTAGCATGGCTTTCAAAGCAGAAGAGCGAGTGTCTGATGTTTGGGGACCTGGTAGTGAGAAGTGGCCTGGCTGGGCCAAACTGGCAACATCTGCCCTTGCGCTGCTCAGGGCCCTGTGGTCCCTGTGGCCTGGGAGGTGATGAGCTTGGTGAGCAAGTTCATGCCGGCTGTCCTTCCGGATGCATTGCCCTCACAGATACAGGGTTTTCCATAGTGACCATTTGTGGAGCTCTGTCTCTGCCCAGAGTGTTCCTGAACTCAGTATCAGAGTGACAGAGTCAATAAAATTTCATGTTTTTATTTTTGTTTTTTTGGTGGTGGTGTGTGTGTTTTGGGGGGTGTTAAGATAGGGTGTCATCATGTTACACTGACTGACTTAGAACTCCTTCATAGACTAGGCTGGCCTTGAACTCACAGAGCTCTGCCTACTCTGCTTCCCAGTACTGGGTTAAAGACCTGTGCTACCGTAGAGTTTTGAGGAGGACAAAGGGGGGAGAGAGAGTAGAAACTGCAGACTGCGGTTGATCAGCTGATGCAGTTTCTCTGTCTCTCATTTGTGTTTTTAGACCAGCTTGTACAGAGCGAGTACAAACGTGCTCAGCCTCCTTACCCTTTTCCGTTCTTTTCTGTGTCCATGCCCTGCAGGCCATGGGCGTATACCTCTATGGGGAGCTGATGGTGGGCGAGGACGCCAGGCAGCAGCAGCTTGCCCACAGGTGCTTTGAGCTGGTGAAGGAACACATGGACAGAGCCTCAGCCCAGGTGGTGTCTGAAATGCTGTTTTAAAGAGGTAATTCTCTCTTTCCTTTCCTCTCCCAACCATCCTAGTCAGTTTGTAAGCACGTGATGAGCCAAGACCACCACAGCACCAGAAATCCTAGTAAGGGCTGCCAGTGGGTCTTGGGACAGGAAGGCTCAGGATCCCTGGAGCCACCTCATTTACCTCCTGGAATTATGTATGCACCGGTGTGAAACAGAGCGCCCTCCTGAAAGCGTAAGGGCCCCTCCGGTACTACTTTCTCCACCTTGGGTCTTGCACGGATCTGTAGACATTCAGGGTCAAGGCCAGCACAGGGTTCTATACCACACTACTCTGCTCCAAGCTTCTGCTTGCAGGCATCTCCTAGGCTTAGTAAACCTGAGACTCCTTTGCCTCTGTCCTCCTGTGAAGTAGGAAGCAAGAGTATTCCTGCCCGCCCCCCAGCTCAGTGACATTTGTGTGAGGTGGGCAGCAGGTGTCCCCCCACCCCATGACTTGTGTTTCCATCTCCTGCTGGCGCAGGCTTTGCTCCAGCTCCTGAGGTCTTGGCTGTGTGACATACCTCCTCCGTAGCCACAAAGCACGGTGTTCTGTGGGCAGAAGTGTGGGTCTGTATGTGTCTCTCACAGCCATGCTACCATCTTCTCCAAGTTTCCTCATGGCGGTACATGATGTAATGTCTACTTTGGTGTGTTTTTTAAATTTTGCATCAGATCTCAATCATTGTTTGTGTTACTTGTTCTCTGTGATTTCTAAGTAATGAATATTTAGAATTGTGGTGCTAGTCTTAACCCATTGTTGGATATTTCATTTACATTCTCCCATTTTGCTTTTACAAAGTCCACTTCTGTGTAGTATGTTTGAGTATTCTGCTTGTCTGAATGGACTATAAGTATGAAGGGGAAACAGTTTCCTGAAGCACGACCATGTTCTTGCAGAAGTGGGGGGGCATCATAGTCAGGCTTGGAGATAGTGGGGTGCAGTGAGTAACTGTGCAGCCCCCTGAGCCAGCGCACCAATGATGGATTGAGCTGTTTCCCTGGAAACCTTTACCCACAGGAAGAGTTGTGCATATGGTGGTGTGAAAATCACTGTGAGGCCCCTGTCCTGCTCCACATTCTCTTGGCCTCAGTCACACAGTGGTTCTCGTGTCTCTTCCTTGTGATTTTTTTCTGGGCCCCCAAGCAGGCAAAGGAGTTATCACCAATCGTCAGCTCCCCTGTGAACTCTCTGCTGTCCCCCAGTCCCTCCAGTTGAATGCTTGGTCATAGCGCTGGAGACTGAGGATGGGCAAGAGCTGTCCCTGCAAACCACACCTGTCAGAGCAACGCTTGCTCACCTGGAAGCCGTTCAGAGTCTGCAGCCTGGGAGCAGGCTGTGTCCCCAGAGTTTAAGGCTCCTTGCTCAGAGTGAGGGTGGTCACACAGCTGATAAGATGCGTCCTTTGTTGCCTGTTCCCCTAGCAGGCTGAACAGCGGCAGCTGCGCTAGCGCATGGGGCTCCGAGGCAGTGAGGAGGACGTCCGCCCAGTGTCGTGGATGGGAGTGGTAGGGCACGGCGCTGCCCTCAGCTGCTCTGGCTGCTTGGGTTCCTGGCATGCTGATTTGTGACTTGAGATTAAAATCACATTGCCAGGGATTACCACGCAACCATGACCTTGGCTGCTTCTGCAGAACCGTGGCTACTTTCTCTCTGCAGTTCGGAGACCAGAGGCCCCTTGTGGCTCTTTGGAAACAAAAGAAGCCAACAACCTCGAAGACCTCGGCAGCCCTTTAATTGTGGCCGGCGATGACCTCTCTAACAAGGTGCAGAGCTTAGCTGATTGGTGAACAGTGATTGGTTTCCGCTTTGTTCACAGTGGCTAAGTTCTGCACCTGAAGAGAAGGTGAGATGGGGACACTTAAGGTGCAGCCGAGAGAGGCCACACTGGTGGTCAGCTTGTGTGGACCCAGATTCCAGAGGAGAGACCAGCCTGACCCAAGGGTGCTGTCAAGAGCAAAAGCAGTGTGTTGACCGCCCTTAAGTGTGTCTACAGAAAACAGATCCACTGAGTAGCTCACTGTAATGTCACATACCTTAGCAGTCATGGAAAACTAAACCCGGGTGCATCACAAAGTTGAATCAAACGTGTCTCAGCCAGTGCCACGCGTGAGGGAGGGCTCTGTTGTTCTGCTGGACATGGTGAACTCTGTCTTGTATTTGCAGTCCAGGTCTCCATGTGTCCACAGCCGCTGGCAGGAAGATGCTGAGGCCCAGCAGGAGGCACTGCCCCGCCGTCATTGGACCCGCCCTCCGGTGCCTACTGAGCTGATATCAGTTCATTTCACACACTGGCTCAGTTCAGCAGGAACAGGAGTCGAGCCCTTGAGCAGGTGCCTGAGGCAGGCCTCCCTCAGAGAAGAAGAAGAAGGGCCTGAGTCCCAGACCCGGAGAGCAGTGGTATCCCTCTGTATGTGCTCCTGGGGTGGGGATCCAAGGAGCGCAGAACTGGTTCTGGGAAGCCAAGCGTTTGTCCTGTGGTTGAGGCTCCCTGCCACCGACTGAGTTGAGCCCTCTGAAGCAGTGAGAATACATCATGGTCGGAGGGGCTCTTTCTGTAGCCACCTTGTCACGTTGCTCCCTGGGCTCCACAGCCCTGTGTGGCCCATGGTGTGGCTGTGCACCCTAGGTCTAGGATTGTGAAGTGTGGCTCCACTCATGTCCCGGTCCTCCCACGAAAGCTCCCTCTCAAGTGGAGGGCATAGGTGGGGGGAACTCCTGTCAGGAATGACCGAGGTGACTGGATAATAAAGTTTATTGCTGTTTTCTTCGCAGGACAGATCACAGTGAGACTCTCTTTCCTATGCCTCCTCCTAGCCCCCGTGGGGCCAGGACTGCACTGACCCTGGACATCAAAGGGAGGATCATGTGGCTGCTAAAGCCATCAGCCGACAGCAGCGGTCACTCACTTGCATCTTGGGCTCCCGTGGCATGTATAAAAGGCACATATAAAGCCTCATAAACTGTTGCACCTGGCTGCTGCCTTTGTTCCCGGGCCTGGAAAGACTGAGCTGTGACTTGAAGTTGTTCAGAGAGTGAAGATCCTTCCCTAGGCAGATGGAGAACCCCGGCTGCTTGCTGCCATGGTCTGAGATGACAGCTTCACGTGACACCTTCTGTGGCTAGTCCCCAGGGATTCCACAGAGTCCTTTTGATGTGTTCACTCAATAGAACCTTTCTGTTTTTGGAGAATACAGGAAAGCCTAAGATGTCTTAATAAAGTATCGGATTTGCTGGTATTCCTGTTTGCTTCTGAATTTGATGCAACTTAAAACCAGGAGCGAGCATGTGTCAGGATAGGCACTTCCCACATATTCTAACCCTTTCCTGCCTCCAGAGCTTTGGGGAGGCCTCCAGGTGCTGTTAATTCTGAGAAAGCTGAAAGTAAAAGGAATTAATGTGGTATGGGACTCAACTCTTCCAAAATGTGCGTCTCGGGCAGTCTGGCACTATGGGAGTCGCCGGTGAGACCATATTTTCTTTCCTTTGAATATTAACATATCGAACAAGCTCTTAGAAGTTTCCAGTTCCTGTCCAAAGGAAGATGCTTGAGACTGCCGTGGGTGCAGTCACATGTGCCCGGACCAGGCTGAGCCATGTGAGAAAGAACCGGAAGGAGAGTTTCTGCTGCCTGTCTGGGTTCTGCATTCAGGCCTGCTGGGGCAGGAGGCCCCAGGACACACTGAGAGAAGTGTTGGTTGGCAAAGAACTCTTGGTCTTGAGAGCCTGGGTCATACCAGTGGCTGCACTGTGTATTGTGATAGCAGAAGAATCAAAATGTGTCCAATCCAACGTGATAGTGCACTGCTTTCTGTGAGGACCTGAAATAAGAGGCCGAGTCTGTGGCTGCCTGGCTAGAGGTGGAGTGGGGACCACACACCCACAGGGCCCTTCTGTAAGAACCTCAACATGAAACATTCTCTATGTCCAGTGAACTAGGGGTGACCAGCCAAGTACTGGTTTGGTCTGCTTTTGTTCTTTGAGTTCCTTAGCAACCACTAAAGCAAAGCAGAGGTGGAATTTTGTCGGGGGGCAAGTGCCCTTGTCTCCGTGGGTCATTTTGATTGCTTGGGTTCTTTGCAATGGCTTCAGGTCAGTGGAAGCATCATGAACTGGACGCCTGTGTCACAAATTCAGTGGAGGATCTGTGGTAGAGCTGGCCTTTGCCATCTACGGACAGACACAGAGCAGCCCTGCCCCCAAAGTAGGCAGCAGCTTCTGCCCTGCATAACTGTAGCAGAGGTTTGGAAGGCTTCCCTCACTTGGCCGAGACTCCTGGATTCAAGAAGGGTGTATTCTTACATGAGTCACCTGACCTCACAGTACCCAGAGCGGTGCATCTTTAGCCTCTGTCAATAGGATGTAGACCAGGGTTTGAGTGAGGAAGAATGGCCAGGGTGCTTGATACCGCCACAGAGGCGCCTCATCCAAGCAGGAGCTCTCCCTACTGCATATGGTCCAGTTTGAATGAGTTGCTGGTGGGGGAAGATGTGGACAGTCACCCCGGGCGCCTGCTGCTGAAATCAGATGTGGGCCCGAGTGAAATCACAGGTAAGACATGGACTAGATCACTGGGTCCGTGTTTGCTGTGTGCCACGGTGTGGAGCACCCCACGGTGTGAGCTCTTGGTCTTCAGAGCAGAGCGTTTGATGCCCTGCCCCACCACTCAGCTGCAGGGGCTTAGAACCGTCCCTCCCACCGCACAGATATGAGCTTGAGCCTGTGCTGCAAACCTTGGAAGCCTGGGCTTGAGTCTGCTTTCTAAGTATGGGAAGGACAGAGACTGTGCTTCATGACCAGGCATGCTTGTTGCTGCACAATTTCCAAGCCATTTTCCAGCCGTTCCTGGAGGAACCCAGGGTTTCCCCCTGGTACCTCGGGCTTGAAACATCAGCCCTAAGAATAGGCTCCTGGTAAAGATGCCAGCTTCTCACTCTTAGGCCAAGGGTAAGATATAACCTAACAGGAGCAAACCACCATGCCAACAGGCTGATGCCAGCAGTAGGCAGAGGGGCTGTGACCAGAGGATCCTTGTGGGCTCACTGCCAAGAGGTGGGTGGGATAGCAGGAACACTAGTCTCTTCTGTCTGTCACCAAGCAGATGCCCATCACTAGAGAACAACAGACCAGAGCTGTGCCAGCCTGTCCTCACAGAGACCACCCCTGACCTGGCTGCCTTTCCCTCCAGTAGCTAAGCAGCCTAACCGTCACACCGTCTCTCCTCCAGACGAGTGCTTTAAACCATGTCATCTGCAGAGACTTCCAGCATGGATTAGGACAGGCCTCAGTAAGTCGTGGCCAGTGCGAGACAGGTTCTGCCTGGCTCAAGTAGCCTGGTCTGCAGGAAGACGGCACATCTGGTTCCCTGCGTGGGGAGAAAGCAGCAGTGTGTGCTGTCCCTCTACATACCCTGAAGCATGTCCTCACCACACCCTGATTGGTGGAGGAGAAGTGAACCCCAGGAAGGGTCGGGCTCCCTGGCTGGTAGCCCCCTACCTATAGTGGCTCCTACCACCCTGTCTGTGGGGCTTTGGGCCACAGCCATGGGAAAGGAACTGGGAATTCTGACTGGACTCGGACAGGAAGGGAAGGGAGGAGGGTTGGGAAAGTCTCAGAAAGGACTCTGGGTTCTCTCTCTCAGCTGCTCCTGTAGAATTAGAAGATTTTGAAGCATTTATTTTTAATGGAATTTGCATCAAAAGAATGAAATGATGATATCCTACCAAGTCATCCTTGCTCGTGGTAAGCAGAAATGGCATGGCTGTTTCTAAACTTGAGCCATCCCTTTCAACTGCAGAGAAGGCTCAGCAGGATCCATTCCAGGCCAGTGCCCCGTTCCTACCAGCGTCTCTCCTGACCATGGTTCAGCAGGACATGGCCGCACAAGCCCGGTGGGCAGCCACAAGCGCTGCTGTGATGTGCACATAGGGACCTCTGTCCTCCACAGCATTGCCTTTGTCACGGCTGTCTCTCCAAAGCAGCCAGCTCTTGCCCAGTGAGCAGCAGAAAGCGTGCTCAGGAGCTTGGGATCGGAAGACCGGAAGGACTCCTGTGCAGGCCTCATGCTCCAGTTCAGCTCACCACCAGGTGGGTTGTGGACAGAGCCAGCCAGCGGAGGAGCACAGCCTGCCACAGCCATGCCGCCCATGCAGACCTGGGTGGGTGCTGGGCTTGTGGCCTTGGCTGGCCTACACCCTGGGTGGTTGGGCTGCCATACCTATTCCCAAGGTACAGGGATGTGCTGCCCACTGGGGCTTAGCATTGGCTTTAAAATCTTTGTTGTTAGCCCCTTAGAACGCTCCCTCCCTGGGACATTTCAGTCTTAGCCACCAAATTCAAAAGAGCCATCAAGGTGGTAGCAGCCCTCAAATGGAGAGAGCCCCTGGAATAGCCTAGCCCCATCACAGCTCTGGGGCTCCCAGGGCTGGGGGTTGGGAGCTGCCTCATCCTCCCAGGGAAGGCTGCAGAGAGTAGTCTCAGTGAGGGCTGTGAAGTCAAGGCAGCCATAGTGAAACCGGTCCCCTAGCCGGTCTGTGGGGTTTACGAGGTGGGAGGGGGAGCAGCCCTGCTATTCAGGGCAAGGTTTTATAGCCCCCTCCCACCCATTGGTACTATCTGCGAGATTGATGGACTAATAAGGCTGTTCTCTTCCAGCCCAGTGACCAGACAGTATGAAAAGGAAGGTGACCACGTGCAAGCTGGGGAAGTTTCGCAGGACAGGGTGGGCTGCCAAGAACCTTGCCTCTTGGCACTGGTGTGTGTCCAGCATCCCTTGGCTGGGATGCTGTAGCTCTAATGGGACGACTGGCCAGAGAGAGAAGCCTTGCTTTGGAGGTTGAGACAGTTGGGAGTGTCCATGCCCTGTTTTCAAGGATGCCCAGAAGGCCAAAGAAGCTGGAGTACACAGTCACCAGAGTGTGTCCTCAGCAGCTGATGATGGCCCTTGAATCCTGGCTGGCACACGTGTGTGTGTGTGTGTGTGTGTGTGTGTGTGTGTGTGTGTGTAGATACACGGCCCTTCTGCAGACAGCTCATACTACCAAACCTGCTTATTTCAGTGCCATGAGATAAAATAGGCTTGAGTTAAATACTGAGCTCTAAAGACTGAACAGGGATGGGTACCAGATCTCTTCCCACCTGTTGTGGGTTCACTTAGTGTCTCCTGTGTAGTAACCTTCCCTAGCCACTGCCAGGATGGAGGACCCGGGAGGCTAGGGGACCCCTAACAGAGACTGTCTGTTTCAAGGCATTCCACGAAGGCTGTCCACCATGGAGGTGACAAGCCAGGCCACGTGGCTTGGCTATGTAGTCCAGTGGGTGTGTGCCCTGTGGGTTCTGATTTCTTCGTTCCTCTTCCTCCTCCTCTTCTTCTTTTTGGTTTTCCAAGATAGGGTTTCTCTGTGTAGCCCTGGCTCTCCTGGAATTACCTCTGTAGACCAGACTGGCCTCGCACTCACAGAGATCCGCCTGCCTCTGCTGGGATTACAGGTGAGCATTGCTACCACCTGGTGGCCTCTGATTTCTGAAATCACCTTTGTCACCATCTTGCCTTGTCTAAGCTCCGTTTTGATCTGGTGCACTGCTGCTCGGGTCTGCACAGCGGCAGCGCTGTGCCCGGGGGGGGGGGGGGGGGGGGGGGGGGTGTGTGGCAGTGGGGATGTGTGGCAACCACTCCTAATTGTACCATTGAGTCTCAAGTTCCACAGTTCTTTTACCCTCCAGTAGGTCTTCCCTTGCTGCCCACTGTCTGTATGAGATAACCCGTGAGAGAAGTGTAGGTTTCTAAACCTGGTGGAGTTTCCATCTTTAAGAGGCTGGAGGAGCAAAGCCTCACCTCGTTCCTGACCTACACTTCAGTGCTGAAGTCTCTGGAGGCTCAGCAGCACGGCATGCAAAGCATGGAGACAGCTGTGAGGTTTGCCCAGGGGTGGGAGGCTTTGGGAAGGTGGGGGTTGTAGAGTAGGGATGGTGACTGGACAAGGCTGGGCACACGGCAGATGGAGCCCAAGTCCTCAGGATGCATGGCGGAACACATGGCTCCAGCTAGAGAGATGCTGGATTGCGAGGACTGGGAAAAAGCAGTGAAAGTGTCACCATGCTGACGAATGCAGATGTCTCCTTTAAAGTCGCAGATGGCCTTTGGCCTGTTTTACTCAGCACTGTTTGACAAAACCCCTCCTAAATCAACCAAGAAGCCGACTTTGTGTATAGGAGACCACAGCCTTCCTGCTTCCTTCCTCCCATTTCTTTCTCCACAGATCAGACGTGCACACAAGCAGAAACTCTGAAAACTGGACAGCTTCCTCTCTGTTTACCTCGTCTCTGCCTCAGCCAATCACTGTAAGAACTCCCATTCCTACATTTACCCCCAGCAGAGGCATCTCCACCATGGTCCAGCAAGCACACAGACCAGCACCCTGCCCCGGAGCAGCAATGGTGCCCTTCACAAATTCCAAAGTCTGTGACACCCAAGTCTGTGTAGGAGATGGTGCCCCTTAGGACACCTTCAGATCCTCCCACCCTCACTTCTCTGGAGTTGGGACGACAGACATGCACCACTGCACCTGGATCCACAGTGCTGGGTGCATCCCCTGCCTCCCCTCATTCCTAAACCATCCCTAGGCTCCCTGCACGAGATGATGTAGACTGGAAATGGTTGAATGCTGTGTTAAGTGGGAATGAGGAAGAAAAAAGTTTGAAGGAGGTCAGTAAACACATTCTTTTAAGGCATTTCTATTGCAGTTAGTCGACTCCTCGGGTAAAGAATCCATGGACACAGTAGTTACACATTTGGATTATTTTCATGCAATAGACACATTTGGTTCACGTACGCACTTTGTCGGAGTCCTCTGTTCCATCACTGGTCTCTTCTGTAACTGGGCAGGAAAGCTGTTTTCATCTGTTAGCCACATGCTAACCTGGATGACAGAGCCAGGCCTTGGGTATGCTTTCCTTCCTGAGCTCTGCTCACCTCACTTAGCAGGGCTTTCCCCAATGTTAGCTACTCCCTAGAGCCCTGGTTCTGTGTATGCAGGTACTAGCATCTGAGGGAACTCCAGTGTGCTTGCCGCTGGAATCCAGGGCATGTGAGATGGGAAAGGACACCTGAAGAGCTGTGTATTACAGGGAGGACAGACTATAATTTAGATTTTAGTGGTTTTATTGTAAAATATTCACAGCATAGAATTCACTGCTTTGCTGTTTTGGGAGCAGACGTCAGTGCTGGTGATACCACCATCTGTATTCTGAACTTCCTCTTACCAAACAGAATCTCATTTGTACTCTGATAGAAGACTAACTTCATCCCCTGCTCTCCCAAGTCCCTGGAGGCACCTCTAGACTATCATGAGCGTCTCTGTTCTAGGGATGGTGTGTGAATGCTGTAGTGTTCTTTAGTATCTGTCTAGCCAGTCTAGCTTAGCTAACATCTTCCATATTGGAATCTGTGAGGTTTTCATTATTAAGAATTTTTTTAAAAGATTTATTTATTTATTACGTATACAGTATTTTCAGTATTCTGTCTACAGGCCAGAAGAGGGCACCAGATCTCATTACAGATGGTTGTGAGCCACCATGTGGTTGCTGGGAATTGAACTCAGGACCTTTGGAAGAGCAGGCAGTGCTCTTAACCGCTGAGCCATCTCTCCAGCCCCCCATTATTAAGAATTTTGTATTTATAATTATCCTGCACTGTGGAGGTGAGAGCGGCACTCGTGAGAGATCAGAGGACAACTGAGTGGTCTCGGGTCTCTCCGACTCACCATGCCAGGCGTGTAGTGCCTTCATCTGCTGAGCCATCTCTTGTGTAAACGTGACTGGCTGTCGTGTGTGTGCAGTGCACACTGTATCACCCCGGTCAGTGAGTGGACACCGGTGTACAGGTCCCACCCGGATGCTCACTTCACCTTCTTTGGGGTAAGTGAACACAGGTGGATTCTGGATGCGACTGTTACCGTACTGTTTCTAGGAGATGTGCACTCAAGTTTAGCACGTGTTGACTTGCAGTCAACAAAGGCAGTGACTCCCTGCCTGTCAAAGCCTTTCTACAGCCCTCCAGCACACTGTGGAGCTATAACTCTCCTCGCTTGCATTCTCTTAACACAACGGTAAGTCCCTTTCCAGTGTTTAGAAAGTGTTTGTATTTTCCCATCATGTTCAGTGTTTTGTGCTTTCTCAGTCTCTTGGGTTGGTGGCCATTTCTTACTGATTTGTCTAAGAAATTTCAAATTTAGAGAAGTGACTTTGTTTGTTTTGAGGCAGGATTTCTCTGTGTATCCCTGGCTGTCCTAGGATTCACTCTGTAGACCAGGCTGGCCTTGAAACCCAGAGACCTGCCTGCCTGGCTGGAGCAGTGGTTTTTGGTCCTATGTGGCCTGTGCTTTTTCCAGGTCATTGTAGTCAGGAGGCTTTCTTTTGTTTATGCAAACAGCCAGTTTTATCAGTCTTCTGTAGAGAGGACAACCAGGTGTGGCATCTGGAACATCTGATGTATTGGTCCACAACACTGAGGGAGGGGTGCTTCTAGCTCAGCCCTACAGCAAAATACAGCAACCACAGTACTGGTTACACCTCATTTAAGAACTTCTTGCCCATATCCCTCTGCCCATCCCTCTGTGCTGCTGGGCTGCTTCCTGGATCTGGGAGAGCCATGGGGGCCTCCCTAGCTATAGATCTTCCTGTATTCTAGGCCACAACTGTGGTATCAGCTCAGGACCTGCCTTTCTGCCACAACAGAACGGGAACAAGGCCTTTGTCCTTAGGGCCTGAGCTAGAGCTGCACAGCAGGTCTGCAGGTCTGCAGGGCAGGCATGCACACCCAGGCTCTGATGACTTTCCCACCCCTGTGGACCTGATGCTGTGTGTGGACCACTGAGGACAGTGCCAGTCCTTTCTATCTACAGAAAGGTACAGTGTTTTCTGTATCATACCACACAGTTCCCACCCATATGCGGGGTGCAGAAGGTATGTGCCCGAAAGGGTTAGAGGAGGGGGTTTATCTGGTGGGTGGAACAAATGAGGCCCTGGTTTTTAGATGCTTATTTTGTCTTAACGTTGGATTGTGGGCTGTGAATGGCTTCTGATGGCTAATGGCTCATAATGGTTTCATAAAACCAAGACTTCATGTTAAAGTTTGGCATCTAGCTAGGAGCAGCACCGTACTCTGGTTGGAAAGGGAGGGAAAGAAAGAAGGAAGCACACACTGTTCATTCATTCCGCATGTTCCTCGGACTAGGCTGTCCTGGGTTCTGTGGCACTAGAAAATACCTTGCCAATCATGCACCATCCATGTCTCTGTGGTACTTTTCTCGGCCTCCTCTATCCCTGGACTTCAGACCATTAGGAGGAAATGGGCTGAGAAGCAAATACCATTACAAGGAGCTGGCTACCTGGAGCTCAGATATGAGAGTCTTTTCTTATCTGTGGTCAGGTGTCCTGGTATGCCATGTCAGGTGACTGAGCAACCAGGGAACTGACTCAAGATGCTTGGCACAGTTCACCCAGACTGGTCATGCCTGAGTGGGCATGATCCCATCCTTCCTGATCGAGGAGGGACACACATGTGTGAACACACAGAAGAAAATGGCTGTGCTGTCCTCTGTTTCTTCCATTCAGAACGGACAGTAACTCTGTCTGAGGTGTGTGTGGTTATAATCAAGTTTGGCTTACACGGAACACGAAACCCAACTCTGAGGACACACACATCTCTCTGGAACAGAACCCCAGCTTGTCCTGAAGGTGAGTCACAATTAGTCTTTTCCAAGCCAGGCCTAAGGTTTGTAAGACTCGAAGCTTTTACAGGTAGGACCGGGACAGTTTTTACTCTTTGGGAAACATTGACTATAAAATTTACTCTTTGGGAAACATTGACTATAAAATTAAGTACAAGTTTTTATTTAGAATGGAACAGGTAAGTCCAGCCCCATCCTCCTGTGAGCAGCTTGGCAATGCAGTGGGCCCATCAGCAGGGTGGGTAAGACGGACCGAGCAAGCATGCTGGTCAGTGGTTTCCCTGGCTGCTGACAGCCCAGATGCACAAATGCAAGAGAAAGCCAGCACCCTCCACTTTAGGCCACAGTGCCTTAACGCAACTGTGACGGCAGCCAGCACGTCCCCCCAGGTAGAGGTGCTGAGCACTGAAGCTGATCTGCACGTGGGCAGGGGTTCTTGTAGCAAGTCCACAGGACCGCAGCTTGGTGACTTCTCTGCTCACTCGCCCAGCATTCCCATGTACAGCATGTGGAGAGGAGAGACTTACGAATTTTCAGTTCCCAAATCTTCTGTTTTACTAGACATAGGCCACCTAAGAGGTAGGGTTTGGGTTTGTTTGTTGCCTTCTTGGGGCACGGGGAGCAGGAAGCACTGACTGTTCCCTCGGCTGCAATGGAGGCACTGCCGCACTGCGGAGCAAAGGAGGCAGGCGCTCATCTGCGCGGCGCAGCCTTATCCTCGGCAGGGCTCCGGTCTCCAGCCACTGGGCAGCTCCCCATCACTGGCAGCATCATCCAAATGGGAAGGACGAAGCGAGTCAGCAAACCAGCCAGAGCTAGCTGTCACCATGCAGGCTCACCCGAGACTTGGACGTGACAGGTGACCCGGGCCTCCTCCCTGGAGGAGTCGTGCATCACTGAACTGGGCCAAGGCACAGATGTGGTCAGCACTCTCCTGGTTCTGGACCCCACAGACAGCGTCCTCACCAGACAGACTCCCATGCAGGCCCTGTGCTTTCTGTGCTGCCTGCTAGACCCGAGCTGGGCCTGGGCTCAGCTCCTGAAGGAGCTCTCCGGCCAGTTTTCGTGAGGCTTCAGCACAAAGGAGATCCGATCTATACAAGATCTGGTCAAGAAAGCCAACAATTTCATGGGTGACAGCATCCGTGTGGGCCATCTGCAATGAAGGAAGAAAGGAAAGATGAAGACACTACCTGGGGACTCATCTGTCTGGTACACTCAGCGTGAGGCTGCAGAGGAAGTAGGTTCACCTTTGCTTTGTTTACAAGGTGATTATCAAAGCATGTCTGTCCCCAGCCCCCAAAAACAGTGGGGCCAATTCCTGATGACCAACCTCCCCACAGGAGCCCACACACAAGCAGGGTGGAGGCAGCAGGACTTCCCAGCTTTGGGATTATCTGTTATAAGAGCGGGCAGCCCTCATCACTTGGCTGTCAAAGGCTCACTGCCCCCCAGAGCCACAGTTGAGACTCTCAAATGTCATCTGTGCAGGACGTTGACCAGGATTCCTTGTAGGTACAGCAGCATAGGAGCCCTGAGTTTGGAGAAAGACACGCATTTGTTGTGAGTGGGGCAAACAAGAGCCTGCAGGCTTAGCCCCAGCTCAGCTTCCTCTTGTCTCACCAGGTCTTTCTCTAGGGTGACCCGAGGTTCGCCATACCTTTGTGGCTTTGAGCCTTCACTGGCCCATAGCGCAGCCCTTCCTCCCTGGTCCTACTCTGGCCACCAGTAAAGTGAAGCATGCTGGTCAGGGCTGCAGTCTCTGCATCTGCAGGCCCTTGGCATCTGACTGGTCACTGCCAGGTTGTGACTGAAGAGTCGCAGGTCTGTGGTGCTGCGATGGCCTTCATTTAGAGGCGGCCTCTGTCCTTCCTGGTGCACCAGTCCCTAGAAGCCTTAAAGAGCTAATGTATGTCTAGACTCTGGGAGAGACTGCCTCCCACTCAGGGGCAGGCAGTCACTACACAGCATAACCTCCCACTTTTCCCCAGCATGGCGTCACAGAAACATGCCCTGCTGGCCTGAACCACAGCAGTCTGTACAGGGTTTAAGCATAGCAAGTGCAGCAACTTTATAGAGCTGTTTCCCCATCTCAGACTGATGCGGGAGGAAGTGCAGTGAAGACAAGAAAGAGGAGGTTCACAAAATGCAGTGAGGGCAGGCAGGGTGGAGGGCTCCAAACAGATCCATCCTGGCACCAGTCAGTGCCAGAGGGTGGGAGCTGCAGCAGGTGACAGCCGGGGTTCAGAGGTCAGCCCACCAGAGGAGGGGTCTGACAGGAGAATCCGTGCAGGAAAGGCCTGTGGGATCACGAACGCTGGAAGCTGCTGCTCCTGTCTGTAGTCTCCCCAATACCTGCACTGTAGTGATCTCATGTGGTGTGTATATGTAATCTCATGATCTGTGGACGGTCAGAATGATGACTTCTCATTAAGCTGCATAACTTGGATATATAGAAAATATACTAAGATACACTTCATAACTAGATCTATTGTCCCACAAGGACTGCAAGACACTTAAAAGCCTGCTTTGTTCCTTTCACTCAGACTAAATCAAGAAAACAATTTCCCCCACTCTATCCTAAGCCACACATTCTTACCTCAGAGCAAGTTCAAACTAGACTGAATGTTTCTGTAAATGGATCATAAGTTAAAACCTTTACAGATATGCACACGGTCAGAGTTACAGATGTCTAACCAAGGTTATTAACACAAAACAACATAAAAAAAAAATTCAGACCAACTTTTTGCTTGCCAAGTCTGGCCAATAAAACCTGACTCCCTTGTGCAGATCTGTCTGCAGCTTGCCTCACCCAGGCACTGTGCCGCGGCCTCTGGTCACAATCTTACGCCTAGAACCGTGAACCTTGAACCGCCACGGTAAATGGCTCGGCTCCTTGTTTACCCAAGGAATATGCTATGACCAAGGAGATGTAACTCTTGTAGCTTTTTTTCTTACTGCTCAAGCGTCCTGTAAAAAAATCATTTAAGCTGGGTGAACAGAGAAGTAAGAGAGAACTGGGATGGAGAACTGAAACACGGGAGAACCAGGAAGAACTAGAACCTAGGAGACAATTAGAGGACAGAAAAACAGAGAGCATGACCTGAGCAACCCATACCCTCAGATAAACACACACACACACACACACACACACACACACACAAAGGCAAAGACCCTTAAGTTCAGGTTTGCTACACTGTGGAGTTTTTTCTTTGAACCCTGGCTGTAGCCTTGGGAGCTGGACAACAAGCATGTCAGGGCAGAGTCAGAGAAAGAAGCCAAAGCAGATGGCTACTGAGGTCTGTGGCAAGTCAGAAGGCCCAAACCAGAAAGAGAAGCCAGGAAAGCAGCGGGAGACAGCCCCTGGCTGAAGCTGGAGACACTGCTCCAGCGGGAGGAGGCTGAAGGCAGCCACTGCCGGCTGAGTTTACATTCGTCTGCCCTAGGCCGGGCTCCTCGGGCGGTGACACCCGCACTGCTCTTACAGAAGGACTCTCTGTTGCGTGTAGATGACTCCTGCCATTGACTGGGATGGGGTCAGAAGCCCCTCTAAAGGCAGGGTGTGTGTTATTAACAGTTGTATCTGTAAGGACAGTCCCTGGTGGCCTGCTGGATGCCAGGATGGAGCACTTGGAGGAACCAGCGTATGGCTTTCTCTGCACACTAGGCAGCTCAACTGACCTGGGTTTCTGGGATGCTGCAGTACCTGCTGTAGATTAGCACTGTTAGTGGGTGGCCGGAACAGGCCTGATCAGGTGTGTGCTGTACAAGGCCCAACTCCCCTCAGAAGTCTCTGGGAGTGGGGAATGTGGCCTGTCTTGAATATGGAAATGTTGCTGGAACACCCATCAGAGGGCTGGCATCTCCAGGAGATTTTGCTGGGGTCCTTTCTCACATCTTAGTCGGAGCCTAGGCCACTGTAGTCTGTGAGGGCGACAGGACTGAAAAGCAGGGGGATGTGTAGCCCTGGAAGACGTCACAGAGGTAGTGAGCATTTATGATGAGGTCAGAGATTCAGAAGCGCCTACTAGCAACTGCATCAGACCTGGTAATCCGTGGTGTGTCTGCACAGCCGCCTGTGCCTATCCGGTCATGCATGCCTTCTTGCTCCTGTTAACAGCCGACAATTCTGGTACACTGATGCCTGTCTAAGCCTCTGCCATCGGGTGTGTGACACACTGCCACGGGCACCTTCCCACACAGTGCCATGGGGCATCTTCCCCAGTGCTTGTGGACATTCACACATCTTCCGTGGAGAAGAAAGTGTCAATTCCTTCACCCATCATTTAGTGAGATGGTTTAGCTTTGTTGTCAGTTCTAAGAATCTTTACATATTTAGAATATGTAACTCTTGCCAGATACCCCCTAACTTATTTTCTCCATTCTGAGAGCCAGCCGTGTGCTCTGATAGTTCCCTTTGATGCACAGGCTGCAAACTTACATACAGCCCAATGTTTCTGTCTTTTCCTTTTGTTGTGTGTGGGGTTTTTTGTTGTTGTTGTTGTTACTTTTTTGAGACAGGGTTTCTCAAGTAGCTTTGGAGCCTGTCCTGGAACTAGCTCTTGTAGACCAGGCTGGCCTCGAACTCACAGAGATCCGGCTGCCTCTGCCTCCCCAGTGCTGGGATTAAAGGTGTGCGCCACCACCACCCGGCCCTTTTGTTGTTTTTGGTGTCACATTCAAAACGCTACTGCAAGGTCTTGTGTCACCAGTGGACACTTCCGGCCAACCCCTTTACAAAGCCGTCGATGCATGTGTGCTTCCAGAAGACTCTCTAACTAGCTATTATCTTCCCGAGAGACTCGTGTGCTAGGGTTTGGTGCTCAACTGCTAGTACTATTTGGGAGGCCCTGGAAACTATCTGGAGGAAGAGGCCCACTGGGGAAGTCCTTAGGGATGTCTCCATCCCGTTGTTTCTTGAACACCACAGGTAGACAGCCCTACCATACATTCTCGCCACAGTGATCTACCTTGCCTGCCCAGCACCACGAAGCTATGTGAAAGCAAAATATAGAACAACTCCCTTGCAATTGTTTGTCTCACTTTAGCTTTCCTTTTGCTGTGACCAATGTCTTAGCCAAAGCCTCTCTCCTGAAGTAATGGCCTTGTCGCTACTTAGGAACATGTCACCGGAGCTGGACTTCTCTCCCCAGCATGCGGCAGGTATGTCTTCCCCTCGATGCACCTCCTGAACAGCACGGAGGGGTCTGGGTATGTGCTAACTGTGGCTCTACTGACCTCCAACCCAGGACCCTCTAGGAGGTAACCTACCTTTCACTTAGAGTGTACGTATGCGGTGCAGTTTGGAAAAAGAGCGACTTACGTGGGCGACAGCTTCCCAGGCAACTGCATGGCCTTCTGGGGTCCAGAGCAAGAGGCTAAGAAGCAGGCGTCTGACCAGCTGTCTGCATACAGGTGGCCTGGGGTCTGCACTGGGAATCTCAGCTGCTTTCTGCAGATCGGCAGCGGAGAGGGGGCCACTTCTGAGCAGCATCAGGAGGCGGTTGAGCAATGCCTTCAGCTCCACCTGGGTAATAAAGTTCAGAGGATGAGACCTTAGAGAGGGTGTGACACGTGTGACTCTAGGACTTGTCTGATGCTCAAAGCCCAGGGAGAGAGACAGTCAGGCACCCAAGCTGGGCTAATTCACACACAGCTCTACAAAACCAAAATGGATGGACACAATGGAAACTTCTTGACTTTCTTTCCTCTTGCCCACGAAGCAGCCAGGGCGCTATGCCAGGACCTGACCTTTTTTATATGAAGGCAAATGAAGGCAAGTCCTCAGCAGAATGTCGTTAGAATTTTCTTATTGTGGGGAAACAAAAGGCCCCTTGAAGAGGACCCTTCACTATCAGCCACAATCAGCTAGAGCCACAGGCCCACTGGGCGGTGCTGGTAAGAATGCAGGCTGCCCCTGCCTGGGCTGCGAGGGAAGCGCAGGCCACACACACACAAGCACGTCTGTTTGGTTGCAGACACTGGAACAGTTGTTCGTACATGCTCACAGCTCAAGCAGAGGTCACAAGTCTGTGGAATCCACATAATAACAGTGACTGTTCTAAGTCTGTGGGTTGTTTTTGCATAAAAAATATTTATTTCATGTTGAGACTCCTGTGGCTCACAAAGCGAGGCAGAAGCTGGGGGCTGCAGAGATGCTGCATAGGACATCGCATCCAAGGTCCGTCCTGCAGAAAGGTTCCGCCGACCTGTTCTGAGAATTCCCACGGCTGCTTCTGCGAGTCTGCAAGTTTAGGCCCCACTCAGAGCCATCTGTCAGGAATAACGGCTCCTGACAAGGCTGACTGTGAGAAAGGAGCTACAGCGTTCTCCACTGAGGGAGCAGTATTCCCTGGATGGCTACCACCCCGGCCAATGACAACTCTGAGCACTCCGGGAAAGAAGCTTCTCTCTGCCTGTACTAGACGCTGTTCTGTCCACACTGACTGCACCTCACGTGCCTTCTGTGTCTAGATGCTTCTATAAGGGAGGCGTGTGCTCTTTGAAGTATTTTCTTATTTTCGTTCTACATTATAAAAATTTACTTTTGCTCACTATGGAAAACATGAAGATTAAGGCATGATGAGCAATCCCCCACTCGTTCTCTGGAGGCGTCCCCACGCTTCATGCATTGGGAGTAACTGTTTCCTGCCCCTCTCCTACATGTCCACGTGTACCATGAGCCAGTCGCATGCTGAGCACTACCTGGTAATGAGACTCTTCCTGGCAACGTGCTAGTCACTTCAACACCAGCAGCTTATGCAAGCTCAGAGCATTTCAGCTCCTGCAGCTATGACTCTGCTTTGACGCCCACTGTGTGCAAGCAGCTGTGTGAATCTCTGCCTTTCCAGGAAGATTCCTACAAGTGAGAAGCCAGTGTCTGAAGGGTGTGAGGCCCTGACCAAGCCAAAGGGTACCTAGAATACAGTCTTCAGAGCCAGAGCAGACGAACACAGCTGGCAGAGGTGCATCCCAGGCAGGACAGGTGTTCTCTGGCCAACAGAGGGCTGTCTGCCGCTGAGTGACTGTGACTTACGGGTTTAACATCAGCAAACTCCAGAGGTTCTGGCTTCTAGTACTAGGCAGTGGCTGCCCCTGAGTGCCCGGCTAAGGAGGAAAGGAGTGGCTGCTTTTATTCAGGTGTCTAATCATCCCAAGAAAGACGGAGGCTTACTTTTTTTTTTTTTTTTTTGAGACAGTTTCTCTGTAGTTTTAGAGCCTGTCCTGGAACTAGCTCTGTAGACCACAGAGATCCACCTGCCTCTGCCTCCCAAGTACTGGGATTAAAGGCATGCGCCACCACTGCCAAGCCCCGAGGCATAGTTTTAAAGAAAAATATTCATTAATCCAAGTTAGCTAGTAGAAAAAGGTGCCAAATGTAGACCTTTTGAGAAACTAAGTCCATTTTAAATAGAAAAAGAAATTATGTGTGCATATGCACACACATGTGCAGCCTAGGTATGCCTTACATGTATGGAGGTCAGAAGCCACTTTGGGAGTTTATTCTTGCCTTCTGTGATGTGTCCCACCATCTTGCTTGCCCCTACAAGTTAAATCTTACAGGACACTACTCTGTATTTCAAAAGTCAGTCTGTATACGTATCTATGCTACATATGAACTAACATATACAAATAATCTAATAATAACAAGTGCTTCATACACCTTCATCATTCCTACTAAAAGATGAAAGCTATGAACTAGAATTGTGCTTAATCAGTTTAATGTGATATATATTTGCAATTTTTATTTTATTTAGTGTATGGGTGGCGTGAGTGACACATTGTGTGGAGTCAGAGGGTAACTCTGGGGAGTAAGATCTCTCTGTGGGTTCTGGGGGTTGAACTCAGGTCAAGTGCCATTATGTGTTGAGTCATCTCACCAGCCCAAATGTGATGTTTTAAAGTGAAGACTGTTCCCTTTTGAATTATGCAGCAATCTTCAAATACATATGTGGATAACTTCTTTAATATGCTTCATTCTGATCCAATATTATCCTCAAATTTCAGCTCTTTCGGATTCCAAGGCTCATCTTCGCCATGCTATGGGAGCCTTTAAGTCAGAGATTCTCAACTTCCTAATGCAGCTCCTCATGCTGTGGTGACCCCAACCATAACATTATTTTATTGCTACTGTTATGAACTGCACTGTAAATATCTGTTTTTCTGATGGTCTTAAGTGACCCCTGTGAAGGGGTTGTTTTACACCCACAGCTGGAGAACCACGGCTTTAAACACATGAAACACAAGACTGCACTAACCTCTGATTCTGGAACGAACAGAAGCACTGTTCCATACACACTGAAACCTGTTCCTTTGCATTACTATAGTAAGGGGAAAAGCACTGGAAACCAAGGCTTTGTTTTGTTTTGTTGTATTTCTTTATTTCCTGTGCATTGGTATTTTCCCTGTAAATAGTTCTGTGTGAGACTGTCAGATTCCCTGGAACTGGAGTTACATTCTGAGCTGCCATGTGGGTGCTGGGCATTGAACCCAGGTCCTCTGGAAGAACAGCCAGTGCTCTTAACCACTGAGCTGTCTCTCTAGGCCTAGACTGAAGCTTTAAAAGCCAATAAGTAAATGTTTGCAAGGAGGTGACAAAGCTTTAATCAAAACGTGGCTCCCTGAAATAACTACATTCTACATAAATAACAGCATCTTTGCCATAGACAGATGCCCAGTCCTGCGCATAGAAACTCTGTTATTTAGATGACCAAATGGTTACATCATGTGATTCCCTCAGGAGTCTGGCTGATGTCGGAAAATGGTGAGACTGAAGGAGACTGGCCAGGCTGCTGGGTGTGGGGGAGGGGAGAAGACAGTGGCTCAGGGGCCAGGCTGTCCTGGGACAGAGCAGCGTCCCAGAACAGCTGTCGTGCCTGCGTGTCATCTCCTAGAGCATGGACCCTGGGGTGAGCATGAGGGCAGCTGAGGCCACTGAGCAGAACCTGGGATCAAATAACCCTGGGGACAGGAAGCCCAGAGCATGAGAAGCTGGGGCAGCCTCATCTCAGGTCCCTGCGGAGGCAGGAGAACACCATGGTCTGCGAGCTAAGTCACCCAGCACACATGACAAGTGCCCTGAGCCTGATTGGGGCTCAGCAGATGTGAACAAAGTCCTGCACTCACCATGGTCTGTGCTCTCTGCCGACTCCCGTCCTGCGGGCTGTAATAGAACACCACGAGCCACAGCAGGTCTGCAGGGGGCTCAGCTTCCTCCCTCAGCAGCTGCTCCATGGCCAGATCAACCCATCCTCCAAAGTGGGTCAACAAAAACCAGCTCTCGAAGGGATCTTGCTGGGACCTGGAACAGAGCAAGACACACATGGCAGCCTCGATTCAATCTTAGTCCTTTTGTTCACAGTAACTTTAATGTTTGTGAACTAGTACTTTAAATTGTACTTTCCCACTGAAGAAAGACCCTCAGAGACAAACTGGATTCAGAAAACCTTTGTGTCTCATCTAAGCCCATCGCAGGACAAACCAAGGGACCCTCCCATGCACACATGCGATGATATTTATGTCTTTATAACCAGGTACCTATAGGATCCTAGGCTCTGAGAGAGATCTGGGGACTGTGGGGGGCAGCATGAGGAGGAAGAGGTGAGGTAACAGCAGACGTGTAGGGGTGCACTCTGTTCCAGCACTGCAGTCCTGACAGTCCCAGCACTACAAGGGTGGAACAGCCTAAGCTCCTGAGGAGAACCTTCGTTCAACAGGAGCATCATGGCCTCTGCAGTGTCTGCAGGGCTGTGGAGTCCCCAAGTTCTAAGCATGGTTCTTGCCTTCTAGTCACTGTCCTATACCTCCCCTAGAATGAGTGATTTCTATGTTTTAAATCATGTTTGCAGGACTGAAGGGAAGAAGGCAGGTGCCACCCTGTCAGAGGAGGGTGACATCACTGCACAGGCTGAAGGAGCAGGGCTGCACAAGTCCCTCCCCCCTCCCACAGACCTCATCAGCGAGTATACTGAGTAGCCAACCCTACTCACAATACCGCCCTGTCTGGACTGACCTTCCCCTCTCTCCTTCCGGGGGGAGGGGTGTCTAACAGCTGCTCCACACCCTTTACTATAAGATACCTCAAGGCTCACTGAGTGCACAGGCACTGGCAATGACCCCACCTGACCACCAGCCTTTGTGTGAGCTGTTATAAGAATCTGCCAGGGAGGAGGGTTTGATGGACAAAGCATTCAATCATACATGTGAGCACAGCAGCACCCACAGTGCGGTCTCAATCACACATGTGAGTACAGCAGCACCCACGCTTGGCACACTAGAGGAACTAACTCGGAAAGGGGACAAGAGGGCCTTGGGCAAATGAAGAACATGCAGTCATTTATCGTCTGGACGTGAGCAAGCTCAGGACTGGAGGCACTATGAGCTGGGGGCGAGCCTGTGTGGGAATGCTTTTGGAGAGCAGCACCCGGAGGGGGGCCTCCACCATGCTGCCTGTTCGCTTTGGAGACTTATTTTTACATTTATGTGTGTGTCTGTGCATGTAAGTGGCCACAAAGCCCCCAAAGGGGCATCAGAACCTCTGGACCTAGAGTTACCTACTGTGGGTGTCAGGAACCGACCGAGTCCCCTACAGAATGCATGTGCTCTGAACCACTCAGCCATCTCTCTAGCCTTGGAGAGATTAGAGAAATAATGGCAAAGAATAAAGGGGTGGGATACAAACAGTTAACATTTCCTCCCTCTGGTCAGGAGCTCAGTCTTCTTCCTAGGGAACCAGGGACAGCTTCATGTGGTAGCCAGGGGCTCAACATGTGGGGGCGCTGTTCATTTCTGGAGCCTCTCCTTTGCAGACCTTACTAAAACTGACTATGTAGATGCCCTTGCAGTGCTGGCTGCTCACTGACCCACACTTTCTCCACTTCTCACTGACAGTCGTGTGCTTGTCTGAGAGGGGTCGAGCAAAGCCTTCAGCTGCCAACCTGCTCACCCATGAGAGTGGTCTTCAACTGCTTCTCTGAGGAGCTGGGAAATGTGCAGCAGAGGCTGGAGCCGATGTCTCTGTGGGATAGCTGTGGGTGGAGAGAAGTCAGGGGGAACTGAAGGAAAGCCAAACCCATGGGGAGACGCCCGCAGCTTAGACTGAAAGCATTGTGCAGAAATGCCCCCGCCCCCGCCATTCACAGAACCCATGTCATACTTGTCTCAGCCAGGATCTGTCTCTGAGTCAAACTTCAGTTTCTTTTGTTGTCTTGTTTGAGACAGGGTCTTACTATTATAGCCCAGGCTGGCCTTGAATTTACTATTTGTCCGCCTCTGCCTTCCAGGAACCAGGACTACAGCCCTGCATGCCATGCCTGATTTCAGGTGTCTTTACTTAGAGTACACAGAAGTCAGGAAATCTTGGCCAGCCTTGTTGCAGATGCTCTGCATTTTTCTTCTTTCCGTATTCTGGCTCCGTCTCAAATTTGTGACATCAAAATACTATTCAATATGGTCCATCAATATGATCAAGGACAAGAAATGGCTAGCTCAACTGTTTTGCTGGGGTGTGATTAGGCCAAGGAAAAAGCACAAACAACCGTGCAAACAAACAGAACTTGTGTGTGTGTCTGGTTTCACACCTGCCTCTGAGCATCTGATCTGCATGTATCTGTAGCTAAGACCAACCACGGACAGTTCCAGAGGTAGAGAAGCCACACTGCTGGACCCACAGCAGCCCCTCCCTGAGGCCAATGGCATTTCCTCCTTCTAGTCTAAGTACTAAGTACGACTTTTTTTCTCCTGTAGTGTGAAGTCTATCAGCAGTGACTTTTTACGACCCAGAACCTCACCACATGAAGGACAGTTCTGATGAGCAGGCTTACACACTCCTCTCTCCAAAGCAATGTGTAGGCAGGATCACCGCCTCACTGCTCAGTTTTTGCTTAAAGTCCCTTGCTGTCTTTGGGGGATGGGAAGGCAGACAGCTTGAGTTCATGCTGTGAAACATGACTGCATCCAGGTCTCAGAACCTATGCTCCAGTGTGTTAGGAGCCTCAGGCTTACACAGTGGGCTAAGGACAGTCACAGTCCTACTTTTCTCTTTTGCTGACGCCTTTTCCTACTGCGTCCCCACTGGGGAAAAAAAAAAAAGAGGAAAAGGATGACTGCTCCTAAGTATGGTGGAAGAGAAGATTTCAAAACCACCATGCGGGCATCCCACTGAAGCCAATGTGGTCAGCCCATCCCAGCTCTGCCAGAGGGCTCTGTCATGTAAGTCACCTTGGGCAGAACCCTACATCTTACAGAAAAAGGTAAAGGTATTTAGACTTTGTAAAATGCCTTGAAACTCTCGACTGTCCGCTTACCTCAAACAGATCTTACTCGAGTATGGGGGAAAGAAGCCACAGTGGCCACAGTAGGGAAACGTGAGCCTCCTTCATCCTTCCTTCCTGTCACAGCCTTGTCTACAGACTGTCGGCTGGCGTCAGAGGGAAAAGGCTCCTTTATGCTCCATAGCTGAGACATTCCCTAAACATGAGCTCATAGACACAGCGCAGATCAACACCAGATTACAGACATGGCCTAGAGTGGCAGATGAATCAGAAAACACTGGGGCCTAACAATAGAATTTTACTGAATCTTTTCAAAATCTTCTCCTTGGCTTGGATGAAAAAAAAAAATCTCCCTGAAATTCAGTGCCCTCATCCTTCACTTTATCCTTTGTTCTATAACAAGGCTGCATGGAGAAAGAAAACAAAGCCGCTGTTGCATTCTGACTCAGCCTGTCCCTGAGCCTCAGCAAAGCTGCTATGGATGGACAATCCCAGCAGCTGGGCTCTCTTCTTTTCCTTTATCACCCCTGGAAGCAAAGCAGTATTTTCTGAGGAGGAAGAGAAGACCTGGGAGGCAGCCACTGTGACACAGGCGAAGGCATCTCAACTCACCTTCTGGGCGCTGGGACAGCATGGCAGTGAGGGATGGAGCACCGTATGGGAAGTAGGTCTTGAGGGAAAACTTCATCTACAAGAATCAAAATGGAAGTGGCATGAACGCTGGGAGTGGGGGGCGGTGAGAACAATAAACCTCTGGCTGCCTCAGCCCCAGAGACCAGACCCACTGTCCTAACACAGCAGAAGGTATCCTCATTTTATAATCTCTTAAGAGGCCAAACAACATCTTCTGGAACTTAGGGCAGTCACATCATCTTGCTGCCATTTTTACCGAAGTTTCTGCTCACACAAGTCCAGCCACAAACGTTATCTTCTATTTCAGAGAGAGCTGCTAACACTTGTGCGACAGGACCTCACTGTGGTTATAATTATATATATATATATGACAACCAAAAGTAGCCCTACACTAAGAGCATGAGGCTGTGCATACCAACTGCATCTCCCAAGGGCATGGAGGTTTTGCAATAAAACTAACACAGGTAAAGTCTACAACACACGAGTTACAGGTTCTAAGTATAAAGCTTGAGAATCTTGGGTGAGCATGTGAATCCCCCTGATCAGAACCTCCTCATGACACACAGAATGCTGCTGTCACCCTGGGGAGTAGGTCAACCGCCGAACCCTAGGCTTGCAATAAATATTTTAATTTCAACATAGATCAAGAATTACACCCCAAATTGCGCACAGACAGACACACCAAGTATGCATGCTTCTGATCTAGTCTTCCTGGTCACAGGACTCATGCACCAGGAGTTGCTTATCTGCCCTCAAAGATGAGTAGAATTAGCACTGCTATGGACACTCATGTCTTTGTCGCAGGTCTTTGCAAGGGTGAGTACCATGGAAGAGGTAACTTTTCAAGCCCAGCAGTGCTCCATCCCCATCACTGGATGAGAATTACCTGCCAACACTGGGTGCTGTGGAACTCATTGGCTTTAGCTGGTCTGCCTGGTATGAAACATTCCTTCACACATGGTTGATTCTGAGCTTGCTCTGTGTGCAGGTGATGCCGACCCCATTCATGTGCCCAGCAACAATTTGAATAGCGCTCTGAAGTGTGTGTCCATTAAAAAAAGCAAAAAACAAAATACTGGCTGTTGCTTCCTACAAAGTTGCAAGAGACAAAGGCTTCCAGGATGAATACTGAAAATGCCCTCTAAGCTGCTGGACAACCTATTCATCTTCAAAGCCATCTACCACAGAACACTGTATTTTAATGACTACCTTTTGACATCTGTTTCTTTCCCTCACTGGACATCTGCAGAGCTGTTTCCACCTCAGAAGTTCTGGGGCCACTTTGAGTTGTGGCTCCATGCCCTGCTGTCCCAGGGACCTTAGTGAGAAGTGGGCTTAGTCCCCATGCTGAGGCCCTTCTTGTTCTTGTCAGTTTTGTAGGATTTAACAATATTCTACCCCGTGGGATAACTTCATCTGTGGGAGACTCAACACAACCTGCTGCCTATCGAGCAGGCACACTGGTGTGCACAACAGGAAAGAGCAGAGGGAAGGATGCTCATACGAGACTCCCTGACGAAGGCAAATGAGTTGGCTAAGAAAGCACTGTTCTTTATAACCAACATGGCAGGGCCTGTGAGACCTAACTCTGAACCCCGTAAATAAGCACTTCTATTCTTGTCATCCAACAAATGCTCAACACAACATGTTTATAGCAGAAAGCACATGTAAAAATAGCTGAGTACCAGAAACTAGAAAATGGCTATGCTGTGGTTCATCTGTGCAATGGACTGCCCCAGAGCCACCTCTTACCACAGTGTCAGAGGCCTAACGCCATCTTTACAGCACCGAGAAGAGAATCTAGGCTCAGCTATCATATGTGCTGCCCTTCGATGTGTCTCATAAAGGGAAAACTAAAGTAAACCCCAAACCATTATTGTGGTCCCATGTAGCTAATCAAAGTATTTTGGAGAAAGAATGGTAATGAATATAAAACTCAGTCTGGGTTTGCTGGGTGCAAGAGGCAGGGAGGCAGGTGGGAGCACAAGGGAGTCAGCACACCGGTGACCCAGGTGTTGTCTGGGGTGGCTTCGCTGGCTTTTTTGCCCGCGGTAACTGAAGGAGAGGGGTCAGCACAGACAGAAGAGGACAGAACTATACTGTGGCTCCATGAGTATGAGCACTCGTAAGTGGACTCCTGAGTTGTCAGTTAAGATGGTGGCTGTCAGGAGCAGCCCCAGGAAGAGAAAATAAATCATCTCAGGTTAGGAAGCTGCTGCTCTTCTGTGTGTGGAGCCAAGGGCAGGTGACAAACTCTTGTCTGTTTCTGGATTCCTACCTGCCTGGTATGAAACTTTCCTTCACACATGGTTGATTCTGAGCTTGCTCTGTGTGGCAGGTGATGCCGACCCCATTCATGTGCTCAGCAACAATTTGAATAGCGCTCTGAAGTGTGTGTCCATTAAAAAAAAGCAAAAAACAAAATACTGGCTGTTGCTTCCTACAAAGTTGCAAGAGACAAAGGCTTCCAGGATGAATACTGAAAATGTCCTTGCCTAAAACTAGGGCCCAGGGTGATCTCTTACTCCTAGACATACATGGCAGCAGTCAGTGTCTTAAATCAAAGGCACTGTAACTCCAGTGCAAACCCACAGCACCAAGGCCAGCAGACACTCATGGCAAACTCAGAACAACATTCAAGTCAATGCTGAGAAAAAAACTTTCATTCTCTACCCCTACTTGGGCATCCCAGAAGTCCAAACAAGGACAAGGTTTGCCAGAGGCCATTTCCTCCCTGGGGACACCAAGAGTGCGGTAAGGGAGGACGGCACATGTTTACCGCTGTGCTCACAACCGTGAGTGCCAGCCAGATGCCAAGCTGGGAATCATCAATGCTCCTTCCCCAGGGAAACAGGGATGGCAAGAGTAAGTCACAATGTGTACGGTTGCCTTAGGAAGCAGGAACATCTGCTAAACCCTGAGACCTCCACAGCCTTGGGCTGAACACCCTAGCTCTGCCCTCCTAAGTAAAGCTGCAGACAGCAGCAACAGAGGACCAGGCTCTCCTTCACTGGAAAGGTGTAGGCAAAGCACCACAAAAACATCCCTGTGTAATAGGAAAATCTCCTATTTCACACGGTCATTCTAACCGGCCAGCGGCCCTCACAGATGCTGTCCCACCCCTCTACTGAGGGGAACTTGGAGTCCTTTGATCTACTGGTGGTATCTAACTTCTACTACTTCTTCAAGTCCCTCCCTGTCTCCACCTCCAAAAACAATGACCACTGAGTACGCCCAGCCTGCAGTTTCTATGGTACATCCTAGGTAGACTACACAATGTTTCTTGATGGCCACGGGGCCAGCTGCAGACATAAGAACAAGCACAGAGAGGGAGGAGGCAGGGATGAGGGCTAGTGGGGATTCTCCCTCCAGAGAGAAGACACAGCAGTGGGCAAATGGTGACAGGCACAGGGTATGGGGGAGGCAGACAAAATCTTTAGTAATTTTCAGTTAAGTGTTTCATCTCTGCAGGAGCTGGGAGTGCAGCCAGTGTCAAAGCATGCGCCCAGCACGTGTGAGGCTGTGGGTGGTCTCCAGCACCAGAAGGACACAATTTCTCAGAATAAAGATCCTTTCCACCCATTTCCAAATGTCCACCGCAGCCTCCTTCGCTCTGCAGGGACTGAGCAGCTCACAGTGTGACGTACCTGCTTGTGCTCTTTTTCCAGAGCGTCTGCCAAGCACGACATGAAGACCTGAAGAGCAGCGAGCACCTCTGGGGCTCCGTCAGTCTCCAGCAGCACAGACCTGGAGAGAGCAAGGTGAGATAGTGACACACTGCCCCCCACATCACAAATCCATGCCACAGCTTGAGCTGCGTTTCAGTTCTCCTGGGTGAAGGCAGGAGGAAGCAGCCTCCCCTCAGGTCTCTCTCACACCCCTGCCCACGGGCTGGCTTCTGTTCTCAAGCTCCTTAGTGTTCATGGAGCACAGCGCCAGCAGCGTGTGCTCTGCTTTTGTCACCGGGACAGGACTAGCTGCCTGGAGAGCAACACCCTCGGTCGGAATCACCAGAGGGATGAGGAATCAGATGTACGTGGGTTTGGTTTCCATCCATATTTATATAATTAACTTTTTTTTAAGAAAAAAAAATTTTCTCAAACTTTGACTTAAACAAAGACACTGGTCTGACTTCTTACATCTGTGGCCATTTAAGTTAAAGTTGGTATGTTTTAATGGTAACACAAATGGTGAGGTATTGGTTGTAAAACTTCCCTTCCTAGGTCTGGAGAGATGGCTCAATGTTAAGAGCACTTGCTGCTTTTCCAGAGGAGTTGAATTCAACTGCCAGCCTCCATATCAGGCAGCTCACAACCCTCTGCACCTCTGCGGGCACCTGCACCCATCTGCATATACCCACACAGACATGCAAACACCTACAGATAATTACAAATAATAAATCTTTAAAAATTCCGTTCCCGGAGCCTGCTGTCTGCCCTGGAGCACTTCCTCCATGTCTTCTGTGAGAAACAGGTGGCTGAAGGCAGCCCAGACCCCAGCTGCTCCACCCACATGGGGCCGGACGCTTTAGTCTGTCTTTAGGACTGCACTGCTCCAGTCGCCATGATCCTCCAGACAGAGCCAACCCGGTGTGGTACACACTCCTTACCTGTCCTCAGGACCCAGAACCACCATGCTGTTGAAATGTGGGCGTGTGCTGCCTTTCGGGAGGCTCTGCTCAGAATAGCCGTGTCTGGCAAAGCCCAGTCAGCCCTCCTGTGGTGAAGGGCTGTACTGCTTGCTTAACTTGGATCTGGGGGAAACCCTGTGTGCATATTTCACTAATTCAATTCCACTCCTCTACCACTGAGTATAAAAAGGTTCAGGAATACCGTCGCGTTCCTACTACTACTGCCTTTTCAATGCACACTAACTTCTGAGTTTTCACCACTAACTATCCAAAAAACTCAAGCCTCAAGACAGTCAAAGACTACTGCAAGGATTTCTAATTATGTTTGGAAGCTGAGCATTTCTAGACCGACTACTCCCAAAGACACTGTATTTACCTGAACATTTCATCTACAATCCTGAAGATGGCAGGATGGCAGGCTGCTTGAGGCTATAAAAGGAAAAGACCGTGAGACAGTGAAATACAATAGGCGTCCATCAATAGCAACTTTAGATGATCAGGAATACGAGGGGTCTATGGCTGCTCCAGAAAAGGGGCATGGTCCTTTTCTAAGCAAAAAGAGCACTGGGTGCATTGAAAAACTCACACATAAAATGCCAGCTGTGGGCAAACTTTACTTCTTTTTATATTCCTATTATATCCTCTATTTTCTCTAAGAAGCCCATATATGTAGGAAAAAGTTTCATGAGCAGTCACAAACCACTTTATGACTCAGGCCATGAGACCTGCCTTAGGACCTCCTCAGCTGGCCTAGAGGCACCCCAGCGCTGCCTCCACCCCGAATTGTTAATGAGCACTCAGTAAGAAACAGGGGTCGTATGCTGGGCATTCAGTGCAGGACACATTTACCAGTTAACAGAAAGCACAGCTGTGTGACACCCAGTGACGACCAGCTCTCTAGCCCTAGAACAGCCTGTTGGTGGGTTCTTGATGGTTCCAATCCAAAGAAGCTGGCTCCCTCAGAGGGCCTTACCAGTGTCCACACATTTTTGGTCAGAACATAACACTTGAGTTTATAAGAGATTTTAAAAATCCCATTTGCATTATAAAACTCACAGTGGCACCCAGATATGCATAGGCCAGGCTCTAATGAAGGGAATTTCTGAGTCATTCTGTGCTTGCTATGACTAGTTTTGGGAAACATTTCTCATCGCCATCTTAGGCCCTTTGCGTCACTTTTCTAACAATTCCGAAGAAAGCTCAGTGTCCATCTCCTTGTTAGTTCTCCAAGGTAGCTCAACTTCAACATGGAGTATGTGCCATCCAGTGGTCACATGTGAGCATTACAGACTGCCACTCAAAACATTTGATTTGCAAGTTAATGCTTTCTGACTTTGAAGTAAAGTAACCACGATTTCTAACCCTTTGTCAATAAACATCTTTATCCAAATGAAGTGAACCTCAGATTCTCATGAACATGTCACCTATTTAAGAAATGGACGACAGGTTATTTCTTGACTCTGATCTCAGAAAGTCATTTAATTTGCCTGCTCCTCAGCCTCACTATAAACACTTAACAGTTGTTAGGGGATTTGGACACAGGCCCAAAAAACACTGAAGGGGTTTCTATGTGATCATCATGGAAAAGTCCAAACAGGAGAAAAGCAAATTGCATGTCTTAAAGAAATAGAAATCAGCGAAGTTAGCCAGGATAATTCTAAATGGATTTCTAAATAGTTAGGAGAGGGAGGGGGAGAGGAGTAGGGGAAGGGGGAGGGGAGTGGGGGAAGGGGAGAAGAGTGGGGGGAGGGGAGGGAAATGGGAGGCTGGGAGGAGGCGGAAACTTTTTTTTCTTATTCTCAATAAAAATGCAAAAAAAAAAGAAAAATACAGTATATATTTTTTTATTTGTGGTTCCTAGATTTAAAATGGTGGTATACAATCTTATATGTATATATTTTAAATAAAAGACCCAGTCTAAACTTCAAAAAAAAAAAAAAAAGAAAAAGAAGATGCAGGAGGCACCTGAGTGACCACCAAAACCACAGGAGGACACAAGGAAGGTGTTCTAACCTAGTTTGTCAAAGAGAAAACTGGATGAGCTTTGCTCTGATTCAATGGTTTCCTTCTGAACAGATCAGCTGGGGATCCCGCATACCCTCTCTATGTGGCTGACTCTACAGGCAGATGTCTTTCTCTGTAAGGACTCTAGATCCGTGGTTTCTCCCAGCTTCACATGCTACTTTAGATTCTAAAACAGACAAGCAGACGGGGCACCTCCTGAAATAGCCAGGACAAGGGTGGATGTTTAGCTGTCCTTATTACTCTCACTGAGAGAACCCCTTTCTCCTCTACCCTCCTTACTGGAGGTCTTCCCAGGACATCATTTCAGTGCTGGTAAGTTACTTCCTAAAGATCAGAGTATTCCCAGGTCCCGGTGGCACACTTAAGCCAATTTCCTCACCAGACCTAGAGCTCCCATGCATGCTTCTCTGAAAGTCAAATTCTACCTCTTACAGAATCCCTGTGAGGAGGAGGCAGATTTAAATCCTCTGCAGAGTGTTTTACAGGTCATCAGAGGGACATCAAAGGTCACTCTGCATTCCAGGAATCTACAGCTTTGCCCAAAACATGAAATCTGTGCAATTATCTTTTCTACCAAAATAAGGGAAAAGAGAGAAAAAGCAAAGATGCCTCAGGTTCCTTCTGCTCCTTTGTTTTTTCTCCATCCTCCCAAATCTTGTTCCTTCTCAAACCCTCTCCTCCATCTGACCTAACAATCTTCACATGGTGATTGCTTCATTCCAAGGAAACCACGTCGTCAAGAGACACCAGGAACACTCTACTCCTTTCCTGCCTCCACGTTTCAGTAAGCACTGGAGGGTGGACAGATGATGATGGAGACCTGTGGCCCCCTCCCTCTCCGCTGGGAGCCAGAATGTCTCCATCTTTCCTCATTCCCATCCCTCAGCAGCACTCCGCAAGGAGTCAACATGGACAGCACAGAGCATCAGTGAGACAGAGGCGGGGAGCTCTGCACCAGGAGCTGTGAGAATGGTCTGGGCTCCAGCTCAACCGTGGAGCTCACTAAACTGCTGTTCTCGTCCCAGGGTGTCAAGAGTTGTTATAAGTACCTGACACTCCGGAGAGAACGCACAGCAAGTTTCTCAGGAAGAAAACACTTTTTTTTCTATCAACTGTTTTCAGATTGTGTGTGTGTGTGTGTGTGTGTGCATTTGAGAGACAAAGAACTAGAAAGGAAACTCAGGTGATTCACAGAGAAAAGTGAGTGCCTGAGTCTAATGAAGAATCACAATGAAAGCGGCAATCTTCTTTCACACAGAACCAGCAGGGAAACAACAGCTCAGGTTCAATACTTAAGGATCGGCCCATTTTAATGTTGTGTGATGTCAGAAAATGGTCATTTGAGAAAATGAGCTGAGAAGTTTCCCTTCCAATTTGCACACCAGAGGGGAGCCAGCCCCCCCACTCTACTGACAAGAGAGACATCCCTCTTTGTACACAGACATGAGTTAAAAGGTGGTGACTATAGTTATCAGAGACACAAATATATACAAATTCAAACAAAACAAAAATAAAAGCCTCTTCTAAAGGAATATTCCCCATAGGCTTCAACAATAAAAACTCTTTTACCGAGTTAAAAAATGATTTAGCTTTGAAAAAAATCTACCTATATAAAAAAACTTCACATTGATCGTGTAATAGGCCACTTTCATAGATACATACTTTCATTGTGGCATTTTCTTTTCTATTTTTAAAATGTTAAACATAAAACTAAACAACTCTTCACATTTTAGAATCTATTTTGCTTTAAAAGATTCATGTTTCTTGCAACAAATTTGAGCTTTCTTTTTAATCTTTACCAGATGCTGTTTATACTACAAGCAATTTTTTTCAGTACCCCATAATGCAATTATTGTTTAATTAGTGATAAATCTGTCATTCCTGGGCTTAAAACCTTAACAAGTACCAAATGTGCTCTTATGTTGTAAGTTTACGTGAGGTCTCAGTGTCAGGACAGAGAAGCAGGGGTGCACACTGTGGGATGCCCAGCTCCGCACACTGGACAAACTCTTCCAGCCCTGGTCCCTGTGTCCTGCCACTGCTCACCTTGACCTCTCAGTGGGAGGGGCTGTATAGTCCACTGTGTTTTCGTGGTCTGTTTGTGGGCCTCTTCCCCTCCACCTTCCAGTAGCTACGACTACAACCCCAGGAGTGAAGACTATCCTGCACCCTGGGCTTTCTTTGGGGACAGCATTGGGGCATCTAGTGCCCTCGTGAGGCTGACACGGGAAAGCGCAGCACAGACAGAAGCCCCACAGCACTTTTCTGGTCCTCCAAGGCCAAGTCTTCCTCTCCAGCTTTGGTTTAATTACACGTATCACATTAGAGCTCAGGCAGGAAGTACTTCAAGAACACTCATGGAAAGGCAGGGAGAGAAAAGGTGGAACACTAGTGAAAGCTGCTCATGTTGAGGACAGGAGTTACCACTTGTATTTTAGCAATGGGATTGTGCAGGGGACTTTCTGGGAAGTTCCGCCTTCTAAGGCCACAGTGACTGCCCTCTGAAGAATTCCTACCGGACAGAAGGAACACACTGAGGTGTCTGGAGCTCGCAGAGACAAAGATACTTTTTACTGAGCTACCACTTCTTCTAAGTAAGATAATTAATGAGAATAGTCTCCGACTTACAAAAGCCTTACCCTGCCTCCTGCCTTCCATGCACCCCTTCTTTGGGGCAGCTCTTCTAGGCCCTAAAGTGGTGGCTTCTAGCAGGCGGTCAGCTCACAAGGGGTGCATGGAGGGCATGGGAACCAGCGTGCCCCTGGCTTTGGCACGTAGCACAGTGCAGCAGCCAAGCACAGGCCACCCTCCCATCCAGTCGGCCCCTTTTATTCAAACTGGGGACCTAAACAATAGCTTTCTGGGCTCCACACACAGTACTGTAACAGGAAAACAAGGCCAGCCTGGGCAAAGAGCAGAGTGCCTAAAGGGCCGCATAATTAGCAAGTGGCTTTCACTACTTCTGACGTCAGTGTTTAAGGTCAGGTCTGAGGCTAGGGATTACGGTCTCCTGGTGACTGCTCTGTCAAAGGAAACACAAGACCATCTGTTTTTGAAACTTTTAGTCTGCAAAGTAAATGACAAACTGGGGTTAATACCCTGATCTATCTGGGGCCACCAACTATGGCAGGCAGCCATGATCTTGGGGCAATGAAGGGTAGAGAACCAAAAGTTGAACCTCAAACATAAACAGGTTTGGGAATGCATTAATATTCACAAGTTTCACACACGTGCACGCACACACATCTTGTTTGGAATTAAGGTGACTTGAAACTAGTTTCTTATTATTGTCTTACCAGAAACTGCCAGGCCTCTCAAGTCTCCAAAAGGCCAAAGGACATTCAGGGAGGTCATTACACTTTGCATAGCCCTTTTTTTATTCTTCTTCTCTCTCTCTCTCTCTCTCTCTCTCTCTCTCTCTCTCTCTCTCTCTCTCTCTCTCAATTTGGGTAACTATAGAATTTCCAGAAATCGTTCTGGATAGTCCCAGGACATGGGGATATAATTAACAGTGTTCTACACAGAACACAAGTTATGCAGACCATCACACTTTAATTACTGTCAGAATCCAGCGCTAATGCAATTGGCATCAGGTTTCTTGGGCAGCAAAATGAAGCAGTGGAGCTGGGTCTTACAGATCTGATACTGTGAATGCCCTGTCAAGGCCTGAAGATGCTGCACTGTGATAAATGAATCAGAAGATGCAATTAGGAAGCGGGCTCTTCAAGTTACCCCTGTAATCACTCAGCCAGGTCACGGGGCTTATTCTACCCTGCTGGGCTTTCTGGCTCTGTGGGTTCAATATGGTGGAGGAGAATACCTAAGCCAATCAGGGGCTTCCAACTTGTTGTCTGTATTGTAATTATATCCACGAACCACAAGGCATAGAGGGGTCACATCCTGGTAATGCCACAATAAATTAAACCAAATAGCACACCCTCAAATCCCCCCTCAACCATAATAAAAGCTCTGAAGCTCCCCACAGATGATCCTGATAAACTCCTTGTCAAGGACGGTTCCGCCCACAGCAGTCGGCCTGAGGTTCTCTATACAATGTCTTTGGGAGGGCACTTTGCTGTGTTCACCGAGGACAGCTTGGGCCCAAGGCTCCAGGTAAAATGGATCCAGACAAGGTTCAAAGAAGGACCTGTAACATCAACAGTCACACTGCCCATGGGGCTGGGAAGCTTTCCACTGAGGACAAAGGACAGTTATGAGCAAGCTGCAAGCCAAGAACCCAGGGCCATCAGTTTGCATTGAAACCAAGGTAGACCAGAGATAAAGTAAAAAATCTCAATGTGCACATTTAATTTAGGAATAAAGGCACTTACCAGACAAAGTAACTTACTGCCTTAACTTGGAACGGACTGTCAGCGGGCTTTCGGAATCAGCTACAAGATCTTTAAGGAAGCTGCACTCTGATTTTTAGCCTTAAGATTCTATGTAACTTTTGAAAATGGCGAGAAGTAGCAATCATGAATGCAAATGTATGTTCACATGCACACATGTGAGAGAGGAAATCCAAGCCACTGCTGCCCTGTAACTGATTCCTTTAGTCTCCAATGTGAAAAGGTACAACTACGCAAGACCAGGCAGGCAGCCTCAGCACCTTCCTCGGTTTAGGCCACGACCGAGGCAGACACATCCTCCCGTTTCCTGGCCACTGAGCTGAGATAGCACTATCCTGCACTGCTATGGAACTCACAGCCTTCATCAGATCCCCCAGCTCACAGAGAAGGCCACTGAGGTTCCCGTAAGGCGCCGCTGCACCCGAAATGCTCTGCTCCTTGGCCACATTGAATATAAAGTTAAGTTCTACATTTTCTTTTAGCTTGAGACAGGTTTCTCTGTCTGGCTAACCTGGAACTCACTCTGTAGACCAGGCTGGCCTCCAACTCACAGAGATCCACCTGCCTCTGCCTCCAAGTGCTGGGATTAAAGGCGTGCACCTCCACACCTGGCTCAGATTCCACTTTTAATAGGATTCACATGACTGTTGTGCCAGCACAGACTCCTCTCTGTAACCATGCTGGGTGGCTGAGGTCACAGTGTGCGGTGTCCTGGGCCTTCCACTCTAAACCCTGACACTAGGAATCTGGGATAAAATACCTTTAAGAAGAGGAGATACCGGTGCCTGCAGATTGCACTTGAGACACAAGCCTCCATGACTCTACCCTGCGAACTGGCAGCTGGAGGCCTGCCTGGGCGAACAAGCCCTTTAAGTCCACTGAGGACTTCACCAAAATCTAGGCCTAGGCAGCTTCTTCTGTGGACACTGGCTGATTTCTTATTAGCGCTCTGTACACAGTCAATCTCTTTCATATTTTTTAAGTGGTCTTGCTACGTTGCCCAGGCTGTTTTTAATTACATTTCATTTATTGGGGGTGGTGGACCATGTCATAGCACGTGTGGGGAGGTCAAAGGGCAGGGTGTGGTAGTTGGCTCTCGCCTTCTGCCCTGTGGGCACTGAACTCATGTTGTCTGACTTGACAACAAGCACCTTTACCCACAGAGACATTTTGCCCACCCAATCAAACTGAGAGGAAATCGGCTCAGTTGACTCCCACTTGTGCTTTCTGAGTAGTTGGAACAAGTCAGTAAACCACTGGGCTCAGTTTAGTTTGCTTTACACACACACAAACACTTCCACACCTCTGCTCATTCTTCCTTTGTGTATCTTTCAGGAAAGCAGTTCATTTGAAAGATACTTTTGTCTCAGTCTGTCTTAAATAAGAGGGTCTGCCCTCACTGGGGAAAACATGATTGTTGGGGGGAACTGTCACTAGATATTATGTATTCTTTTTCCTGGGGACACTGGTTCTTACAAAACCCCACTAACCAAGCTAAAGGCAGACACTGACTGGCCAGGCCCTGACCACTGCCTGGAAGTCAGGCCATTAGTACCAAGTCTTTAGGGCTCTTGAAGGAAGTGGAGGCTTCGGTATGCAGAAGCTTCACCCAAAAGAAAACGCACACAAATCCAACTGGTTTTGCTGCTTTAAGCATTTTTCTGAGCTCTCATTTGTTTCTCTCTAATACTCAACTTTATCCTCATGGAGAGCTGTAGGTTCAGTTTCTAAATTTGTATTAACTGGTTTTTCTTCTCCCTTATCTACAAGAGCCCCTGTTTTAAGAACATGTTTGTTTCTCACACTAAAATGAGAAACAGTATTTTTTAAAAGCCTACCTTGCATCCCTGGCCCCTTCAGACCCCGGGGAAGTACATTCTATACAAGCCATAGGTAAGGACGTGGCCTGTCTCTTCTGTAAAATGGGGCAACGTGGGGGAACAGAGCATCAGGAGGTGAACGGAGCGCGCGCACCCCCCCTCCAGGAAAGCCCTAGGGCAGTAGACGTCCCTAACTAATATAAACGGGAAGCATAAAGGCCCCAGCTCTGGCCGCACTTTTTACTTCTGTCACTCTTTGACTGAAGGCAATCTTCTCAGCAGTTCGTTTAAGGGTTTTTCTTGTTGCTAAAGTCCAGCACGTACCAGCAATGACTCTTTTATACAGCACTCCATCTCTCTCAGGCAATTTCTCTTGCTGGAGAGCAGCTTTTCAAAAAGATTCAGCACTGCTTTTTCAAGACTGGGGAGATGCCGAAACCAGAGGCTGACCACAGAGGACATGGGCAGAATGATCTTTCTCCTTTGAGCAAGAAATAAGCAGAAGGTTAAACAGAATAGATTCCTGAAAAGACATCAAAATGAGCAATGTTCAAATGGCAATCACTAATCAAGTGTGTGAGACGTGGTTCTCTCACCATGGTCTTGGCAGCTGTCAATATTGATGCATCTACTTGCAAAATACTATGGCAACCTCTCACCTAAAACTTCAGGAACTCTTAGAAGGTGAAGACTACTTCCCAAAGCATATACAAATACATATCAAAGAAAGGGAAAGAGGAAAAATGAGATGAACGAAATCCCTGTGATGTCCAGGAAATAAGGACGTAAAGTTAAGAGGCAAGTTATGCTTAAAACTGAACTAGATTGAGACCGGAAATAAGTCCATAGTCCTAAGGAAGTTACCTGGCCCTTCATAGCCTCAACTTATCTGTAAAACCAAATTGGCTAGAAGGATCCAATGTAGCAGTGCACATGTAATACACAGACAGCACAGACCACACTGTGAATTCTCAATAAATAAAAATACAAGTCTTAATGGGAGATGGCCCAGTTGGCACATAGTAAATCTTATGTTACAGCCAAATCATGTCATGTAGCTTTAGCTTAGTATTGTCTTTTGTGTGTAGTCTAAGTACATGTGACAATGTGGCATATGTACATGTGTGTATTTCCATGCACGCATGTATGCAGAGGCCAGATCTCCTCTAGTAGGCAGGGTCTATTCCTGAACATACAGTGCATGGTTGGTTTTGTTTTTCCTTTCTTTTGGACAGACAGGCAGCCAGCGAGCACAGCAAGAGCACTCCCCTGCCCACACACACTGTTGGGGCTACAGGCATGTCAGGGGTACTCCCAGGTTTTAATTTGGGGAAGAGCCCTGTCTGAGTGGGGGTACTGCTCAGCAAGAGACTGGCACCCGAGTCTGCTCAATGTTGGAGTAAAGATTCACCCTAGTCTGTATGTGACAAGCTCATAATTATAAACAAATGCCTCCGGCTCTCAAAAGTGTTGTGTTCTAAGTTAAACAGTTGCGACATGTCACAGTCACCTTCTGTGGTCAGCTGGTGTTAATCATCCACGCTACCAGGAGCTAATTGTACTCATTTATCTCATCCACTGTATAGATGCCAACCTCCCCTTCATCTCTCTGGATACCACACTGATATCTGATGCCCACTACCCATGGCTACTGCGGTCATCAGTAAGAGACTCATCCACTATGAGTCTTCTGGTTAAAAACAGCTTCCCACGATCCCTTCTTCGGGTGTGTAACAATTTGGTAGAGCAGGCTCAGAATTTACAACAATGCTCTAACAACAATCAGCAACTCATTCTAAAAGGAACAACCAGGAATGGTAGGATAGAGGACACGGATAAGACATACGGGGGTGGGCTCGGGGTTTCTATGCCGTCTCCAGGTACACCAGTCTTGTGGTGTCTTTGTGTTCACCTGGATGCTTTTCAAGTCCTGTGGCTGAGCTGATGTATGACCAGCCTGGTAATTACGCCCAGTTCTAGTGGTCACACGGCTGGTTGCTCTGCTCTTAGCCCTGATCCTGAAGCTCTCCAGGGGCCCAGAAGACTCACCCCTTAGCCTAAACTTCCATATAATTGGAAAAGGCTCCCTCTCACTCAGGAAATCCCAGAAGTTTTAGACGCCTGGACAGAGACCACACATGTATCTTTTACTCTGTCATAACACAGAAGCCCTGCATCCATCTCTGCTTTAAGCACAGGGAAAGAAATCTCTGCATGCCGTCATCAGGCTCCCCAATGTTCCTGAAGCACTGGATTTGGGTTTAGTTCAGAGAACATGACACACTCAATTACTAACACTCCATAGATTAATGAAAGAGTCTCAGCAGCCTTCCCACCTCTGCAAGATTTTAGGCAGTCTGCAGACCTGGGACAAGACTCCTGGGTATGAATTTTATAAAAAGTTAGGTTCAACATTTAAGTCAAGAAATCAAAAGGTTCCTCTAGGTTATCTAAACCACAAAGGGGAACCAGCATGAGTTGTTCAGAGGAAACAGCCCATTTCTGGAAAATACATGACTGTATTTGGAAGCCAAGGCAAAAGACGCCCAGCCAATTATAAAACACAGGAATTCCACCGTGTGCTGTGGTAAGCAGTTGAGAAGCTGAACATAGGGCAAGGCTGCTTTGGTCAAAGAAAGCTGTGGTTTCTAGCAGGCCACACAGCCCATCTGGGGAACTGTTCAAGCTGGGAGGGGTGCAGGACGTGGAGCAGCAATCTGCACGGCTCACTGAGTCAGCCTCCTTTGTGGACATGTGGCGGACGGGCTCTCCACAGGAAAGGTTCCAGCCACTGTGGCTCTGGGTTGATTCGCTAGTCTGAAGCTGTTGGAACTGGACATGCTGAGGACCACCCAGCATTTCTGGACAGTCTGTCCCTTGTGGATTAGTAGACATAACTTTCCAAACCAAATAAACTGTATTAGTAGCTGAGCGAGAACACTCTATCGTACGTGAAATGAGAGCAAGGGCGGGCAGGCTCTCACCCTGGGCTCTGGGCAGCATGCCTCCCGGTTGGTAATTTCTGAGACTGCTGTTAAGGTTTACAAAAGATGCCAAAGGTGGTCTGCTTTAAGGCTGACATAGAAATGCAGGTGAATTACTATAATCAGATGGAGCTTTCCACTGTGCTGTGCTGTATAAAAGGTGCGAGTTGGTGAGAAAACCATAAGAACCTCAAGGACTCAGCTGAACTGCAGGTGGTGATTACTCAATACCAATGAATAACAAAGGTAACGTAGATTTCTCAAAAGTTGAGACATACTGAGTAAATTATGAAAGAAGGATTGAAGAAGACAGAAGAAAATGACTTCAACTTTTCATGTTTATTTATATGGGTATGTATTTATGAGGGTATAGTGTGTGTGTGTGTGTGTGTGTGTGTGTGTGTGTGTGTGTGTGTGCAGATGCCCACAGAGGCCAGAAGAGGGCATTGTGAGTTGCCAACACGGGTACTTTGAACTTTTGCACTGAACTCAAGTTTTCTGCAAGAGCACTTGTGTGCTCTTAGCCCTGAGCCATCGTGTGTGTGTGTGTGTGTGTGTGTGTGTGTGTGTGTGTGTGTGTGTGTTTTAAGACAGAATCTTGGTAGGTATAGCCCAGGTTGGATTTGATTTGTGGCAATCCTCCTCTCAGTTTCCTGAATGCTAGGATTATAAATGTGAGCTACCACACATAGTTCTTGTTTTAACCTCTTTTGTAAACATTCAACAATTTAACCTTCTCTGAATTATTAGCTTTCATAGAAAATGAAATATGTATTGTATATAAATGTTAAGAGTTATATATGGAAAATGGAAATACTCTACTAGGAACTCTTTCATTTCCCAAATGTAACGAACGGTGCAACAGGACGCCTGCGATGGACGAGAAGACCCACTGATGACAGCCAAGATTTCAAGATACAAGACAGTAACTGGAGTTACAAAAGCCTAAAGGGCACACACAGGCAACACAGCAAATGCTGCTAGATCACAGAGAGAAGGTGAACAGACAGACAGGTGTACTCACAGGTAAACAGGAAGCTGTAACATGCAAAGATGCTGTTCTCTAACCCACACATTTGATGAGGTATCTTTCCAGAGGCCAAATCACTTAGAATTTATATGGAGGATAAAACAAGCAACACACACACACATGCACACACACCATTAAACTACAAAGAAAGAAACATGAGAAGAACTAGAACTATGTTATTATAAACACAGAGAGGCAAGGCAGACCCATCTGCACTCAGGAGCGGAGCAGAAGCTGAGGAAACTCTCAGGCTACACCCTGGTGGGAAGGGACCGGCATCCTTCACCACACCAGAGATGGCCAAATGTTCTGCAACCTCAAAGTGGAGCAGGGAAACCTACCATTTTAACAAGTACTTTGCAAAGCCAACTTACAGCTTGAAAGAAATATAAAGGAACTTATGAACCAAATACAATAGGAAGCTTTGAACTCTGATTCTAACAATAAAAAAAATTACATAACAGAAGAACTTGGGTCCTGATTAGCTATAAGGTGATGAGAAGGAACTAATAACAATTTTCAGTATACATTACATATGGCTTTTAGACTTTTTGCATTTATTTACGTATTATTTAAGTATTTATTGTGTGGAGGCATGGGCAGCCCACAGAACACATGTAGAGGTCAGAGGACAACTTTCAGGAGCAGATTCTGCCTTTCCTTCAGTGGGCTCTGGAGAAGGAACTTTTGTTACCAGGCTCATTGCAAGTGCTCTTACCCCCTAAGTCATCTTCCTGGCCCTAGAGGTCTGTTTTAGAAAAAAAAACAAAAAATGCTTATATGTTTAACAATTCCTGTTTTCTGTCTAAAGCATTTAAATAAAGAATTGAAAGAGATATACCTAATACCCACCAAGTGTGGAAATTAGAACCTTAGAAAGTCTGTGACAACTTTCCAACACTCTGGGACGTGTTAACCAGGATGGCGGTGAGAGCAGCAGCCGATGTCCTCACCGTGCAGTGCAATGTGCAGCACCGGGAGGCGTACATGATAAGGACGGAGATTTTCCAAGTGAGTCACACATCATGATCTGAAATCAAGCATTCCTGCCTTGTGAAGTACCTTGCCAAGTGAGCTACCACCCCTGGCCAGGTCAGTAGATTTTAATGTAACAGATTATAAACATCCTATTAATATAACCTTAGATCCCACACTGCAACTCACTTTTAAAATCATGACCGCTCAAATTTAGGTCAAAGCAAACTCTCCACTCCTATCGCCAAGGCTGCTATGGTAGCACTGCCATTTTAATTATGCCACTGTGTGAGGACAGGCATTTCCATCAGTACATCCCACAGACTGGACCTAGCTTCCCGATGCCAGGCAAAGAGGCTCATAGGACATAAAAACAGCGTTACCTGTCAAACAGATTATCTCTGTCTTATAAAAGATCACTGTTTGGCCGGGCGGTGGTGGCACACACCTTTAATCCCAGCACTTGGGAGGAAGAGGCAGGCAGATCTCTGTGAGTTCGAGGCCAGCCTGGTCTACAAGAGCTAGTTCCAGGTCAGGCTCCAAAGCTACAGAGAAACCCTGTCTCAAAAAAACAAAAAAGACCACTGTTTGTTGTTACTATTGTTACCGTTTCTGATGCTGTGTGCACCTCTCTGCACACCTGCGGAGGCCAGGAGGAGGACAACAGGTAATTGCTCTATCACCCTTCATCTGATTCCCTTGAGATAGGGTCTCTAACTGAACTTGGATCTTCTCTTTAAAGAGTGGTTGACCAACAAGCCCCAGAGATCCACCAATTTCGTCCCACACCCAGTGCTGGACTCCAGTGTGTAAAACCATGTGCAGCTTTTATGTGGCTGATAAGCATCTGGAGTTGTCCTTGCTCAGCACTCGTATCTCCTACGCCATCCCCACAGCCCTTCAGTTCTGTTTCCAAATGCAGTGAATTTCTTTGGAAGTAATATTCTCCCTTCTCTTTCCTCCTTCCCCTCCTTTTGAAGGGCTGAGGATCAAATCTATGTTTCAATGCTGGGTAAGCATTCTGCCTCAGTTCTATAAACATTGACTAAATTCCTGGGTGTGGTTTCGTATATGACAAACATTGGGAAGTATAACCCACATAAAGCTCTTCGGAATCTTCAGTAATTTTTAAGAGCATTGGAGGGGACAGAGAAGACTGGGCTGAAGGAGGGAAAGCTTAAAGGTGCTTGCTGCTAAGCCTGGTGACCTGAGTTCAATCACTGGTACCCAAATGAACTTAACAAGAAACCCAACTCCTATAAGCTGTTCTCAGACCACCACACTAATAATAAATATATAAATAATAAACAATGAAGGGGAACAGAATATTAAATACACTATCATATGTTTTTTCCACACCACAACATTTCACGACTAGAAAAACAAGTTGAGTGATAAGATCGATGGACTCACGACAAGAAGGCTTCATTCACAGCATCGAAGAACTCAGGTGAGAGGACCTCCTGGGGCTCATGCCCATGATAGGTGAGGAGAGCCTCCACCAGGGGTTCGAAGTCAGGCAGAGGAACCAGAGGGACACAAACTTGTGACAGGCACATCATGCGCTCGGGAGCCATCCTACTGGAGAAAAAGGTAAGAAGTGACGGCCAGATCAGAAAATCACATGGAACTGTGGACAAGTTTTCCCCCCTGAAAAGGACAGTGACAGGCCCCCATGCTGGCCAAGCAAGATCTTCTCTAGTACCGTGTGCCAGGTCATCTTCAGCCTCTGTCATTCCCATGTCTGCTGTACGCACAGGAGTGCTTTATCTGTACAGCAATCGCAGACACACATGACCAACGCCCTGTGTCCCCCACAGAACTCCTAAGCGGATGCTGGCCTGCCTGACCAGCAGCCACTGCCACACTGGCTCGGCCCACACACCTCCAGCTGCATGTGAGCAGCCTCCTGGCCACCACCGGCGTCTGTCTCACCCCACTGTGGATCAACACAGACGGTTTGGCACCCTCTCAACTCCACATCACTACACACGGCTCTGCAAAAGTCCTTCCGCACTGAGACAAATAGTCTCCCCTAGAGGGCTAAAGGTCCTTGTGCCCATAGGTAGGCACTGGAGAAACCAGGAATGTCAAACATGCAGGTTTGTCTCTTGTGTGCCTGTTTTCTACCCAAAGGCTGGGAGTAGATGTAGTTAATAACCTGATGGTGACTTTGCTATCTACAGAGCAGGCCTACCCCTGAATCCCCCAGAATTCCTCCCTAAACCTTTAAGAATAGTTACTCAGTAGAACCCATCCTTTGGAGTTTGGTGACCTCTACTTTCTCTGTATGATCAAGACCACACCTAGTCCTCCCCTATCTGCACACAGGACTGAGGCAACTGTTACCACCTAGTCCTCCCCGATCTGCACACAGGACTGAGGCAACTGTTACCACCTAGTCCTCCCCTATTTTTTACCACTGAACTTTTTTTTGCCCCAAAATTGTACTTAAAATGCCCCAAAATAAATAAATGAATAAATAAACTATCCAGTGTCCGATTCTAAAAGTCTGAGCCAACACCAGCTAAGTCATGTTGAACCACATTTCCTTCTTGCTTTACTTGGATCAGTACACTTTTAGCGATGGCGTTTGCAGGGACTCCCCCAACCCCAAGTCTCCTGCTCGGCCTTCTAAGGAAGGGCCTGTTGTCCAACCTGACTGTGAAATACTGCTGGTAGCCTCGAGTCACAGGAGTCTCAAGTGCTGCTTTGTGACGGCTCTCCAGCCACTGTTGTGTGTAACAGCAGTACGACTGTTGTGTGTAACAGTTTAACCCTAGCAGTGACTCCGATGGGCAGTGGCTGCAGCGTTAGCAGAGAACACGCTAGTGAGCGCAGCCACAAGAACCCTCACCTCATCCTTACGTGTTCTCAAGTTCCCACCCCCGCTGCACTGCACAGGAAAGGGCTGGGCCTGGGCTAGCATGCAAGCCTTTTCTGTTTGGATCGGAGCTTACTCTTTACACCAAGTGACTCCCTATACACAGCGTATGCTGAAGAAACAGATAAAATCTAAACTGATAAAATCAAAGGTCTGAGCATACATCACCAGACCCTCACCCATGTGTTTTCATACATAATTTGGTCTTAGAGATTTTAAGCACCAATGTGCCACATACAGTTCTCATGTCCCTTTACATGACATTACATGTGTACCTAGTACTAAACATATTCATACACTGAGAGGCAGACACAGTCTAAGCCCAGGTCACACACCCATGTGTAAGTGTGTTCACGTATTACATTCCTTGCTGGGGGCATATGACCCAACAGTTAAGAGCACTTACTGCTCTTACAGAACATAGGGTTTCTCAGCTGTCTCCAGTCCAAGCTTAAGAAAATCAACTGAATAATTTATCTGTCCCTGAGTTCAGATTTTCAGCTGATTCTCCAGTTAAATAACTTGTTCTTGCCTCATGAGTTAAATTCCTAGGGGGAAGTGCAGGGTTTTAGTATGATAGTTACAACCCACCACTGTCAACCACTCCATGTTAATTCTTCTGACCACATCAGGAGAGACTGTTGGGCAATGTCAGCTGGAACAGCATCCCTTTGTGCCAGGCTGTACCACATAACAGTTTAAAACAATATGGACAAAACCTTAGCCCAGAGCACAGTCCACTAAAGGACATGGTGATGACACCGGGTAGGTGGGATGGTAATCACTGCTAAGTCGTTATTCCTCACAGCAGCAAGTCTATGCAGGACAAAAACGGACGACGCCTGACTCCATGAAGTCCATGGGATGCACGTGCTAGTCACACCCCAGGAACCCTGGCCCACCTCAAGCCTTCCTCACATGTTCCACTGAATTCTGCTTAGCATAGTCTCCCCCCCCCCAAGAATTTTATAATTGAATAAGAATCATTTTTTCCTGGGAACTTTGCAGTGTGTTGAGCCAGTACATAGTTTTTCAAAGGAAATCCAAGCTGTCTATGGAGTTCATTTATTCTTATCAGAAGACTGACTTTAAGAAGTAACTTGATGCCTCACATGCTCTTCAGTCTTTTATGAGCTTTTAAAGTCTTGTTTTTTAATAGCTAAAAACCATGAAATCCTGTTCTCTGTCCATTAAAAATAACTTAGTCCCTTAGAACCTTGGACAAGAGTCAAATGTCATGTGTGGGGTGTCTGTGCAGGTGTCTGCCTTGGTTTCTGGAACAAGGTCTCACTGGGCCCTGGGCTCACTGAATGGACCACGCTGGTCAGTCAGTGAGCCTCAGTGACCTGCTGTCTCCGTCTCCCCAGGATTAGGATTGCGAACATTACCACCACACCCAGGTTTTTACATGAATGCCAGGGATCAAACTCAGATCCTATTCACACAGCAAGCACTTTACCACTAAAGAATTTCCTCGGCCCCAAACTGGGAATTCTTACGGTGTGCTGCCACGTAATCTTTAATGGCGACCCGGCACCTCTGTCCGGAGTGAGAGCCCCGCAAAGACGGCTGCCAGACCTGACGGGGCCATCACAGCTGGGCTACCACGAGGAACACCACCTTCTATAGCTCAAGTTACCTGCCAAGACTTTAGCCGAACAAAGCAGAACCTTGGACTCAGAAACAGCACAGTGGCCTACAAACTTTCTGGTACACACCTGAATCTATAAAATTGCACCCACTTATGAAAACACGCCTGTTATTATTGTTTCTTTCATCAGGTTGACTTCCAAAGTTCAAGCAGCTGAAGGCCCCAAACAAAATCCCAAATGAGCAAGCTGTGCTATTCTTTACTTTGCTTCCACTAAGAGACTCCATTCATTATTAATATTGTAATCACTTGATTAAAGTCATTTCATAAGTTTCAAAATCTTCATAAAACAGACTGACGCCATGAGTTCAGATGCAGAGACGTAAAAAAAAGCTCCAGGGCTTCATTTAGAGGCTGATAAATAGTCATGTGACCAAGAAAAAAGTGTTAACAGTTCAATAACAGATGTTTAAATTCTACCCAGGTCTTTCCTACAAACATGTAGAACGTGTTTCCAAGCAGTTGCCTTAACCGTATCGTCCACTGGCTGCAGACAGCCATACAGGAAGGATGTTTCTGGCATCAAGCCTTCTCAGTTCATTCTGGTGCAGAAGTCCTTTGGAATATTACTTTGGCCATGAATGTAATGTGGTCTGGTGTTGTGGGAATTCATTCAGCCAATAGCCTTTTGGGTAGCAACCTATTAGGGCGTGGTCTGAGGTACTGTGTGTGGACTGATGAGCACAGGTGAAAAGTGAGCTCGTTCTCTGGGGTGCTGGTCAGGGTTCTGTTCGTAGCATCCACAGAGCAAAGGACGGTGGCTCTCTACCCTTATTGTAATTTTTCCCCCAAATAAACATTTGTTATCCTTTATTCCGGGCTCTCATGGACTTCCTCAATTATGCCTACATTCTAGCACCAATGAGTAGTTCTGATAACAGGAATTAGAGAGAACTGGGTGACTACATTGTTAAGACCTGGGGAGAATTCTAACTTACATACCCAGTGAGAGAAAATGAGGGGAAAATAGAAAAGAGAATGAGTAGGGATGCCCATGGTATTCACTTTTATGAATGTCATGAACTCACTTCTTTATACTCATAACTCCTAGAGTTAAAAAAAAAAATTATACTACGTACTGCAAAATGAAGGTTTTTAGTGATCCACACATTGTGAGAAAAGCCTGAACTGACAGGTAAATGGGAACTTGTTTACCAAGAGATATCATACAAAGTAAGAGTGAGTAGGGGCTGAAATCAGGTGCAGGTGGCTATCTGAAGCTAAGACAAGCTGCTAGGTCATCACAGTGCAGTGGCCTGTGGGTGGGGTTTGCATAGATGCTTCCTCCCTATCTACTGTTTCCAAGAAAGAGCAAACTTCCTAAGAGACGGACTAGTCTACATACAGGTGAATGGAAGACAGTATCTGTCTTCGATGGTTGGCTCATTTCACTGTGCAGAGTGTCCTTCAGGTCCACCATGGTAGCGCACTCAACAGGACTTTTCCTTTTTTTAAAGATAACTAAAATTCAGTTGTGGCTATGCCGTGTTTTTATCTAACAAGGTGCACGTAGGTTACTTCTATCTCTTGGCTAGTATGAAAAATTCAACCAGTACAGGTTTGCAAATTATCTTTTAGAGAGGTTTTCAATTCTTCTGACTATATAAGCAGAAGCAGAACTGGTCACACAGTAACTCCATTTACCTGCTGTTTAAGACCAGGTCTCAAGTAGCCAGAGCTGGTCTTGGACGTGCTGAGATTTCAGGCACTCACCACAATACCAGATCCACTTTTTTTTAATGAACCACTATGGCTTTTCCTACAGCAGCTACACCACCCTGCATGCTCACTGACAGTGCACAATGCCACTGCTCCACAGTCCAGCAACACAGCACACTGCCTCCTAACTAGCTTCCCTGCCTTACACTTTTCCTTCCTTTCTTTTCTTTTTCTTTTTTTAATCTTTTTTTTTTTTGAGATGGAGTCTCACTATGTAGCCTTGGCTAGCTTCAAAACTCAAAGATCTGCCTGCCTCTGTCTCCTGAGTGCTGGAATTAAAGGTATAGAACACTACACCCAGTCCCCTTATACTGTTACTTATCTATAAAAAGTGCTATGTGGTTCTGGTTTGCATTTCCCTGGTAACTGTGGAGCCAAGAAGCTCTGTATACACCTACTGCTCACACAATCTGCCAAGGATATCAACCAACCCTGCTTTATTTAGATCACTGTGCTTGACTGTGCTGTCTGGAGATGGCTAGCCTTATAAACTGATTGGAAAGTGTCCCTCTTCTCCAGGATGGTGGCGGAGTGTGAAAAAAATTGTTAACTCTTTGGATGCTCTTAAAAAGAGTCCTGCAGTGAAGTCTTCTGATCTTTGGTACTTTTTTGGAAGATTAGGAGCAGCTGACTTAATTTCTTCACTAGTTAGGCATCTGCTCAATTTTTTTTTTTACTCCTTAAAGACTGTCTCTGGGTTGTGTACATCTCAAGTGGCCCTAAGCATGACTCTAGGTCACATTTACTTATTGTTTCTCACTCTGAAAAAGATAATCAACCCATTACTCAAAGTGGAGTGACAAAATTCTCCCTGTTTTCTATTTTCACACCAGTATATCAATGTGTGCTTTGTATCTGTGGCATCCTGATCTAAGTACAAATGTTTATAACAAATCTCTGGTGAACCTGACCCTTTTATCCTTCTATCTTTTACAACAGTTGCATGATATATATAGTGTGTGTGTGGCTTCTTGCATTGTCTTTGTGCGACCATTCTTTCATTTTCAGTCTTTGTATGTCCCTATGGCTAAAGTGGGGTCCTCGGCTGAGGATGTGGTTCAGTTGGCAGAGTGCTTGCCTACATGCACAAAGCCCTGGCTTTCACCTCCAGCACCATATAAGCGGGGTATGGTGGTTGTCTAGGTTAGGGTTTATATTACTGTGTCAAAGAACCATGACAAAAAATTAAATTGGGGAAGAAAGGATTTATTTGGCTTATACTTCCATATTGCTGTTCATCATCAAATAAGAGGACAGGAACTCAAACAGGGTAGGAACCTGGCAGCAGGAGCTGATGCAGAAGCCATGAAGGAGTGTTGCTTACTGGCTTGCTCCTTAAGCCTTGATCAATCTGCTTCCTTATAGAATCCAGTACCACCCACAATGGCTGAGCCTTTTCCCATCAATCACTAACTTAGAAAATACCGTAGAACTGGATCTGATGGAGGCTTCAGGTGACTGCAGCTTGTGCCAAGCTGACATAAGATTAGCCAGCACGGTGGTATACACCTGGCATCCTAACACCAGGGAATAGAGACAAATGCAAGGTCATCCTGGCTATACACAGAGTTTGAGGCCAGCCTGGGATACATGAGACCTTGTCAAAATAAAGTTTAAAAATGATGAGATATAAATAATCTCTGTGCCACTATCTAAGCAGGTCTAAAGTATATGAGCAGAAAAAATACTATATCAAATAAATAAATGCACTCAAATTTTAAAAGAAAATAAACCTGATTAAAATATCTAAAAATGATTATAAAAGTAAAATAACCTATAAGATGAGACTCTTGCAAACAGCACACAGTTTGTTCTTCCTGCATCCTGGACACAATCTTCTGAGCTCCAGTTAAACTATGTTCACTTCATGCAGTGAAGAAAGAATGTACTCTGTCTTGATCTTTTTCTCCCCCTGGTGTCTATATCCGGTACTGCAGAACCTCTGGTACTGAGACAAGCTGGTTTGGCTGTGTGTGCCAGACAGGCAGTGGCAGAACAATTCTGCCGTTCTTCTGCAATCACGCCTATGCCATCCCTCCCATGCTTATCATTCCATTCACTTGTCTCTTCTGCAACGATCTGATTTTACCCCTGCCATGTCCATCCTGGTCCTGGTCCGAGATGGGCTCAGGCCACAAATGCTCTTGCCCCACTGAGCCATTCTGCAGGGTATGCCACACTCAGTAATCAGCTACCACAGTGTTATCAATGAGGTGGTATTGGTTCACACACTCATGGTCAGGGTATGGGATCCACACCTAATACATTAAAGTGAATGTTGTAAACGTCACACACTTGGAGTGTGCAGTGGCATATTTGATTTTTTTCCTTTAGTTTTCTAATTGCAGTAAAACATAAGTTGTCACTTAGCCACATATTGGTAGTGACTAACACTAAATATTTTCACACACTGTCTGCGCACCACTATTACATATCTCTGTACATATTACACTATGCACAGGTCTCCACTGCCCCTAACACATTAAATATAACTTCCTTTTCTCTCCCAATCTCTGCTCTGCCTTCTGTCCCAATGAATCTACCTATTGTAGGACTTCATGTAAGTGGAATAAGAACATATTTGCTACTGTGTTAGACTGGTTTTACTAAGCATCTTTACATGGTCTACTCGTGCTAATACATACATAAAACTTGTTTCTTTTTACTTATGCGCCATGAAATATACACATTTTGGTTATTTACTGTGGTTACTGAACAAAACAAGTATACACACACCTGTTTTAATTATTTTAGAACAATTTCCTAGTTAACTTTAACCTTCAACTTGACACAACTTAAAGTCGCCTGAGAAGGAGTCCCAATTAAGGATTAACTAAATCAGACTAGCGGGGGGCGGGGAGGGATGTATATCTGTGAGAGATGTCTTGGATGCTGATTGATATGAGGGGCCCAGCCTACTGTAGGTAGCACCATCCCTATGCAGGTGGTTCTGGCTGCATAGAAATATGCACAAGAACACACTCCATGCGCAGGAACCTGAGAGTGAGCCAATCAACAGGGTTCCTTCATAATCTCTGCTCCTGCTTCATGTTTATGTTCCTATCTTGACTTCATCCTAGCGATAGACCGTGACCTGGAAGTCATATCAGCCCTTTTCTCCCCTGAGTAGCTTCTGATCGGACTATTTTATCACATCAAAAGAAAGGAGAGGAAGAGAAATACACCTGGCAGTGGGTTTTCTGTGTCACACTGTAACTGTTTACTTCTTCTAGAAAACACCAATTTGTTCCCCGCTGTGGCTGCTCCATTTTACAGGACCACCAGTGACACACAGGACTCCAGTTTCTCCTTATGACACTTGGGGTTTTCCCTTTCTCCTTTTATAGCCATCATGATTGATACTAAACAATATTTCATGTGGTTTACATGCTCCCTAGTGGGTGTGGTGTCAAATATTTTCATTTGCGTAACAGCCAGGTGTTTTGTTGTTTAGTTTTCAGAGAGAGGGTCCCTATGACACTCCCAGTCTCAGTTGTGGAATTATAATTGTGTGCCATGCCTATTTTACCAGGTAAATATATTTCTCTGCTAGAATGTCTATTCAAACTGAGTCTTGTGCCTGTTTTGTTTTTTAAAATTTTGCTTTTCCTTTGTTTGAACCCAGAGTCTAGTGCATATAAGATGTTAGAACCCAGACCTCCACAACTGAGGTGCGTCTAGCATCTGCCCAGTTCTGGGTGCTTGTTGCTGTTGTTAAAGAGTCTCTAGAATCCCAGACACTGATTCTTTATGGAAGAGCTTTTATTTCTTTAGACAAAGTCTCACTATGTAGCCCTGGTCTACAAAGTGAGACCCTGTCTCAACCTACTCCCCACCCCCCCTCCCAAAAAGTCCAAGCTAACTTCAAACTCATGACCTGAGTGCCTCAGACTACCAAGGATTACAGGCATGTGCCAATGTCCATCTCAAGAGATTTAAAAAAAACTTATGAAAGTTTAAAGTTTAAAACTAAAACTTGGCTGGGTGGTGGTAGTACATGTCTTTAATCCTAGCACTCAGGAGGCAGAGGCAGGAGGATCTCTGTGAGTTCAAGGCAAGCCTGATGTATAGAGCAAGTTCCAAGACAGCCAAGGCTATCTTCAAGACAGAGAAACACTGTCTTGAAAAACCAAAAAAAAGTAAAACCTTATGAAAGTTTTTGCTCACTCTGATTTTGTTCTCTTAGTAGCACTGTTTGATTCACAAAAGTTAACGTTTTACAGTTTCAAGGGCTGGATCCAAGGGCCTTTGCTCTACACGCTACGGCATGATTTGCGAGTCAGGCAAGGAACTGGAGATTGAAACACACACACACACACACAGAGGGTGGGGGGATAACACCAAGAATGCCTCAAATGCCCCCTTTATAGTCTTCCAGGACAGCTTATATAGGGTCTCCTTTACTAATGATCACACCCTAACGCTCAGCTGCAAGCCCACCAGAAACCACTCCCCGGACATCAGGAACTCCTGAGGGTCTCGTGCTCAGAGCAGCTGCAAACACTGGAAAACAAGTTGTTTACTCTGGCAGGCAGGGGGTCACAGGAAATTCAGGGTCTGGGGTCCACAGTCCCCAACACTTAGGTATACCAATCAAATGTTCTATCACTGAGATACCAAGCTCCCAAATTCTTAACTTCAATAAAGTTCAATTTTTTCTTTTAGAAAATCTATTATTAGCTGGATGGTGGTGATGCACACCTTTAAGCTCAGCACTCAGGAGGCAGAGTTCAAGGATCTCTGTGAGTTCCCAGCCAGCCTGGCCTACAGAGCGAGTTCCAGGACAGGCACAAAAGCTAAACAGAGAAACCCTGTCTCAAAAGAAAATCTATGATGAGGAGGAGGAGGAGGACGAGGAGGAGGAGGAAAAGCATCACATCTGAGAAGGTGTGTGGGTCGCAGGGCATGTGCCACAGTGCCGTGTGAGATCAGAGGGCCACTCTGTGGCGCTGCTCCTCTCTTCCCGCCTTCATGGGCTCTGAGGTTAATCTCAGGTCACCAGACTCAGAGCAGGCACTCACACGCTGAGCCACCTCTAGTTCCTTTGTTGCCTATACTTTTGGTGCCATATCTAGGGGAGAAAAATCCAATGTTGCCAGGATCTCTGACAACCTTTTCAATAGGTGTGGCGTTTACAGGTAGTGCACTCAGGAAGGCTGATAGAGCTCTGGCTGGCAAGCGCTTTAAATGTTTTGTGAACAAAATGTCTCAAGTGCCCAGATTCTTTTGGTTAATGATCTGTTAAAAATGCAGTGCTCACCAACGAAAACAGTTCCAACTCTGTTCAGAGTGAAGAAACATCTGGGATGTGATTAACTGCCTTTTAATTTCTCTGGATCTATCTGATTTGTTTAGTCTAGATTCCAGAATATTGAGTTTCTTAAGGTAAGTCAGTCATATATTAAATATATGCACATCAAAATATCTGTTCCCTTGTAAACATCCCAATCTTGTATACAGTGTACGCCTCAGCACACACGGGGAGGGAGTGGGGTAAAGCAAAAGAGCACAGCCTGCGCGCGCGCGCGCACACACACACACACACACACACCCTGTGCATGGAGCCTCAGGCTCATTTTCCTTTGTGCTCCTCACTGCACAGGCAGGGCTTTCTCCTAGTGCGTACAACACAGGCGTTTCACACTTACCTTCCCCGGGACTGCGGAGAACAGTGATTTAAAAAAGAGTATTTACAAGAGGTTCCCACTAATATGGTCTCCCCACACAGACTCTAAGTATGCCGTGAACATGCATTTCCGATAGTCAGTGACCCTTTCTCTCATAACCAAGCAACACCTTTTGAAACTCGAGTAGAGGGATGTTTGGCTTAACACCTACCGACTCTGAGTGTCCAGTCCATTAAGATGACTCTCTCTGAGCTCAGACACTAATGACAAAACCATCTGTAAAACAAAATCAGACGCAGGTCACCTCACACCACACACGGTTACCTCAGCTCCATTTCTCTCGCTGAGTGACACATCCTTACCTTCCGCCCCATTCTCTCCTTGTTTTACTTTGCAGGGTGACCCACGTGGGTCTCTACATTGAATGTCTAGGTCCTACAGAAGCCTGGGCACAGACATATCATTAACATCCTAAAATTAACACCAGACCCACAGAAAATTAAAAAATACTAGAGTTTACTTCTTTTTTTCCTTTTTTAGTTCCCTTTTATACGCATTTTTCAGTGTATGACGTCCAAAACATCAAACTGGCTAAGAGCCACCAGAGATCTCATTTTGAGAGTATAATATATGTGGAAGCATAAGCCACAGGACCTGGACGGAAGCCAGAGGGCAACTGAGGATCAAACTCAGTCACCATGTCTTTATGGCAAGCACTTTCACCCGCTGGGCCATCCTGCCAGCCCTTTAATTGTCTCCTTTGCTTTAACATAAAATCCAAATGGACTATTTTACACATGGCATCTGCTCAGAAGTCCAGGCTATGTTTATACTGGTTAAGGGGTGCTCTTCTCAGAAACCGGGTGAGTGAGCTGTGTTGTGAGAAGCACCTCACATTTTCCTTCCGGGTTGCAAGTCTACCCAGGTAAGACACAGAGCAACAATTCCCTGTAAGAGGAAATGTCCCATTTACCCTTCACACATCTGGGGAGAATTTCAACACAAATAACGCAAGATACTCACGTTTTTAAGCAAGCTAGGACAGTAATCAACAGGCTCATATCCGAGACTTTCAGTAAAAAGAGCAACTTCTTTCACGTCAAATCTGAATGCAGAAAGCACATGCGATAACAAACCCTACAAAGTAAAAGGAGAAACAGTCAACTTCTCCCAAGTGGATGGAAAGGCCTGGGATGACAGCTGAGTCCCCTGTAGAGTGCCAGGGTTCCTTGTAAACCAGCCATTCCCTGCTGATCAATGGAATCAAATCCAAGACCCAGACATAAATCCACACACCCATGGATACCTGATTTTTGATGAGGCAGCCAGGGATATACAATGGAAAAAAGAAAGCATCTTCAACAAATGGTGCTGGTCTAACTGGATGTCAGCATGTAGAACAATGCAAACAGATCCATATCTATCACCATGCACAAAACTCAAGTCCAAGCCGGGCGGTGGTAGTGCACACCTTTAATCGCAGCTCTCGGGAGGCAGAGGCAGGAGGATTTCTGTGAGTTCGAGGTCAGCCTAGTCTACAAGAGTTAGTTCCAGGACAGCTAGGGCTGTTACACAGAGAAACCCTGCCTCGAAAAACCAAACAAACGAAAAAAAAAAAAAAATTAAGTCCAAGTGGATCAAAGATCTCAGCATAAAACCAGATACACTGGGAAATAGCCTTGAACACACTAAGCACAGGAGACAACTTCCTGAAACAAAGACACCAATAGCACAGACAGGAAGATTGATTGACAATTAATAAAGGAGACCTCATGAAATTGAAAAGCTTCTATAAGTCAAAGGACACCATCAATAGAACAAAATGGTAACCTACAGAATGAGAAAAGATCTTCACCAAATCCACACCTGACAGATGGCTAATAACCAAAATATAAACAACAAGAAACTAGACATCAAAAGAAAACAAAACAAATGATCCAATTAAAAAATGGACTACATAAAAAAATAAAAATAAAAAAAATAAAAAATGGACTACAGACCTAAACAGAATTCTCAACAGAGGAATCTCAAATGGCCAAGAAACAAAGAAATGTTCAACATCTTTAGCCATCATGGAAACACAAATCCAAACAACTCTGAGATTCCATCCTACAATGTCATAATGCCTAAAATCACAACCCAAGTGACAGCTCATGCTAGAGAAGATGTGGAGTAAGAACACTCCTCCACTGCTGAGTGAGTAGAAACTTGTACAGCTACTGTGGAAATCAACCTGGCATTTTCTCAGAAAACTAGGAATCAATCTACCTTAAGACGCAGCTATCCCACCCCTGGGCATCTACCCAAAGGACACTCCATTCTACAACAAGGACACTTGTTCATTCTATGTTCATAGCAGTTTGATTAGAAAAAGCCAGAAACTGGAAACAACCTAGATGTCCCTCAACCAAAGAATGGATAAAGAAAGTATGGTACATTTACGCAATGGAGTATTATTCAGCTGCAAAAAAAAAAAAAAAAAAAAAAAAAAAAAAAAAAAAAAAAAAAAAAAAAAAAAAAC